>NC_056728.1:1283493051-1283530551 GCF_019279795.1 Protopterus annectens
GAAGTTGTATTCTTGGCCTTGAACAGTGCTGTTTTAACTTGTGCAACAGTAACACTGGGTGACTGGCAATCTACTGGTTTTGTGATTGGTCCTTTTGGGGGGTAAAGTTGGCACTGAATCTGTCAGCCAGTGTATTGGCAATATCTGTTGGCTCATTTTAGGAGATACCATCGTGCAGTAGCTCAGAGCAAATCTGGGTATTGCCGTGGAGATTCTTTACATAACTATAGAAGGCCTTGTAGTTGTCTTTACTATCTGCTGCAATTCTGTTTTCATAGCTAGCTTTAGAGGATTTGATGAGGGATCTCAACTTTTTGTTGAGGCTGATAAGGGAGTTTTTCCAGTCTTGGGATGTCACCTTATTCCACATCAATTTTCTCCTTCTGTTGTAGAGTTTGTTTATGGCAGGGGACCATCAGATTGGCTTTCTTTTTTTGGAGGAGAGCACCTTGGTTCTAATGGGTATGGCGAGATACATGCATTTGTGTACGTGTTTGTACAGTGCGTTGGTGTATGATTTGGTGGTCATGCAGCTATTCTCCATTCTCCAATTAAATCTAGTATAAAACTTTACTTTGGTGCAATTGGCTTTTTTGTATAAAAACTCATTTTCTTAAAAGGCTATGACCAAATTGTCAAGTGGCCTATGTAGAACAGAGTGTGTGTACGTACCTTTAAAAAGCATTTCCAGATGTAAGCATGTGCTTATAAATAGTGAGCACATGCAGGCAGCAGTGCCATTTTAAAAGAACAGCCAGAGTGTTAACATGTCTGAGTGTGTTAGTCTGTTTATAAATGTATTTAAGTCTGAGTTACAAAGCCTCATTCCTGATGTGTTTGTGTGTAATAAAGCTGCTTGAAAATGTATTGTTCCTACTTCCTTACAATGTGAATACATTCAGATTTTGCATTGTGGACACCCAGGTTCTGATTCTACCAAAAGAAGGGTGAGAAGACTAGTAGTTTGGCCTTCTCTATCGAAAGACATTGATAAAGTGCTTTCTTCTTGTTTCGTGTGCAACATTGCTAAGCTGCATTTGCAAAAGGAGCCACTTCAGCTAACCCAAATTCCTGAAATACCTTGGTCAACATTAGCCACTGACATATTTTAGTGGAACAATCAGTATTACTTAGTGTCGGTAGACTCTTATTCGAACTGATTTAAGATTGATTTGCTACCTAACCTAACATCCAGTACTGTTATTACTAAGATGAAATGTCATTTCTCAGTCCATGGTAGTCCACACAAAGTTATTTCTGACAATGCTTCTCAGTTTACCAGTCAATTGTTTCAGAGATTTGCAAAAGAGTGGGACTTTTTCCATGTTACTAGTCATCCTGAATACCTACAGCCAAACGGCCTTGCTGAACATGCAGTACTGAGTGCAAAGCAATTAGTAGACAGGTAAAACTGTGACAATACTGATATCTTCCTGAATTTACTTAATCTCAGTAATATACCCTGTGAAAACCTACTTGGCTCACCTCCTCAGAGACTTCTATCTAGGCAAACCAGAACAACCTTGCCTATTGGTTCTTGTGTGTTGATGCCTAATGCTAAAAGCAACAGAGCAATCAAAGCCCAACTTTCAAAAAATCATTCTTCTCTGAAGTCCAGCTATGACAAAATGAGCAGATTTCCTCATTCGTTAAAAGAAAGAGAGACAGTGAGAATGCAAATGGGGTGAGGATGCAAATGGCGAAAGGCTTTGATCAAATTAGTCAAGTGAGAGGTATATGTGCTAAGCTGAGATCCTGCTTAGTGGAATCTGAGGGTAGAGAGAAACTGCAGATATCTTCTTCCTGTATTTGAAATGATATCACAGCATCATGCCTGTGATACAGACTATAGATCTCAGAGCAACCCTGACAATGTTCATACCGAAGAACATGTCACAGTATTCATTGCCATTCCTGATGATTTCCCAGTTGTCCCCAAAGTTGAACATTCCTTGAAGACAGTCCCCATTGCTAGATCCAATTCTGACTTTTATGTTAAATAATCAGGTTGTACTTCTAGACCTAGTATAAAATACGTAGCAACCTGGACATGATTGTTTTAGATGTGTCTAATTTTGTATGATTGCATGTCAGTTATGTCAAAGAATTAGTTCTATGTAATTGCATGTCAAAAGATTATTTCTGTAATGTCATTGAATACTGTCATTTAATATATGATCTATTTCTAAAAGACAGAGGCTGTAGAACAGAATGTGTGTATGTACCTTTAAGAAGCATTTCCAGATGTAAGCACTTGCATATAAATAGTGAGCACATGCAGGCAGCAGCGCCATTTTAAGAGAACAGCCAGATGTTAACATATATGAGTGTGGTAGTCAGTCTTTTTATAAGTTTATTTAAGTTAAAGTTACAAAGCCTCATTCCTGATATATTTGTGTGTAATAAAGCTGCTTGAACTGAACCCATGAATGTTCATCTGTTTTATCCTGACCAGATAAGCGACAGCCAACTCCACTGAATTGTTGAAAATATATCAGTGGTTACAGTGGTGGCTGGTGACTTCAAATTAAAGGAGAGCTGCAGGAGACAGCTGAATGAGTGGGGCCAATGAGACGGGGTGTGACCAACAAGAAAGGGGTGGAGCTATGCCCAAAACCACAACAATTGGAACTTTAATTAAATACGCTGCCCTGGGTGCCAAACAGTCATTACGAGAGTCCAATCAAGACAAAATGAAGTGTAGAAGAAAAAAAATATTTCAATGCATTGGCTACATGACAACTTACTTAATATCCAGATGGAAACACAGGTTGTGAGGCATGAAAAAAAATAAATTACTTTTTAAATACATTACTGGAATGCCAGTCAAAATCAAGTATAAAAAAACAAGCAGCACTCAACTCAAACCACTACTCATTGCACTGTAGTTCTAACTATAATTTATATTCAGCATTATAAAATTACCAAGTAACATGCTGAAAGTAGCAATCTCTGTGATACCCCCACTTGTAAAAATGTTTCTTATCCAAAAAAGACCTGCTGCCTGACACAACTATCTACTTGTATCATGGGGAAGACATGATCAAAGTAAAAAATGAACAACAAACAAGGAACAAGCTCAAGATAAATTGCTTAAAGGATTCCTGCACAAGTTATGGACCACACATGATAGATTGGCATTCTGTTTAGTTTACGGGTAAAGCCTGCAAAGATGACTGCAAGTCTCCAACAAAAGATGACTGCAAGTCTCCAACAAATGTAATGAGCTTCTGAAAATACTGCAATCCTGTCCTTTATTACAAATACTGTCATATGCATTTCAATACCCAAGGTTTATACATTATCTAGTTATGTAAATATTCTCTGCATGGCAACAACGAAAAGACTTTCAGTGCTCGTAATTCTTTAACAGTATGCTTATTAAAGCTTACTTGCATCTTACAATCTCCGACAAGCTTACCTGATTGTCATTAAATCATTGCTACTTAAACAGAGCAACAGTGCACTGTGACAGCATGCATTTCCTGAATAATAAGAAGCATAAATCAACAGTATAAAAATATGACAGAAAAACAGAACATTCTGCAAAATCAAGGACAGATGAAAAGCCACAGTCATACTTGTGTTCTACCTTGGATGGGGGAATACTCTGCACACTTACACTGCATAACTGCTCCTTGCCTTCCTTGGACACATCCAGAGCCATTACAATGGGGAGTGGATGCAACAAGTATGTCACAATTTGAAATTTCTCTGGCTGATGGTGATGGCTCTGACACTCATACCTCTCAACTTCAGAGCAAGAAATCTGGACAAAGCCATACATAGAACTAGAAGTGGGACACAGGCCCAAAAAATAAGGACAATTTTTAAATATTGCTCTTATAAACTTAGATAATAGAACAGTAGCAGGTCTTGCATTAGTACGAATTTTCTGAAGGGTATGAAATCTGAAACTCAAATGTCTGCCATTATTTTCTAACTTCAATCTTTAATGACTTGCCACTAATTTGCCAGAAAACCACAATTTAATGAAAAATAGACCAAAAATGTGATGCAAAAATATAAAGTTGCCACACAATACAGCTGGGAACCTGTCAAAGAAGGGACACCTTTTTAATATTAACACTGTTAACTTGAGCAGCTAATAAAATAAGAGCATCTACATGCATTTCTGAAATAAAAGTAATCTATAACTCTGATCATTACAGTTATATATAATTATAAACCCTTCACGTTTTCTTCCAAAATTGCCATTTTGAAGAGGGATTATTAAGGGAGAGCAACACTTTGAGCCAAAATTGGGGACAATTGAGAGGTTTGGATATTCCTAATTCGACAAAGCGATTTGCACGTACCTCTGAACCTCTTGATACAAGAAATCTGGACAAGGCCAAATATATTGGGGGAACATACAAACACTACTAAAAATTGCTCTTGTATAAACTTAAGACAGTTGATAGAATAACAGGTCTTGCTTTAGCATGTATTTTTCTGAAGGTTATGACGTCTGAAACTCAATGTCTGTCATTTAGTGACTTAATTCCTAAATTATTTGCTAGAAAACCACAAATTTTATGAGGAACAAACCAAAAATAAGAAGCAACTATCTATTCATTCTGCAAAAATATGGACAACTGAGAGGTAGAGTTCAAATGGGGCTGTCTGAGTTTGCTACCCTTCCCCCCTCACAAAATCATGGTCGAATGGAGCCTCCCCCTGCAGCCATTCCAATGTCCCATTCCTTGGTTATTTTGCCCCATTTACCATAAACACTGTAATGTGCATATTGCTTTACTTCTGCGATGATTTAGATTTCATTTGAAAGTTTTATTTTGCATTTTACAGCACAAATAAATAGATATATGTTAAACAAAGCAATGCAGTCTCACAATGAAAATAGACTTAGCATTAAAACTTCTCTGCCCTTGAAACTCACATGCATTGAAACAGCATTGAAACCCACAGTCAAAGAAAATACATTTTGCCAGTGGCAGATAAAGATTAACTTTGGGCTGTTTTCAAAATCATAGGCCCCTTGAACACGAAACATACACATGCTCTTTGATACACCTTCCTGATTGTATTACATTATATTCCTTGTACAATACAGTAGAGTTGTTAGAGGGCATTTCACATTTATTGTTTTGAACATTTTTCCAGTAAACAATGAAACAAAATGCATGCACCAATGACAAAACTACCCAATTCAGAACATTTCCATCATAAAAAGTCTACTCAACCTTCTACAGTCCACCAGTATCAATAAATATGCACAATCTCTGAAGTAGTAAAATCCACATTAAAGAAATCTGTAACTAATAAAGAGGTTGCTTCTAGCAAATAACTTTATATGTCATTGTTTCATCTACAAATAAAGTGCCTGTTGCCCTTGAAGAATAAATTGCCTATGTTGCATGCATTAAAAAAATGAGAAGCTGGTAATATCGCAATAGGGAATGGATGGCAAACTGATAACAGGTTCATAGTTACTAGGTATCTTTGCCAAAAAGGATTGTAGCATCCAACCCCTTTAAAACACAGTACAGTACCAGCAATGCATCTACCTACTGTGGGAGTAGAACCCACAGCCTTCTGCATCAAAAAGCAAGTACACTACCTGTTGTGCTATTAAAGTGCAAGCAGATTTAGCATAAGTACCACTAAACTTTTGTTCCCCTGCAGCTCTCAGCTCTTTGTAAAATCTACTCGACACTCAGCTGTATCTCTGAACTTTGCAGCATAAGAAATCTGGAAAAAGCCAAAATTTATTGGGGGGAGGGCAAAAGCCCAAAAACCAAGGACACATTTTACATTGCTTGTATAATGTTGGAAAGTTGCTAGAATAAAATGCTGTGTTACTACCATATATTTCACTGCCACGTCTTGAACCCAGGGGACCCTGTGCAAAACAGTCAGAGAAACATACCACTATGCCAAATCAGCTGTTTTGTGAAACAGAGGAAGACTGAAACTTAAATGGCTACCATTTAGTGAATTCAGTTCTCACCATAGCTGTCAACCTCTTAGCAAAAAACACCTGAAAAAAGCCAATAATGTGGGAATACAGCTGCCAAACATATTCAGTGAATTCAGTTCTCACCATAGCTCTCAACCGCTTAGCAAAAAACATATGAACAAAGCCAGTAATGGGGGGAATGCAGCCCCCAAACATTCAACGAATTCAGTTCTCACCATAGCTTTCAACCTTAGCACAAAATACCAGGACGAGGCCAATAATGGGGGAATACAGTCCCATAAATATGGGCAAATTTCAAATATCCATTTTATAAACTTAGACAACTGCTAGAATAAAAGGTTTTGCGTTACCATGTACTTTCTGAAGAATATGAAGTCTGAAATTCAAATGCCTGTTATTTTTAAACATTTGTTAACCAGGAAACTAGTCTGACTTGGAACAAAACCAATTTTCAGCAGAGCAGGGAGAAACACTACAGACACATCTTTGTAAGAGATGAGAGGCTATGCAGACTCCACAGAGAAGGCACCCCAGCCAAGAATCAAACCATAGAACCTGTAGCTGTCAGGCAACAATGCGACCAGTGCACCACTGCACTACAGACCTTTGCAAGGAAAAATGAAGATACAGAAACCACAGATTTTTATGAGGAACAGAACAAATATGAGGCAAAAATCTGCAATTTTTTACAAATGGTGGTGGGTAGGGAATTCAGGTCCTTGCCACCTGCATTCAAGGTACAGGGTTCAAGCCTGAGTATCTCTACCCACCACTATGTGTTGTCACTAGTAAATAGCAACTGAGGCATTTTACACACACACACAACCTGTAAATGCGCCCGGACCTGGAATACACACAAACCCACACTCGAATCCAATGCTTCCCTGCGAGAGCTTAAACTCACCTCTCTCCTGATCGGTCCTATCTGTGGATGAAGCAGTCCGGAGCTCCTCTGTTCTGTGCAGTCATCACTGCACAGATTCCTGGGCATCTATGAGGCAGAAAATGCATTCCCTGTATCCGGACTGCTGACTCAGGCAGTCTGACTTCGCACAGTCTCCTGGGCATCTGTGGGGCAGTCTGAATGTGTCCGCGCATGCGTGGAAGTTCCGGGACTCGTAAAAATATATTTTTTTGTTTTTTTAATTTTATGTTTCACGTTGTTTTTTCCTTTTGTTTCTAGGTGGGAGGGCTGCAGTCCAGCAGTCCTATAGCACGAGCTGAGTCACCCCTGAGTGGTTAGCATTGTCGCCTCACAGCAAATGGTTCTCTAGTTCAGTTCTTGGCTGGGGTGCCTTCTGTGCGGAGTCTGCATGTCCTCCCTGCATTTGCATGTGTTTTCTCTAGGTGCTCCGGTTTCCTCCCACATTGCAAACACACGCATTAGATGGATTGTACACTTTAAATTGGCCCTAGGTGTGAGTGTGAGCATGCAAATGTGTGTGGTGCACCCTCCGAGGAGGGTTGAGCCTTGGGATAGCAACCTGAGACTGTAAAACCCATACCTGCTATAAAAACAACAAGCATTGAAGGGTGTTCATTTCCTGATGTACCATTTGGTGCATAAAATGAACGATATATGCATACATACCTGATAAGACTGTCTAAGCACACTCACTGTGTATTCATTTTCACTCACACATTACAACTATGTACAGTGACATGACATTCGATGTTACTGGCAAGTCAGTGTCAGAAATAAACTTAACAACTTTGTCTTTAGAATGGAAGTAAGCCTTTATAATGAATGGCCTCATGAACACTGACATTTAATGCCATGTGACTGAAATTAGACAAAGGTTCCAACTTTTACTCTTTAGCTGTTATAAAGAAAGGTCCATCTGCCTTTTGTGAACCTTGGAAATTGAAAGATGATGCTTACCACTAGAAATTGATAGATGATGCCTACCACTGGATCTTTGAGTAAAAAATAATTTGTACATAGTCTGGGCAATACTCCCTTACAAAATATTTTAATACAGCACAATATAAATGAGTCAATAGCTCTTTTTGATATTCTTCTTTGCCACTTGTTTGTAAAATTGGTTGTTGCACAATATGAAAAGCATGGTTTTGTCATATTTCTCAGTATCAATTACAACAGTAGCCCCCCCCTCCCATCAGCTTTCATGACTCCTTTGGAATTCTCATTGTACATATTCCAGAATGCATCCTCTTAGTTTTGTCAACATTAAATAACTTCCTTATAAAGTATCTTGATAACAAGGCCCTTGCCTCAGCTTCACACTTTTTTTAGATGCTTGTATTACTGAATTGAAGGGTGGATTTAATAAGCTTAGTCTAAATAAAATGTGGAGTACCTCAGGGTTCAGTCCTGGGACCGCTCTTGTTTGGCATCTACTTCTCTGAAGTACAGGCCAAAACTAAGGGACTCTGGATAACAAAGTTTGCAGATGACTGCAAACTGGGAGTCATTATTGAATCCCTAAATGATGTGGAAACTCTACAAAAGGGCCTTACAGAAACAGATGCTTGGTGCCAGAGCCATGGACTCAAGCTCAATGCCAAGAAATGTATAGTTATCCCCTTTGGGAAAAACATGTATCCGTGAATTACCATATAGGTGGCCGTACACTAAACACCAAAAGTTTGATAAGAGACTTAGGGACACAGTTGGACAGTGGTCTCACCTTTGATAACCACATCGCCACAACAGTCAGGAAATCCTGCTATGTGGCACACCTCATCACTAAGGGCTTTTCATCCAGAAAAAAGGAGGTCATTGTCGCACTGTACTCATCCCTCATTAGACCCATTATAGAATACAATGCCCCATTCGGTATGTACCTCTCAAGACATCTGCAACAACTGGAAAGGCCACAGAAATACCTCACTAAAAGAATCACAGGCCTAAAGCAGATGCCCTACGCTTACCGCCTTAAAAAACTCCAGCTATACTCTGTTGCATATCGTCTACTCAGAGTCGATCTTTGCTTAACATACAAGGCCATGTCAAACCCAGAGCGGTTGGACATGCTACACTTAAAGAAATCCCAATCCCTCAGAGCCACACGCTCCAGGGATCTAAACCTTGTCATCACAATAAACAAAACATGCTGGAGGGATAAGTTCCTGACCCAGAGACTCCCCAGACTCTGGAATAGATTGCCCTTACATGTCAAGCAGAGTGCCTCTTTGGTCCTCTTCAAAAGGAACCTTGACGATTGGATGGAAGAAAGGAAATTCACCCCGGGGATCACGTCAGTCGCCCTGCTAGACAGGGGTCCAGGGAAGTAAATAGTGTGGGAAGAAATAGCCAGGGAATTGTTATGGCTAGGCTTTTATAGGCCCTAGGGCTGATAGCCTAGTACCAACCTATGAACCTATGAATCTGTACATGTAGTAGCAGTTCTGCTTATATATAAGATTTTCAAATTCAGTTTGTGAGTAAAAGCTTTCAGATTATTGAAAGTGCCCAACAAACTGACTCATCAGTTGGTGCATCTTTATGTCATTTAAATTCAACGTTGTCAATGACAAACTGATTGTCTAACATTCTAGAGGCCATGTTTATTTTTGGTTTTGTCCTGAAGATACTGCTGCCTCTGGGATAACATTGATACATTGATTTTGGATCCTCTAACCTTGCATTTTCTGAACTATTGTTGTCCATGCAAGTGTTCCTGAATTCTGTATTTCCCTCAAACATGCATCAACATTCTGAATCTTCTTTTGGTGTGGCTTATGTTTTCTCTTTTTGCCCCTGTAATCATGCATTTGCTCATATATTCCAGTGTTTGTTCCACTGCCTTTTGATTCATTTCAGCCAAGTTGGGTGACCTTCTTAAAATCTGAATCACCAATGCAGTGGATGTGCCTAAAAGGTGGGGGGGGCTAACCACTAGTTGAACGTTGTCATTGATCTCCATTATTTCTAAAATGTTTCAGATGTACCGTACTTAACATTATAATTGTTTATGGATTTGTAATCCCTACTGTCTCCATTGATTGTTGTGTTTTCTGTTCCTTAACACAACATCCTGCTTCTTTTCAACTTATGAGTATTAACCACCACTTTCTCCACAATCTCTGCTTGAGAGGCTTCAAAACTTAAATTGTCCTCATTGATCTCATTTTCTTTTTAAGGCCTTTCAAAGTGGATTCATTATTTTTATTAACAACTTTAAAAAGTTCAAGCTGGTTTGCTAAATGTTTTTTTACCATTCAGCCATAAATCCCTTGGAAAAAAAGCTCCACGTATACCCAGCTGTGTTCTTTTTGTATTTTGACAATAATGTTTGAGGTCTTCAAAAATCTCTTCTTTGTTAAATTTAACTTTTACCATGCCTCTTGTATTGGACTCTATCAAGTCAAAGTTAATATGTCCATTGTTCAATTTGGGCTTTGTTAAAATTGAATTAAAAAAATTGAGACGCCTAGCAAGTATACTTATCAGAAAGTCTTTAACAGTGCTACTAACTGGCATGTGAACCTCCACAACTACTGTCTTGTATTTGTATGTACATAGCAGAACTGAAATCTCACTGTCCGCGTGCACATAAATTGGAGACATATTTGCAACCACTCTAGATCCACAGCTAATAGAATGCACATGTAAATCCAAAATCTTGTCATTGTGTTCCTCTGTCTACAGAGAAGCTCGAGAAAACATGTTAAAATATCACCAAAAAGAAGCAGTCCAACTTCTTAGCTTTTTGAATTAAAAAATAAACTGAAAACAAAAATGCAGGAAAGTGTTCTCCTAGTCAGCTGGGTCTGCCCGATCCCTTAATTGAATAAGGCTGGGCCACATACTCTTATTGTATTTATAGTATTTACATGGCCATGGCATTCAGACTGTGTAGAGCATCGTATTTAAAAAAAATGCTTGTATAAATGAAGAAATGTATCTCAGAAGTGAAGAAATATACATGATTTTGGGAGTTTCTATGCTTAGAAACACAGATGTGCATGTCTCGATGGAGAATGCTATTATCTTCAACTCACTGGAAGTCTTATATTGCTTGAAAATCTAATATAAAACTAGAAGCCTTTGGTCCCAAAATGTTAGTTTGTATGTCGCTGTTAAGGATTAACAAAGTAGCTTAGCATGGTACATACCTCTCAACTGTATAGATTTTCATAGAATGTCCAGATTTTGGTTCATATTTTTGGTCCGATTTTTATAAAATTGTGTTTTTCTGCCAAATTAGTTCAATTCATTAAAGACCAAAGTTAGAAAGTAATGGCAGACCTTAAAGTTTCAGACTTCATACCCTTCAGAAAATTTATGCTAATGTAAAACCTGTTATTCTATCAACTTTCTAAGTTTGTAAGAACAATATTTAAAAACTGTCCCTCATTTAAGTCTTTTGCCCACTTTTATTTATGTCATTGTCCAGATTTCTTACTCTAAGAAGTTGCGAGGTATGGGCACAATGTGCTGCATTTCTGCATACACGCTTGGAAAAAACTGTAATGACAATTAGCATATTCACAATTCTCATTTATTGGTTATTCAGACATTACAAAAAAAAAAAAAAAGACTATTCCCCACAGCATGCAGGACTAGTGCAGGAGCTCTAGCAGGCAATATGTCTGCCGTGTGATCCAGGAATAACCTGTAGGGGCGTGCATGAGCGCTCCTGCACTAGTCCTGCACAGACTCAGCCCCTGTATGCAAATTACACCATTTGCAGGAGAAATCCATGCAAATGAAGTGAATTTGCAATCCAGGAAGCTCGAAACTGGCCGTGCAGGACTAGTGTAATCTGCAGAAATATACTCCACCAGTAAAGGAGTACATTTCTGCAAATTACAAAACAAATAAAAGGTGGATATCATGTAGAAAGCATCCCAATGGCCAACTATAAGGCCATTGGTATGGAAAACACTTGCAAAAATAAAAAAGTCAACTTTTATTGTTTTAGCCGATCTCGGCTGTTTAAGCGTAGGGCAACGACGCACAAACAGGATCGGAGGGAAATAAGAAAAAAACATAGAATAAGCATTCTAACCAAAATCACTATTTTGCCATTATACTCAAAGGCAGGCAGAAGACAACATGGCCAGTGAATAGTGGTTGCTAAGGGGGGAGGCTTAGTGTGGGACATGTAACTATGCATTAGCAGGTAATCCTAAGCAAATGAGGGGAATGATACTGAATCCCCGATTTCCCCTGCATGCCAGTCAGCACCCAACAGTGTAAGAGCAGGAATAGCTTGGTGCAAGCCTAGAAGTTAGCTGACATCATGGAGGGGGTGTCAGGCATACTGTAAGTGGATTGGAGCCCTGTGGCTCAGGCTTGCTCCTAGCTTAGCAGATTTAAACAAGGGTGTGTAGCTGAGGCTGCCTAGCACTCTTTACATTGCCTAAGCAGATGTGCGCGCTGTGCGCTGTGGGTTTTAAAGGAAAAAAAAGTAAACCATGAAATAGCAGCTCTGTGCACATTTGAGCACTCTGTTTGTGCAGCACCCCTTGCCTTAAACAGGAAGGCTATGGGAAGGGAAAACAGCAGTAGTAAGGTAATCTAGAAGAACTTGTATAGTTGGCAGGTGAAATGTATCAGAAACAGCCAATTACACAGGCAGCAGATCAGCCCAGTCCAGAACACTACTATAAACTATGCAAACATCTTTCCCGCTGGTTTTTCCCCTACCCTACACCACCGGTGTATACAAGTGGGGAAATTTTAACAAACAAAACAACAAAATGATAGGGGCTGCAGTAGCTATCGTACAACAACATGTGGAAAAGGCTGAGGGGGGTGAGGATTTGAATGCTGTCGACCAACCCACAGGGAGGAGATGGAAAAGAGTGTAGAGACCCAGGTAACCTACCAGGAGCTACATGAGCTGGAGATAGTCGAGCGCTATAGGGTGGACAGGGACCTCTTACAGCAAATTGTTGAGCTGTGCCAGCCACGCCTGACACACAAAACTAACGGAGGGGAACCCATCCCAGTTGTTACCAAGGTATGTGTAGGACTAAGAATACTAGCTACAGGTACCTTCCAAAGGCCAACTGTGGATATGATGGGGATCTCTCATGCATCAACATCCAGGGTACTCCAACAGTTTCTGAATGCCATGTCAGCACATGCCGGTGAACACGTATATTTTCCCAATACCCTTGAGGCATTGGCCAACAATATGCATCTGTTACACCAAATAGCAGAATACCCTGAGGTAGTGGGTGCTATAGACTGAATGCACATATGCATCAAAGCACCTCCCAGTGAGCGGGGTAGGGTCTACATCAACTGCAAGGGCTTCCTCTTCATTTAATGCCAGGTCATGTGTGATGCCCAGGGCATAATAATGAATGTGTGTGCTGGCTGCCCTGGAAGCTATCACGATTCCCACATCTGGCATCTGACACAGCTGTACCAGAGATTTGCCAATGGGGGCATCTCTTATGGTCACCTAGTGGGGGATGCTGGTTACGCACTGGAGCCATGCCTGATGACACCCATCAGAAATACACACACAATCAAACAAGAACTCCATAATGAGGCACACGCACAGACCACAATTATAATATAGCATGTGTTTGGGATGCTAAAGTCATGGTTGTGGTGACTGGACACATCCGGTGGAGCCTTGCAGTACTTACCAGATACATGTACCCAAATTGTCATCATATGTGCCATGCTACACAATATGATCCTGCAGAAACAGCTGCAGCAGAAGCAGCATGGAGCAGGTCCACAGCCCCCAACCATTGCCAAGGAATGCACAGGCACAAAGTGATTCAGAGGAGGAGGAACCTGAGCCTGCCCCAGTAGGGAGAAGGATGTGTTCCCAGTATGCCCTGGCCTTGGCAAAGAGGCAACGCATAGCACATATACTGACACAGGAGGGACCCAGGGAATGACACCTCTCTCTGACTTGCACATACAGTAAAAGGGATGCCAAACATGACACTACCTGTGCTCAACTATGTGTAGGGAGTGTACTATGTGCATCCAACATAGGCAGCCCTGCAGCACCACTCTCAATACTGGCACACCCACAAGGTAAGTCACTCAACCTACTAAATGCCGAATGGAGTAGTATGTGTTGTTACCTGTATCTATGGTATGGATGTGAGCATAGAAGGGAATAGGGTAACTGAATGGTATGCCAGCAGATAGTAGACACCTATTGTGGCACCATGAGACCTGTAACAAATACTGGTGTCACCACAGTAGCCAGTACTACACAGGGCGATAAAACCCACTGCAGGAAATGTGCTGGGCCACATGTGTGTCTATATGACTCACACATGCCAGTCAGGGAGGTACACCTACCCAACAACAGTCTCAGCCAGCAGGACAGGTGTAGACAAACACAAACAAAGGCTGTGGTATGACCTCTGAATGATGCCTGTGGGTAACCTCCCCCAGGCCTACACAGACAGATTACATCAAGTCAGGCAATGGGATGTTAGTTCTGAAGGGTAGGAAGTCAGAAACTAATATGTAGGTCAATCAAACTTAAGACCTGTAGTACACTGATATGCCTCTAGTCAGCATGATAGGTTAGAATACAGAATAAAATAGAGTACACAACATACCACTACAGTCACAGCAAACGTGTACAAGTGTCAGGTGTGCCTCCCCCCATCATATGTAGAAATGTAGAAACAGACAGGTGTGCCCCCCAATCCTGTGTAGACATGTAGAAACAGTCAGGTGTGACTCCCGAAATCCTGTGTAGAAATGCAGAAATAGTCAGGTGTGCCCCCCCCATTTTTTTGTAGAAATGTAGAAACAGTCAGGTGTGCCCCCTAATCCTGTATAGAAATGTAGAAACAGTCAGGTGTGCCCCCCATCCTATGAAGAAATGTAGTAACAGTCAGGTGTGCCCCCCCAATCCAGTGTAGAAATGAAGAAACTGTCAGGTGTGCCCCCCAAAAGCTATGTAGAAATGTAGAAACAGTCAGGTGTGCCCCCCCCCAAAACCTGTGTAGAAATGTAGAAATAGTCAGGTGTGCCCCATCCCCACTTCTGTGTGTAAATGTAGAAACAGTCAGGTGTGCTCCCCCATCCTATGTAGAAATGTAGTAACAGTCAGGTGTGCCCCCCCCCAATCCTGTGTAGAAATGTAGAAACAGTCAGGTGTGTCCCCCAAACCTTTATAGAAATGTAGAAATAGGCAGGTGCCCCCCCCCCGCTTTTGTATATAAATGTAGAAACAGTCAGGTGTGCCCCCCCATCCTGTGTAGGAATGTAGAACTAGTCAAGTGTGCCCCCCAATTCTGTGTAGAAATGTAGAAACAGTCAGGTGTGCCCCCCAATCCTATGTAGAAATGTAGTTACAGTCAGGTATGCCCCCCACTCCTATGTAGACATGTAGAAACAGTCAGGTATGCCCCTTCTCCCAATCCAGCATACAAATGTAGTAACAGTCAGGTGTGCCCCCTCCCAATCTCTGTGTAGAAATGTAGAAACAGACAGGTGTGCCCCCTCCCCCAATCCTGTCTAGAAATGTAGAAACAGTCAGGTGTGCTCCTCCAACCCTACTTAGAAATGTAGTAACAGTCAGGTGTGCCCCCCCAAACCTATTTAGAAATGTAGTAACAGTCTGGTGTGCCCCCCAGTCCAATGTACACACATCGTAACAGTCAGGTGTGCCCCCTCACAACCCTATGTAGAAATATAGCAACATGTATGTGTAGGTATAATACCAGTGGAGTACAGGTGCCCAGTGGTGGGCAAGGTAGTAGGATAGATAGTAGCATTTGCACAATATGCACGTATGTGTGTGTTGTTGGTGTGTGTTTCATATTGTGTGAGAGTGGTCAGTATGTAAGCATGTTGAGGTATGACCTGGTGGCCATGACCCACTACTTCCGATGAAAGGGCCAAGTCCTCACAAGTGCAGTGCCTAAGACAATTCCCACCACTGTAACACATGCTAGCAGTAAGCCATTGTAAATGAATGGTGGTAATATGTGTCACCATCTGAAAGATTGATATGGCATGGCTGTTGGGCTAAATATACAAGCAGTACACAGGGGAAAGTACCCCAGACATACAGTATATATTGTGTAACTGTGAAATGGACACACCCTTGGAATTGTACAAACAAGTATGCATCACATTATCTGGACTTGTAGTAGGGGATACCAGTGTTGTCTGCCCAAACACTTGCAGATCACAAAGGAAGTAGGACTTATGTATTGGAAAACCGCTAATGCACCTGCACATGCCAGGAATACTGGAATGCCCCATGCATATCTGTGTGTCAGATGCAAGTAGTGTCCATGGCACACATGCACCCAGCTCACCCAAACACCACCCACAGGTACCTCTCTGGTCGTATCCCTGCTGTGGGGAATGGGTACAATATGACCCCACCTGTATATGGCAATAGCAAAAGAATGCAGCATGCCGCGCAGGTGTCCCATGCAGGTGTGTCCTTAGCCGTAGGTTGCACCCTTCCATCATTCACACCACCTGATCAAGACTGATAGAAGATATTGGCATGAATACCAAGCACACCTACCCTGTCACCCCAGGGGGGAATATATTGTATGGCGGTCTGAGACTGTGGGACTGACAGAATGCAATGGTCTGCCACATCTGGCCCACATCACCACCAAATGGCCCACAGGCCTCTGCCAAAGGCCTGTGTCTCACAAGTACTGCCAATGCATGTTATGTCATGGACACCCAAATAACAACATAACACACTCCACATAAGCCATATGCAAGGCCATGTAGACAAACCACAGTAACATGTCCACCATATCCCACTGTATGAACTGTGGACCAACACCAACATACAGCTGTGATGGGGTGATAACCATAGGGAAAGTATCAGAAAATGTATGCATAATGTATGGAAGAGGATAGAATAACAGAGGGGGGGTAGGAGCATGGGCAGCATGGAATGTGCATGGTCCAACACAAAGCTGTGTGCTCACACTATCCCTGGCTGCAAACACATAAATGGGAGGCTACATAATTGCCAGTACACCACAATAGGGGTAATGTCCTGACTCATGGCCCCTGCCCATGGCTAACCTGTGCAAATCTGTAGAGCTGTGAGGTATGGCCACAGCAAGATAAGGCCATACTGTCCTGTCGATGGATGTACAAGTAAGGGATCCTCTGCCAGCACTGTACCAAGGTTCTGAACCGGACACACAGACCAAGCAGCAAGTGTCTGAAGCTCCCCCGCTGGAATGGCATAACTTACCATGAATATATAGGTGTCTGCCCACAATACTGGACACAGCTGCAGTTACCCTTGTCCCCCTCAAGACATCACTGTGAGCAAGAATGTCCACCTGACAGTACACGAGGACAGAAAACATTGCAGTGTGTAACAGTGCACGTCTGAATATCTCTGCTAACAGCAGTACCATGTATCTGAATCAGCACAGACACAATCACCTACAGTACACATTATCCTCTGCACAGTTTGTCCCCATATTGCCAAATGATTGATGAATACCCTGTAGAAACAGTTTGCTACCAGTAGGTATACAACACAAAGGTCTGCACTGGAGTACAAACTACCTGGAATCAATCCAAACATTCAATACTGATGAACATACTGGGCATGCTCACACACTTAGAGAAATGAAGGCAATGTCAGACAGCAACATACTGAAAGGTCATAATGGGCATGCTCACACACCTAAACAAATGTTCCCATGTCTGCAAACAACAGTGGACCATACATATCTGGCAGTTGCAGATGTTAATGCATATACTACTCAGTATGCACCAGTCATGCTTTACACACACAGTGTATAGGAATACAGACATATATCCAAGGACAACACACTATAATAAGCCAAAATTAGATGCACATAGATGTGTGGAAGAGAGTGACTGTGACAAAGAGCCATCCATCATGAGGCCTGTCCCACCCAGCACACAGCCAAATGGCTACAACCACATGAGGTGTAAATGCCACTCACTGCAGACAATAGGCACTGGTATCCATCAGCATTACAGACTATATGGTGCAAGTGCTAGCTTGGCAACATGACTGTACAAGGAAGTAGTCATCTAGCAGCTGTATACACGTACCTTCAGAATATAGCCCTGCATGTGCCCACATGTGGTGTGTCAACCTGTAGATGAATGGGTTATGGCCCATACACACACACTGCCCTCCCCATAGCCCTACTATGACAAGCCTGCAGAGACCATCCACTTTGAAATACACCTTTGGGAAAGGTGCAGCCCAGTAATCTCCATGGCGTATCCTATAACTGTGTATTGCTGTAGTGTGATAAACTAGTTAGGTAGGAGTTATAATCCCAGATATGGTAACTGTGTGTGTGTGTGTGTGTGTGTGTGTGTGTGTGTGTGTGTGTGTGTGTGTGTGTGTGTGTGTGTATGTGTGTGTGTGTGTGTGTGTGTGTGTGTTTCTGAGCATGTGTCTAGGCTAGTCACACACATTACAATTCAAATGCCCTACTTTGGCAAGGCTGCTGATGTCATTCACTGTGAAATACACCTTTGGGAAATGTGTAGGCCAGTAATCTCCGTGGTGCTTACTGCTGTAGTGTGATAAACTAGTTAGGTAGGTCTAATCCCAGACATGGTAACTGCATGTGTGTGTGTGTGTGTGTGTGTGTGTGTGTGTGTGTGTGTGTGTGTGTGTAGGGAGCAATACATTTTAGGTTAGTCACACTCATTGCAATTCAAATGCCCTACTTTGTCAAGGCTGCTGATGTCATTCACTGTGAACTACAGCTTTGGGAAAGGTGTAGGCCAGTAATCTCTGTGGCGCATCCTATAACTGCATACTGTTGTAGTGTGGTAAACAAGTTAGGCAGGAGTTCTAATCCCAGAGATAACAAATGTATGTTTGTGCGTGTCCCTGTCTGTGTAGGGAACAATGCATTTTAGGCTAGTCACACACATTACAATTCAAACACCCTACTTTAGCAAGGCTGCTGATGTCATTCACTGTGAAATACACCTTTGGGAAAGGTGTAGGCCAGTAATCGCCATGGAGCGTACTGCTGTAGTGTGATAAACTAGTTAGGTAGTTCTAATCCCAGACATGGTAACTGTGTGTGTGTGTGTGTGTGTGTGTGTGTGTGTGTGTGTGTGTGTGTGTGTGTCTATGTAGGGAACAATGCATTTTAGGTTAGTCACACTCACTACAATTCAAATGCCCTACTTTGGCAAGGCTGCTGATGTCATTCACTGTGAAATACACCTTTGGGAAAGGTATAGGTCAGTAATCTCTGTGGCACATCCTAAACTGTGTACTGCTGTAGTGTGACAAACTAGTTAGGTAGGAGTTCTAATCTCAGACAAGGCAACTGTGTGTGTCCCTGTTTGTGTAAATAGCAATGCATTTTAGGCTAGTCACACTCACTATAATTCAAATGCCCTTCTTTGGCAAGGTTGCTGATATCATTCACTGTGAAATACTCCTTTGGAAAAGATATAGGCCAGTAATCTCTGTGGCGCATCCTATAACTGCATACTGCCGTAGTGTGATAAATAAGTTAGGCAGGAGTTCTAATCCAGAGATGGCAAATGTGAGTGTGTCTCTGTGTATGAAGCACTGCTTTTTAGGCTACTCACACTCACCACAATTCATATGTCTGACTGTGGCAAGGCTGCTGATGTCATTCACTGTGAAATACACCTTTGGGAAGAAATACTCCAGTAATTTCCATGGCACATCCAATAACAGAGTAATGCTGTAGTGTGATATAGAACTCTGGTAGGGGTTGTATTCCCACACATGGCAAGTGTGGATGTTTGTGTGTGTGTTTCTATGTCTGTGTATGGAACAATGCTTTTTAGGCTAGTCACATTCACTACAATTCAAATGCCTTACTTTGGCAAGCCTGCTAATGCTATTCACTGTGAAATACACCTTTGGAGAAGGAGTACTCCAGTAATCTCTGTGGTGCATCCTACAAATGTGTAGTGCGGTAGTATAATAAACTAGTTAGGTAGGAGTTTTAATCCTAGCCATGGCAGGTGTGTGTGTGTCTCTGTGTTTGTCTTTTGTATCATGTGTGGAGGTGGCTGTGAGTGTGTAACAAATGGACTCATTGTGGAGCAGGTTTTGCAAATTTCTTATATGGTGGCCCCAGTATATGTCACAATGTCCACCTTACAGGGATAACAGATGTGAAATAGCTGAAAGGCTGGGGTGTAAATCCATACCCCTACATGTGACATCAAGGCCTGGTGAACAAAGTTAACAACCCTTTTATTACCCAGAGAACACTCTCAACCCATGTCTTATACACACTTGACTAGGCAACAACCACTATGTTGGTAGTATCCTGCATATTGCCCACTGATAGTAACCATGGTGTGAATGCAGTGGGCTACAGAGGGCATATCACCCTATCCATCAGCCCAATGGGCATGTACATCCAGACAGTGCACCTTCCCTATGTTCCCCACTGGACACTTACAACACCTCTGGTGCCATCAAATGTGACCCACAAAGGACATACCATGCCTTAAACACATGCCCTGTATGGACAGATGCCACAGACACCAGGGAATACCTGTATCAAGCTATCAATGTAGGTGCAGGGTCAACCTGCTGTCCATTACCAGTTCCCACCACATGAGGCCAGGACTGGCACATCTGATAAAAATCTGTGTACACAACGTGGGCCAGACACCCCAGGTACAGTTACACATATCACTGTACCTGCATGTGGGATGTGTGCACATCCCAGACACCATCCATGTCATGGACTAAGGAACACATACATGGCACGCAAAGCATAGCAATGGCCACACACAATAGTTACCCAGGTAATTGGATGGTGGATACAATACCCACCTGTGTGGGCCAAACCAGACACTACACCACTGAGCCACAATGCAGACCATTGTAATGTGGCCTGATGCCAAGGTATACCCATCACCTAGCCTTGTATAGCCGGCTGGCACTGTTGACCACTACACACCCGTGAAGCAATGCACCCATACATGTCAGTACTGGCACCCTGTATCTGTGTGTGTGTGGTGTATGATGCCTATGACCACATTCACACTCACCACAACCTCCATTGGCATACTGAAGCATACTGTCTGATGTCAGACACCTCCACATACCCTTTGCCTATATAACCTCTGGATAACCCCTGTGGTGCATGTGATACCTGCACAGTACTGTATTGTGGCAATCTAACTAGTGTAGAGTTGTATTCCTGACGCTGCCAAGTGTGTCAATGTGTGTGGATCCCTGAGTGAGTGTGGCTGTGTTGACGGTGACACCTGTTCATGCAGACAGGCACATTTACTACAACTACCGTATAGCTACCACATCACTGTTGCAGATGTCACTCACCATCACATATACGTTTGGAAGGCTCCTCAACATGTAAACTATGTGACACATCCAAAAACTGCATAGACATGTGATAGCAATACATAGTCAGTCAGGGGTTTGATACCCTGTACTGGTAGGTGTGTGATACAAGCATGCTTACGTTTTACTCTCCCTCCCCTCCCTGACCTATCTTTGCTTCTATCTGCTTCTCTCAATCCCTCTCTGGTAGATGTGGAGACTTACACCTGCTTTGCTTATGCAGCAGCATGTGTATTGTAAATGATGTGTTCCAGAAAGAGGTGAGCCCCTACAAGTATGGCAGTTGCACGGCTCCAAAAGTCCTTCAGCAAAAACAAAAATGTAGACCCAGCAAAAAGTAACATGTACATTTAATAGTATAAACGTAGGAGAACAAGACAACAGATCACTTTTGGCTATGAGTTTATCAAGCCTTCAACAGTGTAGTGAATTCCAGTTACAACCATTCTCCTTTTATATTATACCAAAACTAAAGGCTAATTGCAAGAATTACAGATTAGAAATATTCATTGAGTCCTGGTGAAAATGAAGCACCCAGTTTGATAATCCATTTTTTGTCCTTATTGTTTAGCAATTGATGCCAACCTGATTTGTTGTTTCTGTTACCTTGTATTTTGTCAATAACAGTAAAATTAAAAACTGCATTGGGATGTTTCTCAGTATGTTTATAGGTTCATAGGTTCGTACTGGGCTATCTGCCTGAAGGCATAT
The DNA here is from genome assembly GCF_019279795.1 of Protopterus annectens. Classification (NCBI taxonomy): domain Eukaryota; kingdom Metazoa; phylum Chordata; order Ceratodontiformes; family Protopteridae; genus Protopterus; species Protopterus annectens. The sequence goes on from NC_056728.1 coordinate 1,283,514,973, forward strand.
ATTAGCCCAGCCACATTGTGCGGTATTCACCACCCCTTTAGTAGTTTCCTAGACTCTTGTACTAGCAGCTAGTACCCTTGGCCCCTATCTAGTAGTGCTGATGGTGTGATCCCCCATGTGAACTTTCTGTTACCCATCCACTCATGAAGGTTCCTCTTGAAGAGTGATAGTGAGGGGCTCTGTCTTATGTAGATCAGGACCCTGTTCCATAGTAAGGGAAGTCTCTGTGAAGGGAATCAATCCCTCCAGCATGTTCTATTCATTGTTGTGTTGAGGTTTATATCCCTAGAGCGTGTAGCTCGAGTAGATTTGGTTTTGCTAAGATGGAGCATGTTCAACAATTCTGGGTTGGACATAGCTCTGTACGTTAGATAGAGATTGCCTCTGAGAAAGTGGTATGCAACAGAGAACAGTCTTAGCTTTTTCAATCGTGCTGCATAGGGCAACTGTTTGAGGCCAGTAATCCTCTTGGTTAGGTACCTCTGTGGTCTCTCCAGCTGCTGGAGATGTCTAGCCAGGTACATTCCAATTGGTGCATTGTACTCAATAATGGGTCTGATGAGGGAAGAGTAGAGGGGCACCATTACATCCTTAGATCTTGATGCGAACCCTTTCGTGATCAGATGGGTCACACAGAAGGATTTTCTTACCACTTTGGCAACATGGTTATCAAAGGAAAGCTGACTATCTACTTGGGTCCCTAGATCCCTTATTTCTTCTTCAGATTTCAGGGGATTACCTCCTATGTTGTAGTTTGCGGGTACTCTGTTTTTTCCAAAGGGGATTACTACGCATTTTTTGCATTTAGCTTGAGACCATGGCTTTGACACCATGCATCAGTCTCATTTAGGCCCTTCTGGAGGATCTCCATGTTGGACGGAGACTCAATTATAGCACCCAGTTTGCAGTCATCCGCAAACTTAGTCAGCCACAGCCCTTCCGTGCTTGCCTGTACTTCTGAGAAGTATATGCCAAACAGGAGGGGCCCCAGGACAGAGCCCTGAGGCACACCACTCATTACTGGTCTGGATTCGGACATAGATCCCGCTACTCTTACTTTATGGGATCTGTCTGAGAGCCAGTTTGTGATCCATCTTGTGACGTAAGGGTTTATGCCCAGGCTAGTGAGCTTATCAATAATACCTGAATGGGGAATGGTGTCAAATGCTTTCGCAAGGTCAAGGTAAGCCATGTGTACCTCCTTTCCCTTATCTATAGCCTGAGTAACTGTCTCAAAGAAATCCACCCGGTTCAGGAGGCATGATCTGCCCTTGATGAAGCCGAACTGTGTGGGGTCCAGCGACTGGAGGTTCCCAATCTCTACATTTATGAGTTCCATAGCCTTACAGATCAGACTGTTCAGGCTTATTGGTCGCTAATTCCCAGGGTCAGTTGGGGCCCCACCCTTATGTAGTGGGACCACCGTTGCCATGCGCCATTCTATGGGCACATATCCTGTGGAGAGGCTGAGACTGAACAGGGTATTAAGATGCGGGGTTAATTCCTTTTGGAGATCACGTCTGACACAGCCTGGGACACCATCTGATCCCATGGAGGCAGTGTTTTTAGCTTTAGATAGAGCCTTGTTAACCAACGTATCAGTAATAATTGGACTTACACAATCCCCTGGAATGGTAATAGGCCCTGTAGGTGGTGGTGGGGGAGGGAATGTGCACTGAACCTGTTAGCCAAGATGTTGGCAATGTCAGAAGGGTCAGTGTATTTTGTTCCATTTTGTACTAGCTCAGAACAGACCTGAGCGTTGCCATTTAGGTTTTTGACGTAGCCATAGAAGGCCTTATGGTTATCCTTGGCATCCTTGGCAACTTTCTTTTCAAAATTAGCTTTAGTTGACTTGATGAGGGCCCTCAATTTCTTACTAATGCTGATCAAAGATGATTTTTCTACTTGAGATTTGACCTTTTTTGTATAAGTCTCCTCCTTTTATTGTAAATTTTGCTTATGGCCGGGGTCCACCAGACTGGTTTCTTCTTGCTTGAGGAAGGAGTCTTGGTTTTATTTTGGATAGCATGGTCCATGCAATCCTGAAGATGCATATAGAGCATAAAGCATTTGTTAGTTTCCTAACCCTGATATCACTTATGTGTTCCAGGATTCTAAATTTAATTGGTCTTGAGGTCTGTCCAACATAAAAGGCAGAGCAATTGCAAGTAGCCATATAGATAAGCCAATCTGACTGGCAGTTTGCAAAAAAAATGAAATATTAAGCACTTGCTCAGTGTTCTTGCTAATAAATTCCATGGTCTTCAACATCCTTTTACAATGAGTGCAGTGACCATATGTAAAACAACCTTGTAAAGCCCTGCCTTTTAATGTCTGCATTGAGTGCGTATCAGATGTATGTGTATGTTTGTAATGACTCATATATGAGCCAATATTTTTGCCCATTCTAAAAGAAAATGACATGTATTCTCTACAATTTCACTTAACCTGGTATCTGCTAAAAGGATATTCCAGTGCCTACATACACTGTTGAATAGGACATCCGTATTCCTACCATATGTAGTGATTAATCTTATTGGTGAATTATTGTCCATTGTTTTGTCCCTATACTGAAGTAAATCAGTCCTGTTTTGATTAGATGCCCAGTGTTTGGCCTGGTATATGTCCCCTCTCTTGTAGCCTATTTGACTGAATCTCATAGCTAGATCTTCCTCATATGAATGGTGAATAGCTGCATCTGAACATATCCCTTTGATATGTAAAACCTGACTTTGGGATGTTTCTGCATATATGAGGAGGATGAAAGCTGGTAGCATGGAGTAAGGAGTTGAACTGGGGGTGTTTATGGTAAACCTCAGTTGTTAATGTGTGATCAATATTTCTGGTTACTAACACATCCAGGAAAGTGATTTTGTTCATATCAAAGGTAACTGTAAACTCAATCCCCCATTTATTATCATTCAAGTATTCAACAAACTCCTGAAGATAAATGCTATCAGATCACTGTACTAATCAGCAATCATCCAAATATCTCCTCCCAATGTCGATCTCATCTATGTAGATGTTATCATATCATAAATCAGTTGTTCTTCAATATAGGCCATGAAGAGATTGGTATATATGGGGGCAAAGGAGGCTCCCATGGAAGTTCCTTTATTCTGTAAATAACAGTCGTTCTGAAAATAGAAAACATTTTTAGTCAAAACATGCTCTGTTATATAGAGCAGAAATGTATCAAAGCCGGTAGATATAATTCAGACTTAAATAACCAATATTCAACAGCCTCCAAGCCTGCCCAATGGGGAATATTTGTATATAATGCATAAACATCCAAAGTGCACATAAGCCACCCTGCATCCAACTGCATGTCGGAAATGACCCTAAGAAACTCAGTGCTGTCTTGAATCCTTGCTCTGACCCATTTGAGCAAGGGTTTTAGTTGTAAAGTTAGGAACTGAGATAGGGGTTCAGTGACTGAACCTCTGCCAGAGACAATTGGCCTACCTGGTGGGTTTTGTAAGCTCTTATGTTTTTTTGGTAAAAAGTATATATATTGGCTGGAAGGGTCTCAAACTGTTAAGTGGTGCAATGTGTTGCCCATTATAATTCCCTCTTCTTTGGCAGAATTCAAGAAGCAATCTATTTGTTCTTGAAGCCAGTAGAAGGATCAAATATCATTTGTGTATAGTAGCGTTTATCACAGAGTTGTTTCATTGCTTCTATATTATATTGTGCCCAATCCAGTACCACAATAGCACCACCTTTCTCTGCTGGCAGTATTGCTAGTTCATTATTGGAACACAATTCCCGAATCATGTCCATCTCATGTTTCGATAAAGTGTTAGAATTTGCACGGAGATCCCTGTAGTTTAAATGTAGATCTTTGAGAACTGAGTTCTGAAACATGATTACAGTAGGATGCATGGGGGAATGAAGTTGGATTTATGATATTTAAATCCATGCTGTGGTTCTGATTCAGATGCTGTTTCAGCTTAAGGCATATACAGAAAGAGGATATATCTTGTGCAAAGGTATCTTTAGGCACATAAAAACCAGGTATAAAATTTAATCATTTATTAAACAGTTTGACATGAATGAGTGACAATTCAACAGAGGAAATATTAAGTACATTATTCTGTTCTATTTCTGAACCATGAGTTTGAGCAACTCTTCCATACTGTATACCCCTGTGTTTCCTGCCTCCCTGCTTTTGTTTACCCCTAAAGGGATAGGCATATTACTTTTCTTTGACACTGGTGAGTCTGTGACATTTTGTGTAGAAGACTCTAGACCAGAGGAAGATTTCTCATTTGAATCCTCACAACTGGATATGGTTGATTTCTTCAGTATAGAACGTGGCCTCTTTCTTTTGAAAACCTTCCTGTTCATATGTTCAAATTTCACATGTTTATTAGTGGCATAGGGATGTCCACCCTCATAATCCATTACATCTCTATGGAATTTTTTCATCTTTTTTCTTTTAACTGTTGCTCTAATGACAAAAGATCCTGACTCAGTTTCCTTAAACAGTTGTTATACCCCTCTTGACCCTCATATTTTGTAATATCAATGCACATACGTGTGATATTAGATATCGTATTGACAATGGTTCTATCATAGTATGATGCTAGGGTTTTAACAAATTCCATAGATGCTTTATATTGCACCTCCGCCCACTCTTCCAGAAGGGTAGTATCAGCATCAGGAACCAAGGGTTGAATTTGTACCCTCAAACCTCTAGGGGAAATGTCTTTGGCTATGTATGCCTTGAATAATTTGGCATGCCATACATTGGCCCTCAAGGCCCTCATATTTTTATAAAGTTTATGAAACTCAGCTTCACACATATTTGTTTGCGTGATGCTCTCAGGTCCATTCTGTATGTTATTATTTAGTCCAAAAATTTCCAAATCATCCCTATCTGATGACAGACTCTTGAGTAAGTTGGTAAGATCCATCTGTGGGTCAATCTCCCATATAAAATGAGAACAAAAATTAATATATAGTAAGCTGTCATTGGACTTTGATATTCCCAAAAAAATCCAATTAAGAAACTTGTATATAGTAAATGGCAATCCCAACAATCAGCACATATGTCTTGTGTTTAAGTATAATAAGCACTTGTGCAGTTGCTAACAGTACCCACTACTGAGAACTCATTCAAGCAATGATAAGTCCCCAGTCTACAATCAAAAGTGTTAATATATTTAGCCAATGTGTATTGATTATATCAAAGGAACCGAGGACAATATTAGCCCCTGCTGGACCCAGAGTTACCAAACACTCTGTGTGCTTGTAAAGAATAAATATCCATATATTCCCCAAGGTGAAAGAAAATGTAGACAATAATAGCTCCTGCATGTAGTAATGACATGCCCCTTATAAATTCAGCAGTGCTACGCCCACAATGAAAATACCAAAAAAAGCATATATTCTTATATTATTTGAGGACGATATTAGCCCCTGCAAAACCATGCGGTAAACCTATGTATAAATAGTATGCAGTGCTAAGTCCTCAATCTCTATTCACCTTGAGAATATTCAGAAAAGTTGGTTGGTTGCCATTCAATATTCAAATACAGATAGACAATACCCCAGTCCAGCATATCACTTCTAAAGTATAGAAAAAGAAAACAAAAAGAAAAGGCCCCAAAAAAATGGATACCCAACTTCAAAAAGGTCTATCTGTAACACTAATACTTCCAGGAATAAATTCCTTAAGTTAGGAATGCAAGACAATCCTGAACAATATATTGTGTGGCTAACTTATAACAGGACTGAATTATATATGTTGCTCAAAAAGGGCCCATCTTTAAATGTATCATACAGGCACTAGAAAAATCCCCAAAATAGGAAATATATTCTAGTATTCCATAGACAACCTATGACAATTAATGCACATAAAACAACTTATTATCCACCCCCCCCCCTTTTTTGAGCAAAATGTGTACTGTGTACTTCATTAATCACTGTTTGAAAAACAAAATGGCTTCTCGGATGACGTAGTTAAGTTATATACCAAGTCTCAACAGTAAAAAAGCACAAACACGCAGTTACATACAATATCACAAAGCATATAACTTTCCCGTTATAATAGTAAAGTTGTATACAGCTCACAATATTAATACTATATCACAAAATAGTTGCAAGAATGTGTATGTCCACCAAAATAGATTGAGCAAAGAATCCTGATTGGGGTATCAAATGCTAATGTCCCAAACAAAAAAATAATGTCCAAAACAACAAGATAATGTCCAAAGCAATGCAACTTGTTGTATAAATCCTCATCTGGAAATCATAAATGATGCCATTTATTTGAAGAGTATCCAGAACTGTTTTTGGTATATAATCCAAACACATAGAACCAAGGTTTTAAGCCCATGTGTAATCAGTCCTGCTCCCCTGAGTTGCGATTGTAATAGAAATATACCCAAGGCTCATAAGAGAGTGGGAAACAGACTTGAATGATCAAAAAGTCCCCCAAAAACAATGTATTTAGTGTATTAAAGCACATAAGCATCCATAAAGAACCAAACAAATAGCTCTGTACCTATAAATAATAAAAAATAATTGAAATATTGTAAACATGCATGTATACCAAAATGTGGATGTTTTTAATTGAAAAAGTCAAACACTGATATTGTAGATAACTAAATAATGTCGAAACTAGAGCAATTTTATATAAATCCACAGCAAGGTGAGATGAACAATCCCAAAAATATGTTGTTTGTGTAAGAAAACCATCCAAAAAGTGTTTGTAGTGTAAACCAAACACATAGACCAAAGTTTTTCAGTCCATATATTATCAAGCCTGCTTCCCCTGGTTCCGATCGTAATAATAATGAACACCAGGCTCAAAAACTTAAGCGAGACAAACTTGAACTGTTGAACGCTGCAAAAAATACGTTTGATATATCCAAGCACATAAACAACCATGCACAAACCAGCAAATATCTCTGTAGTTGTTATAGATGTTTAGCTAATCCCAAAAAACATTTACATAATACAAAGTACCTGATGAAACAAATACAGTCCTCTGGAACTAACAGATGCATTGAAAATGAATATACGAATATCTTTCAGAATAAATAATCATGCTGGATTCCTCAATAAGCTGGTTTTCAGAATAGAAGAGGGACATATAAACTTGCTCCAGGCCACCAAATCCAAAATAAATAACTAAAAAGCCTCCAGTAGTGAGTACAAAATTTTTCTTTTTCTTTTTTTCTTTTTGTTGCTCCAAAAGAATAGTGCCCAATGCACAGAATGTCACAAACCAACATCAGGGGGGAAGGGAAATGTTCCAGAAAGAGGTGAGTCTTGGCTCATATATGAATCATTACAAACATACACATACATTTGATACGCACTCAATACAGACATTAGAAGGCAGAGCTTTACAAGGTTGTTTTCCATGTGGTCAATGCACTCGTAAAAGGATGTAGAAGATCAGGGAATTTACTAGCAACAACACTGGGCAAGTGTTTAATATCTCATTTTTTGCAAACTTGACAGTCAGATTGGCTTATCTATATGGCCACTTACAGTTGCTCTGCCTTTTATGTTGGACAGACCTTAAGACCAGTTAAATTTAGAATCTCGGAACACATAAGTGATATCAGGGTTAGGAAACCAACAAATGCTTTATATAAACATACTGAGAAACATCCCAATGCAGTTTTTAATTTTACTATTATTGACAAAATACAAGGTAACAGAAACACAAATCAGGGTGGCATCAATTGCTAAACAATAATGGGGAAAATGGATTATCAAACTGGGTGCTTTATTTTCACCAGGACTCAATCAATATTTCTCATGTGTAATTCTTCAATTAGCCTCTAGTTGTGGTATAATATAAAAGGAGAATGGTTGTAACTAGAATTCACTACACTGATGAAGGCTTGATAAACTCAAAGCCGAAACCAGTCTGATGTCTTGTTCTCCTCCTTTTATACTATTAAGTTTACATGTCACTATTTGCTGGCTCTGCATTTTTGTTTTTGCAGAAGGACATTTGGAGCCATGCAGCTACCATACTTTCAGGGGCTCACCTCTTTCTGGAACATTTCCCTTCTCCCCTGATGTTGGTCTGTGACATTCTGTGCATTGGGCACTATTCTTTTGGAGCAAAAAAAGAAAAAAGAAAAAGAAAAAGTTTGTACTCACTACTGGAGGCTTTTTTAGTTATTTATTTTGGGTTTGGTGGCCTAGAGCAAGTTTATATGTCCCTCTTCTATTCTGAAAACTAGCAAATTGAGGGATCCATTGTGGTTATTCATTCTGAAAGCTATGCGTATATTAATTTTCAATGCATCCGTTAGATCCAGAGGACTGTATTTGTTTCATCAGGTACTTTGTATTATGTAAATGTTTTTTGGGATTAACTAAACATCTATAACAACTACGGAGAAATTTGATGGTTTGTGCATGGTTGTTTGTGTGCTTGGATATATCAAACATATTTTTTGCAGCGTTCGACAGTTCAAGTTTGTCTCGCCTAATATTTTGAGCCTCGTGTTCATTATTATTATGATCGGAACCAGGGGAAGCAGGCTTGATAATATATGAACTGAAAAACCTTGGTATATGTGCTTGGTTTACACTATAAACACTTTTTGGACGGTTTTCTTACACAAACAACATCTTTTTGGGATCGTTCATCACACCCTGCTGTGGATTTATATAAACTTGCTCTAGTCTGGACATTATTTAGTTATCTACAATATCGGTGTTTAACTTTTTCAATTAATAACATCCGCATTTTGGTATACATGCATGTTTACAATATTTCAGTTATTTTTTATTATTTATAGGTACGGAGCTATTTGTTTGGTTCTGTATGGGCGCTTATGTGCTTTATTACACTAAATACATTGTTTTTGGGGGACTTTTTGATCATTCAAGTCTGTTTCCCACTATCTTATGAACCTTGGGTGCATTTCCATTATGATCGCAACTCAGGGGAGCAGGACTGATTACACATTGGCTTAAAACCTTGGTTCTATGTGTTTGGATTATATACCAAAAACAGTTCTGCATGCTCTTCAAATAAATGATTTCCAGCTGAAGATTTATACAAGTTGCGTTGCTTTGGACACTATCTTGTTGTTTTGGACATTATTTTGTTGTTTGGGACATTAGCGTTTCATACCCCAATCAGGATTCTTTGCTCAATCTATTTTGGTGGATATACGTATTCTTACAACTATTTTGTGACATGTTATTAACATTGTGGGCTATATACTACTTTGCTATTATAACGGGAAAGTTATATGTTTTGTGATATTGTATGTAACTGCGTGTTTGTGCTTTTTTACTGTTGAGACTTGGTATATACCTTAACTGCATCATCCGAGACACCATTTTGTTTTTCAAACAGTGATTAATGAAGTATACAGTATGTATTTTGCTCAAAACAGGGGTGTGTATAATAAGTTTTATGTGCATTAATTAAGTGTCATACGGGTATCTATGGAAAACTAGGATATATTTCCTAGTTTGTGGATTTTTCTACTGCCTGTTTGATACATTTAAGTATGGACCCTTTTTGAGCAACATATATAATTCAGTCCTGTTATAAGTTAGCCATAGGGTATATTGTACAGGATTGCTTTGCATCCCTAACTTAAGGAATTTATTCCTGGAAATATTAGTTTAACAGATAGACTTTTCTGAAGTTGGCTATCCATTTTTTGGGGCCTTTTCTTTTTGTTTTTTTGTATACTTTAGAAGTGATATGCTGGACTGGGGTATTGCCTATACATATTTGAATATTGAATGACGACCAACCAAGTTTTTTGAATATTCTCAAGGTGAATAGAGACTGAGGACTTAGCACTGCATACTATTTATATTTAGGTTTACCACGTGGTTTTGCAGGGGCTAATATTGTCCTCAAATAATATAAGAATATATGCTTATTTTTTGATATTTTCGTTGTGGGCGTAGCACTACTGAAATTATAAGTGGAATGCCATTACTACATGCAGGGGCTATTATTGCCCACGTTTTCTTTCACCTTGGGCCATATATGGATATTTATTCTTTACGAGCACACGAAGTGTTTGGTAACTCTGGGTCCAGCAGGGGCTAATATTGTCCTTGGTTCATTTGATATAATCAGTAAGCATTAGATTTATATATTAACACTTTTAATTGCAGACCGGGGACTTAGCACTGCCTGAAAGAGTTCTCAGTAGTTGGCACTGTTAGCAACTGCACAAGTGCTTAGGTTTACTATTAAAATGTCGAACGGCACTGCGTCGACTGTACTATAGTCGAACACGCAAGTTCGAAATTAGTAATGTCGACGTCAAAAAAACAATCTAGGAATGGTTTTAACATGGGTCGAGGTAGGTGTTCAGTATTATTCAGAACTACAAACATCTCCCCTACCTCAACCCATGTTAAAACACAGTCCTAGATTGTTTTTTTGTCGTTGACATTACGATTTTCGAACTTCTGTGTTCAACTATAGTACAGTCAATGTAGTGCCGTTCGACATTTCAATAGTAAACCAGTGCTTATTATACTTAAACACAAGACATATGTGCTGATTGTTGGGATTACCATTTACTATATACAACTTTATTAATTGGATTTTTGGGGGGAATTTCAAAGTCCAATGACAGCTTACTATATATTAATTTTTGTTCTCATTTTTATATGGAAGATTGACCCACAGATGGATCTTATCAACTTACTCAAGGGTCTATCATCAGATAGGGATGATTTGGCAATTTTTGGACTAAATAATAACATACAGAATGGACCTGAGGGCATCACGCAAACAAATATGTGTGAAGTTGCATTTCATAAATTTAATAAAAATATGAGGGCCCTGAGGGCCAATATATGGCATGCCAAATTATTCAAGGCATACATAGCCAAAGGCATTTCCCTCAGAGCTTTGAGGGTTTGAATTCAACCCTTGGTTCCTGATGCTGATACTACCCTTCTGGAACAATGGGCTGAGGTGCAACATAAAGCATCGTTGGAATTGGTTAAAACCTTAGGATCATACTATGACAGAACCATTGACAAAGACATATCTGATATCACACATATGTGCATTGATATTGCAAAATATGAGGATCAAGAGGGGTATAACAACTGCTTAAGGAAATTGAGTCAGGATCATTTGACATTAGAGCAACAGTTAAAAGAAAAAAAAGATGAAAACATTTCATAGAGATGTAACAGATTATGAGGGTGGACATCCCTATGCCACTAATAAATATGTGAGATTTGAACCTATGAACAGGAAGGTTGTCAAAAGAAAGAGACCACGTTCTATACTGAAGAAATTAACCTTATCCAGTTGTGAGGATTCAGGTGAGGAATCTTCCTCTGGTCTAGAGTCCTCCTCTACACAAAATGTCACAGACTCACCAGTGTCAAAGAAAAGTAATATACCTATCCCTTTAGGGGTAAACAAAAGTGGAGGGCAGGAAACACAGGGGTAGACAGTATGGAAGAGTTGCTCAAACATATGGTACAGAAATAGAACAGAATAATGTACTTAATATTTCCTCTGTTGAATTGTCATTCACTCATGTTAAACTACTTAATAAAGGCTTACATTTTATACCTGGTTTTTATGGCCTGAAGATACCTTTGCACAGGATATATCTTCTTTTTGTATATGCCTTAACCTGAAACTCTTTTTCCATACAGCATCTGAATCAGAACCACAGCATGGATTTAAATATCAAAAATCCAAATTCAGCCCCCCCCCCATGCATCCTACTGTAATCATGTTTCAGAACTCAGTTCTCAAAGATCTACATTTCAACCACAGGGATCACCGTGCAAAATCTAACAATTTATCAAAACATGAGATGGACATGATTCGGGAATTGGGTTCCAATAAGGAACTAGTGATACTGTCAGCAGACAAAGGTGCGGCTATAGTGGCACAGGATTGGTCACAATATAATATGGAAGCAATGAGACAACTCTGTGATAAACGCTGCTATGCACAAATGATATGTGATCCTACTACTGGCTTCAAGAACAAATAGATTGCTTCTTGAATTCTGCTAAAGAAGAGGGAATTATAATGGACAACACATTGTACCACTTAACAGTTTGAGACCTTTCCAGCCAATATATATATACTTTTTACCAAAAAAAAACATAAGAGCTTACAAAACCCACCAGGTAGGCCAATTGTCTCTGGCAGAGGTTCAGTCACTGAACCCCTATCCCAGTTCCTGACTTTACATCTAAAACCCTTGCTCAAATGGGTCAGACAAGGATTCAAGGCAGCACTGAGTTTCTTAGGGTCATTTCCGACATGCAGTTGGATTCAGGGTGGCTTATGTGCACTTTAGATGTTTCTGCATTATATACAAATATTCCCCATTGGGCGGGCTTGGAGGATCTAGAATATTGGTTATTTAGGTCCAAATTATATCTGTCGAGCTTTAATACATTCCTACTATGTTTAACAGAGCGTGCTTTGACTAAAAATGTTTTCTATTTTCAGAACAACTGTTATTTACAGAATAAAGGAAATGCCATGGGAGCCTCCTTTGCCCCCATATATGCCGATCTCTTCATGGCCTATATTGAGGAACAACTGATTTATGATAGGGCCCATAACATCTGCAAAGATGAGATCGACATTGGGAGGAGATATTTGGATGATTGCTGGTTAGTATGGAGGTCTGATCGCACTTATCTTCAGGAGTTTGTTGAATACTTGGATGATAATAAATGGGGGAATAGTTTACAGTTACCTTTGATACAAACAGAATCACTTTCTTGGATGTGTTAGTAACCAGAAATGTTGATCACACATTAACAATTTAAGTTTTTTGTAAACACCCCCAGTTTAACTACTTACTCCATGCTACCAGCTTTCATCCTCCTCATATATGCAGAAACATCCCAATGTCACAGTTTATACATATCAAAAGGATATGTTCAGATGCAGCTATTCACCATTCATATGCAGAAGATCTAGCTATGAGATTCAGGCAGAGGGGCTACAAGAGAGGGGACATATACCAGGCCACACACTGGGCATCTAATTAAAACAGGACTGATTTACTTCAGTATAGGGTCAAAACAATAGACAATAACTCACCAATACGATTAATCACTACATATGGTTGGAATACAGATGTCCTACTCAACAGTGTATGCAGACACTGAAATATCCTTTTAGCACATACCAGGCTAAGTGAAATTGTAGATGATACATGTCATTTTTCTTTTAGAAGGGGCAAAACTCTTGGCTCATATATGAGTCATTACAAACATAAACATACATCTGATACACACTCAATACAGACAACATCTGAAGGCAGGGCTTTACAAGGTTGTTTTCCATGTGGTCACTGCACTCATTGTAAAAGGATGTTGAAGACCAGGGATTTTATTAGCAAGAATACTGGGCAAGTGTTTAATATTTCATTTTTTTGTAAACTGCCAGTCAGATTGACTTATCTATATGGCCACTTCCAGTTGCTCTGCCGTTTATGTTAGACAGACCTCAAGACCAGTTAAATTTAAAATCTCGGAACACATAAGTGATATCAGGGTTAGGAAACCAACAAATGCTTTATATAAACATACTGAGAAACAATGCAGTTTTTAATTTGACTATTATTGACAAAATACAAGGTAACAGAAACAACAAATCAGGCTGGCATCAATTGCTAAACAATAAGGAGAAAAAATGGATTATCAAAATGGGTGCTTTATTTTCACCAGGATTCAATGAATATTTGTAATGTGTAAGTCTTGCAATTAGCCTTTAGTTGTGGTATAATATAAAAGGAGAATGGTTGTAACTGGAATTCACTACACTGTTGAAGGCTTGATAAACTCATAGCCAACAGTGATCTGTTGTCTTGTTCTCCTACATTTATACTATTAAATTCACATGTCACTGTTTGCTGGCTCTGCAGTTTTGTTTTTATTCTAAGTGATGCTCACGATCAGCTGATGGCCTCTGCACGAATTGCAGCCCTCCCCTAGCTGTTTGCATGTGGAACAGCTGTGGTAACATTCCCATTGTCAGTTGCATGGAAACACACTCCAATATCTAAGAACATCATGTTGGTGTTGGGCCTTTTCATTCACTGTGAGTAGGACCTAGATCTGTTGTTTGGCAAACAGCATCACAGATGGTTTGGGGATTTACCTCTAACAACATACACTGTGGAAACAGGCCAATACACAGGAGGGGGATGTGCCTGACATGACTGCAGACTGTAAGTGCTGTTATACTGCATTTGGAGTAATGTTGGTTTAACAGGGTATGTGTGGATATGACTGTCCTACATGTTTTAATACCTGTCATGTCAGTGCTATGTTTATGAGGAAACCCCCATCTGTAGGGTCACCTTCAGACTGGGCAGAGTGTGCTGCCTTTTGTTTCTTGTGTTACCCACAGAGTACCTATCTGTGAACTGCAGAAGCATAATGTGAGGACTGCAGTCAGTACATGGTGACAGCCATAAGAGTTACTGACTTCATATCCCTCATAGGACATATGTTGCAAGAAACCCTGTTACAACAGTAAATGCATGAGGTTATCACAGCAACATGTCAATATTGGCCCTGTGTTTGTGCCTCCAGCCACAACTCTGTCAACCTTTATACATATGTCATGCAGTAAGAGGTGCTTATGTTCTGTACATCATATCTGATTACAAGCCAGTGAGATATCAGACAGCTACACATGTTATATATACTAAGGGTTATATTTGAGGACATAGCCTGAGCATTCTGTGGTTGTATGTACAGTACTGAGGTCTGTGTAGTTATGGTGATTATCGACAGTGTGTGTATTGTGAATATGTACCTTGGCCTGTGTACAGACTGTGGTAGATGTCATTGTTCTTGATCCTGTTCTATCTGATGTTACATGCTGCTCCACTGCATGTTACCCTATTGGCTTACATGTTTGCAGGGCCAAACACACACATGTCCCATACCACAGACTGGCATTGGACCACACTGTGTAGCGGCCCAGTATATGTAGGGTTAGTGTGTGAATGGCACATATGAAGATGGTGTTGATCAGATTCTCCATATACTGTAATATTACGCTAGCTTACCATATGTGGCTGTGGCTGTGTCCACAATGGTTGTGGTTATGCACTTTCACCCAGGTGTCTGTTACTCTGTGCTGTGACATGCCTGTAGAGCCTGTATGCAGGTACATGTGTATTCCCCTATAAGAAATGTAGGCCAGTGTTGTGGCAGTCTGCCTATAGCCTGCAAAAGGCTTTATTACATGCTTAGCAGCTTAGTGTACTTACCCAGTGAGATTTTATGCTCCAGATACTTGCCAGATGTACTGCTACAGGCCACCATAACAGTCATGTATGTCAGACAAAGCAGTGGGATGTTTTACAGATGTATGTCACTAACTAGTGGGTAGTATGTGGCCATGGCACCTCTGTACCAGTGGTTATTATGTATCAGGACAGAAAAGGGTGTGTGAAAGGATAACCTATGGGGGCAAATTTATACCACTATTTACATGATATACCCATCTACATGGCTGTTAGCATCCACATTGTCAGGCTTGGTCCACATGTCTTGCACTATAGGGTTCAGTGTATACCTCTGGACTGACCAGAGTGTGTCAAA
>NC_056728.1:1283533051-1283543051 GCF_019279795.1 Protopterus annectens
TCAGCCTTTTTGCAGATGCATTACAAGTAAGCCTTACACATGTGCGTCACTTTGCAGTGTCCCATACACTGAACACCACATGTTACAGCCTAGTCCCAGCTGATAATGTGGACCACAGTAATGCCTTACACCATAGTGTATCTCTGCAGCAGTTGCCATTGTCCTACAAGTACATACACTGGTGTTGCACTGTATATGGGTGTTGTTCCAAACATGTCTCTACTGTAGGCCATGTCTCCCACTATTATGTTACTACCTGTGAACATGTTTCACAATGACAGGATGTTAGTTATTATGCAGGTGTCTGACATACCCTTCCAGTACCCCATCATGATCACCCCTGTGATGCCATGCATTTCACAGCAACAATACGTGCACATGTATAGCATGCATTTTGGGTAGGTGTGTTAGCTGTGTGCATGGAATATACCATCACTATTACATGCCCAGTGTATTGGCAAGCATCTACATAATCCATACTCACCAGCTTCAGGCTGCTGCCTTGGTCGTATCCTGGAGGGACCTACATAAGAGGGTGAGTGATGCAAAGTCAGTGGCCACAACTGTGGCATTGCTACAGGATGGGTGCAGTATTACAATACATCAACAGTACATTTCCACAATACTACCACATATGGACATCTGTTTATCACTTCTATGCAGCAACAAAATATATCTATTACATGTCGGATATTCATAATCTACCTGTACCAATGCTGATGTATATGCAACAGTGGTCTATGGATGTGCCCTGTGGCCTTACCTGCATGCTCATTGGCCAGTGTGTGGGTGGCACCCACCTCCACAAAGGTGCCCAGTGGTTAGTGGCTGGCTGGAATGGCAGGTGCCACGAGGCTGGCCAGGAGCTCCTCCACATGTGTCGGGGGGATGGATGGCATGGCTTCCCTGTGGTGAGGTGATTCCCCCAGACTGCAGCAGCATGCCAAAGGGCATTTCAAAGCAGGTCAGAACAATGATGTTGGACCTGCTCATAACTGCGGTTGTGCAGTCCGACATCATTGTCCCTGTGGACTAGGTTGTTCCACAGTGTGGTCTGCTCCTGCTGATCATGAGCAGCCCAACCAAACAAGGTTGCATAGTGCTGTATGAGTCCATTCAGCAAGATTTCATTTTCCGCTGCTGTGTAGGCTGGCAAGCCTTCCTTGCGACGTCATGTCTGAAAGACATAAAGATGGATACAGGTGTGAGAAAGTCATGCAGCAAGGTTACCACAGTTCTCAATACACATCCCTGTCACCCCCTCACCATATCAGCAACAACAAACTGTACACACAACTCAGTAGGCATGGCTACAGCATACCTACCAGTAGGGCAGATATTGTACTGTACCACTCTTTGTGCAATGTGTTTGTAGCCATGTTCCCTGTGAGGATACTATTATTGCTGGGCTGTTACAGACTATTCACCTGCATGCCATTGTCAGGGCCACAATGGTTCCATATATCCCTGTGGTATGCTTGCTATATGTGTGTTGCACATCTGACATACTGTGTTATTGTGGTTATCTGTGCATGCTGGTGGACATGTTCTGGGATTGTGTAGACTATTACTACCAACATATGTTCTATAACAGTGACACAGTAGCATGTGTATGTACTATTGGCCATCAGAACCACCTCTCCAAACTCATCTGCCCATGTTACCAAGCCACATCACATGTGTGCCCCACCCTAGGGCCTCCTCATGTACTGGTCCAGCAATACCATCAGGTGGAACCATCCCAGGGGATGTTGCACCCCCCCCTGGGGGCACACACAAACATTTTCCTGTCCCCTGAGGTCAGGTCCAGGGTCTGTTCCATAACGTGCTCCACAGACACATGTGGGATGTGCTACATAACCTTGAGGCACCCAGTACACATTCACAGGGCCCACATGTTCCACCTGCTCAGCCTCCAGGCCAGGCATTTTCAGCACGTGGACTACTGTTGTGAGTAGCAGTGGGTGGGAGGATTGTTCCCACTGTGTCCATATAGGGGCCCATGGGGCGTCCACATCACAGACCACACACACCATCCAGGGTGTTTGCCCACCACATGTGTCACATACCAGCTCTGTAGGCTGTCCTCTATATCTACCAAGCCTGACCACCTCCTCAACTATACCTGCCATACATCGCCATATTCCCATTCCATACTTCACAGACAAGGGCAATGTGGTCCCAACAAGGGGCTCACATGTGACATATTCCTCCATATTGCACACACTGACAGCTGTAGAATTCTATATGTATTGCTATGCATGCTGTTTCCTTGCACATAGCATGCAGCACTGTGGTAGTAAAATAGGGGACATGTATTTACATACATATATGTTTGTGTGTGGGTTTGTATATATGTCAACATGTGCATATAGGTATATATATATATATATATATATATATATATATATATGTATGTGTAGATATATGTAATGTTGTGTGTATATATATATATATATATATATATATATATATATATATATATATATATATATATATATCAATATATATGCTTATATATATGTCTACACATGGGTACCTGTATATTTGTGGACATACATGTATATATATATATATATATATATATATATATATATATATATATATATATATATATACACACACACATATGCATAACTATATGTGGGGTACCTTCAGACATCAGGTCCACAGTCTCACAACACCTTCCTGCACAGCTGCACTGTTCTGCCTTGCTACAACAGAGACTTGTGCCACTTATGGACACAGCCTGACATTAGGGGGTATATATAGGGCCAGATTGCAGGTAACCCTATTACACACCTATGGCATTCCTGCATGCTACAATACAGGTTAACCTGAGTATCCTGCAAGAGGTGGGCTGTGGAACCCACGTGTCCATCATAATGGCATTACTTCCACCACCAGCTATTGGCCACTTAATATACATACTTCCCATTACACAACACACACTTTGATGGCTTACATCTTATCAGTCAGTGCTGCTCTGCATAGTTGATGGGTATGGTCTACTATCCACAGGGGCACAATCTATCGTCCTTAGTTGTTCAGCTGAACATTATTACAACAACAACAACACCTGAAGGCACATATAAATCATTCCACATCATCTATCCCATTATTATGGACCAAGTACTAAGGTCAATTACATACATGTATAATTCACATACCTGTTCTAGGAATGCAGCCTCTTCTGGAGGGTTTTCTTTTTTTTCTTCTTCTGTGCCTTATACTCACTCTCTCTCTCTCTCTCTCTCTCTCTCTCTCTCTCTCAGTCTCTCTCCAGTAAATGGTATGAGCTGCTTTGGATAGATTGCAGCATGAAATTTGTAGGTGATGCATATGATCAGGTAATGGCTTCTGCACTAATCAGTATCCTCCACTTGCTACCTGCATGCAGCATGCTGTGTAGTACTTCCATTTACCACTGTCATGGCGACCAGCTGCTATAAATCCCTACATCTTGTGGGCATGGTCCCTTTACCTTTCCTGTATGATGGACATCCTTCTTGTGTGTGGGCAGAATTGTTACAGACAGAAGGTAGCAATACCTCTTACAGGAGAACCTGCACACTCAGGCCAGCTACATATTTGTAGAAGGTTCCAGAACTAGGCACAGGGTGTGAGTAGTGTTATTGTATGCATTGTATTAGCACTGGTGTTACAGGGTTTGTGTGTACATACTAGTTTAACTTGGAATGCAGTCTGTCTGCATAGCTTTCAACTGTGGGCCTATCCTCTTGATGGTCAGAGGTGTGCCTATTATGCTTAGTCTGTCCATCACAAAGGTCTTGTGTCAGATATATCACTGGCAGTGTGTGTGTTGAGTGCTATCAGTACATGGCTGCATCCATTTCTGTTTCTAACTTCATATTCCTGACTAATGGTATGTTGCAGACTATCCTGTAACACCAGAGACTTGCTTAGTGTATGACAACAGTTTTACACATATGTGCCTGTCTTACAGCCTCTGTCCTCCACCTACATACCAGACTTTGTACATATGACATGCTGTCAGGGGCTGTTATGTAGTGGGCTGTGAGTATGTCATGCTGCCATTCCTGCCATCAGTCCACTGCTGTTGTGTCCCCCACACATACTGTGGGGTTAGGTCCATATATGTGTGGGCTTCACCTACACAACACATGTGAGCCCTTATGCACTCCAGAGGCCAGTGCATGTAACAGTGGTTTATGGCCCTATATTATTGAGTCAGGGGGGATGCACCATAACTAACCTTGGCTGTTACAACATGTGGGGGTATCAGGGGTAAGCTGCCTTAAGATATCTGGATGCACATTACCATACAATTCACCTTGGGTAAGTGTAGGCCTACTGCCTCCTGCCAGTCAGACTGTTCTGTTTGTCAGTGTGGTTGTGATGATGTCAGTTATGCCTTGTTATGTAACGGATACATCCCATTGTGTCAACTGAGGTCTTTACACCCTAGGGATTGTGTACAGAGTGTAGATAGAGGCTGCTGAACTATACATCTGCGTTACTTACTGTTAATTGTTGGGTATCCTGTGGCCCAGTCTTTCTTTACTATTGTACTACTTGAAGGCCTTGGTCTGGACAGCAACATGTGTAAACCTTTCCAGACTACTGTATTAGTATAACTACTTCACAGTTACATTACTCTGTTTATATGGCAGTCGGTGTCTAAACAGCTATATGACATGGCGTATACAACTGTAATAGTACACAAATAAAGCTTTCCAATGTATGCACACCTGTGTGTGGTGTTATATCCTTTAACCTCTCTGTGGGTATATGTTGCAGGCAATGATTGTCATTTGTATGGGTGGCTCATACAGTGTCCAGTTGGTAAGGTGGTAACTGTATGCATAGTGGCTGTTCTGTATTGTGTGCACCTTCTTAATATGTATCTTCCTATACATATCTCTGTGTGGATATGTGTAATTATATATATATATATATATATATATATATAAGATATATCTGTATGTATATATATATATATATATATATATATATATATATATATATATATATGTACATATATGTATCTGCATATATGTGTCTGTGTATATGCATCCTAGTGATGTTGACATTCCCTATGGTAGCCATAGTGCACTGCATGATATGTTTCGGCCTGACATAACACAGGTGGGATGGAGTACTGTTAACATCTTGTGCCCATATTGCGTCAGGTCCTGGTTATGGGATCTGCAACAGTTGGTAGTGTATTGCAGGGCAGACAGGTTTGGCTGTGGGGGGGATTCCTATTCGTACAAGACGTATATTATTTGGGCCCCCTCAACCCTATTAATGTGCATGTGAACATATATGTTTTTGTTATGTTCCCATTTTTATCTACAGATGTATGTCTGTATAAACCTATATATAAATACATATATATATATATATATATATATATATATATATATATATATATATATACTTACACATATATATATATATATATATATATATATATATATATATATATATATTGCTGTATATATATATATATATATATTTATATACATATAGATGTAGACATATATATCTATAGATGTATGCATATGTGTGTATGTCTGTTTATATATATATATATATATATATATATATATATATATATATATATATATATCCATTTTGATATTAATATATGTACACACGCACATCTGCATGTTTAAATACATTTCCTGTACTGTATAATGACAGTGCTGGATGATATGTTTGCGAAAACATCAGGGATAGGTGTATCTGAAATGGCTTAGGGGAAAATCACTTTGGCTATGATGTGCAGGGTCCTGGGTTCAAGACTTGCAGAGGCTGTTTATTTTGTTGCTAGGTAGAACAAGGGCCAACAGATACAGAGTGATTAAGGCACTTTTAAGCAGTTGTAACCAGGTTTGCGCGGAGCGAAGCACTGCTAACTTCCGGTTACTTTTTCTTATACTCAGCTTCTAAATTGCTTAACCTGTGTAGGCATTGCTTACCCCCCCGCCCCCCACAAACAGGCTTAAACCTGCTTACTGCTGCTTAAAATTGCTTACTCCTGCTTACCCCCGCACTAATTTCTTTAAAAGAAAAGAAAAAAAAAAGGGGTTGATGGGAAAGTGGTGAAAAAGGGGCACAAAGAGGGAAAGACAGTAGGGAAAATAGCTATGGATGTGCAGGAGGATGTAGTGAAGGTCCATAAGTGCCCATTTCTTCTACAGCAACAGCTGTGCCTATACACTGACTTTTGAGGTAGATTTTGACACTCAAACCCCTGAGAAAGGCGTAAGGACAACATTAATATATTCAGATGCCAATTAGATCAGATTACATGTGTGCAGTGCGCATGTGTGAGAAATGGACAGCTATGTATGGGGCAACATTTTTTTTTTGGGAACAGGTTGCCCTTTTTTTTCAGCTGAGAATGGGAAGTTGGGGAGGGATAGTAGGTATATTTTGCGAGGCAGGTTGGGTACGTTAACAGACAAGACAAACATGACACATGCAGGGGTGGTATATGACACATGTGGGGGGTAAACACCTTGATGCAGAGGGGTGTTTGGAAAAAGGAAGCCCATGAGCCCCCTAGTGGTAACAGTGGGACTGAGATCCCCACCCATGGGCAGTCACCATTGCACCTTCACGTCTCTGAAGGTGGCTGTGCTGGGGGCTGAGTCTGAGAGCCAGGCCAACCCTCTAGTCATGACACATGGTCCTCGAGCTGGCATAGAAGATCTCCAAACTGCTGATCAAGCTCTCTATGCACCACAATCCAGACGTGGCGATGGGTGACAGCTTCCTGTCTGCGCCCGCTCCCAGTGGGCAAGCCCCATCCCCTGAGGCAGTTCCACCCAAAGGTGGTGCAGGACCAATGGATGAGGAGGTCCTGGATTGGGCCCCAGACATGCTTGAGCCTGGTGCCACGGCCAGCTGAGGTGGGACAGGTGGGTCCACTGGGACCTGCATTCCCATATGTGCTATGGTGTTTATGGTGTATCAACATATGTGGGTTAGTAATAGTCAACACAGGGTTAGGTATAACAGCATGCATAGATATTCCCATTAACCCAGACACCAGATATGGAACAGTTGCATAGCAAATGGAATACATGTATATATGTGACCACAGTGGTAATAACAGCATGCAGGTACATTGATGGCACCATGCCACCAATGTTGGAGTATTTCAACATAGCACATGCATGGAAACAGATTTAAATAATTATCAACCAATAGGACATATGTCCCAACAGAACAATGAAGTCATCACATACCAGTTGAGGTGGGTATTTAGTTTATTGATGAAGATATGGTGGGGGGGAGAGAAAGATGTCAATTAACAACTAGTATATTCCTGTAGTTCACATTACTTTCCTAGTCAGTGCTGTTATCTGTACCTTACAAGTATTACTACACTACCCTATTGCCTTAGTTTGGACAGTGATATGGCTGTCATCATCTTTATACATGAACTGGTTTTACCTGCAGTACACACCTCTTACCTGGTATACCTGTGGAGGAAATGTTTGTTAACACTGTTTCTACACATACTCCCAGATTCCAGGTTGATGTTGTGCACATACCTGTCCATCTCTTTCTGCACAGACTCTAGCCATGTCTTGACCACATGCAGGTGAACTGGGACATATCTAGACTATTGCCATCTTCAACCTTTAGTAACTTACAATACTGTTATACAGGCTTTCCTACACAGTTATATTATGTAGCATAGTGTAGGTGTCAGTGATACCTTATTATTTATTCAGAGCAACTGCACCATTCACAATTCCATATAGTACCAGAGTAAACAGTACCAGAACAGGGTATCAAGCTTTTTATTTCTCAGCACAGTGTTTGCATCCAGTGTACCTGTGGGAGCAATGTTTGTTAGCACTACCCGAATGTTGCCACACAAAGTACCAGATTACACATTAGTATTATGCACATACATCTCACTCTGTTACTGTACACACTCTGGTCACAGCTTGACAACATGGGGGTGTTGAAAGGATATACTTGGCTTATTACTCTCATAACAGATTCAGGAGTTGCTAGATGTGTGACAATCAGCTGTATTCCTTGTTTGCTGCCTAAACATCTGGGATCATCCCACTGACTTCCAGGGGGACGAGGTGACAGGCAGCAGATATGGGCCCATATACTGGACATTCTGGTCTTATCTGTACAGTTGTGGGGTATGATTCTGTATGCAGCCTACTTCCACTCCCAGGATTCAGACCATGGCTGTGTCTGCTAAAACTAAAACACTGTCCATCACAGTTGTGTGTGCTATATAGATATTGCCGTATATCTCCTATCTGCTTTCTGTATTATAATTCTCCTGTGGTTTTACATTTTGACCTTGTATTACAACACTCTTATACAGGATTTCCTAGACAGTTTTATTTTGTAGGACAGTTTGGGCAACAGTGATGAGTAATACCTTATTATTCAGAGCAACTGCATCAGTCACAATGCCATACAAAACCAAAGTAAACAGTACCAGTACAGGGTATCATTCTTTTAATTTGGGGCACAGTGTTCGTATCTGACAGACCTTTGGAAGCAATGTTTGTTAGCACTACCTGAATATTGCCACACACAGTACCGGATTCCACATTACTATTATGCACATACATCTCACTCTGTTACTGTACACACTCTGGTCAAAGCTTGACAACATGGGGGTGTAATTGGACATACATGGCTTATTACTTTCATAAGATTTTGGGGAGTTGCTAGTGTGCCAGCTTTGTTCTCATAATGTGCGTCAATGAGTTGTATTTCCTGTTTGCTGCCTGTACGTCTGGGATCATCCCACTGATTTCCTAGGGGGACAGGCAGCAGATATGGGCCACTTTACTGGACATTCTGGACATATCTGTACAGTTGTGGGGTATGATTCTGTATGCAGAAAACTACCACTGTTGGGCTTTGAACCATGGCTGTGTGTGCTAAAAATACAACAGTTCACGTTTCAGTTGCATGTGCTATTTGGATTTTGTTGTCTGCCTTTTCACTGTTTTCTGTCTATGTGTCTCTCAGTTGTACTAAATGACCTCTGGGGATTACATCAGTCATATACAGACATTCCTATACATTTTATTTATGTTGCACAGTGTGGGTAACAGTGCTTAATACAACAGTACTATTAAGTGATTGCAAATCTACATTAACATATGATACCAGAGTATACACATGCAGTCCAGCAGTTAGACCTTTACTTTCAGGCTATTATGCTTTTATTTACATAAAAACTATATGAGACTCTTCCTGCCATATTCCCCGGTGTATGCTGTGCTTGCCGTAAAACCATACAGGGTTTATACTGGCAATTACCTTACTAATGCTTTTAGATTTATTTCCTATGACAGTACTTGCAAGAGTATTTCTGACCTGCCTCGCATCGCAACCTCTCCAGGCAACAGCCAAGGGCTTCCTGGTTCTCGGCCCACTCACTTGCTGCTGTGAAGGACATAAGAGGAATATTTAGCCATACCTATCCATAATATGCATGAGATGGCAATTATTACATACGCAGTGGAGTAATACTTACTTACACACAGCTGGGACAGCCCCTGCCATCCTAGCCTCTTGGATCCACTCCTCCAAGAGGTCCCCCATATGCCGCTTCAGGTCAGCATACTGATGCCTGACTTTCTCACCAGTTTGGGGTATGCCAGTGGCACTGGTGAGGTCATGGGCAAGATGGTCCCAGGCTTCCACCTTATATTGGGAACCTTGGTACTGGCCCTGCATCAGTCTCTGCTCATGGTCTTTGACAAGGAGTCCTGCCATGACTCTGGACTCCTGGATGTCCCAGTGCTGCACCTGGTAGTGCACTCTCTCTCTCCTTTCTGCCATGGTGCCAGCAAGGGGAAGCTACAACCAGTTATGAGATGTATTCCTGCCTGTTGGGTTTAAGTAGGGCTGAATTTGTGCACTTTGACATGATTGACTGGTTTTGAAAAGGCTAAGCTATGGGCAAACCTGCTTACCTAAGATTGGCATTGTTTAAAGGGGTATACCA
>NC_056728.1:1283548051-1283588051 GCF_019279795.1 Protopterus annectens
GTACATTTGCTGTGTGCTATGCATGGAGGGATTAACACATAACTAACTTAGTCTTGAATAGTTTGAGCTTCTTAATTGTTTAAAACGTACCCATGTGCCACCTGCCCATGAATTCCCCATTCAGTTTTTGGTATTTATCATTATCTATTAGCTTAAAATGATATTATCCATTCTAGTAATTCATATGTTCCTACATCTTCAAAATAGGATTCTATGGGTCAGATTCTGAAAATGTTGCTCTCAGTGTAAGTTTGCCTTGACTCCAAAAGACCTGTTCTCAATTTAATTGACTTACTTTGGTGTAAGGTGTATCTATAAATAGCTTTGCTACACAGACCAGATTCCAAAAGACCTACTCTCAGTGTAAGTGGTCACTTGTACTGAGAGGAACTCTTTTGGAATCAGTCCCAATTTAAATATGGAAACAAACATGAAGGGAATAAATAGACATCCTTGATTATTTTTTATTACACATTCTTTATGTATACTTGGTGGATATTT
Source organism: Protopterus annectens (assembly GCF_019279795.1). Taxonomy (NCBI): domain Eukaryota; kingdom Metazoa; phylum Chordata; order Ceratodontiformes; family Protopteridae; genus Protopterus; species Protopterus annectens. The sequence continues at coordinate 1,283,548,553 of NC_056728.1, forward strand.
TGATTTTTATCCTTCCTGAAGAGCAATGCTGACATAGCACAGAGGGAATAAATTTCTTGTTGATTTGGAAGTATGGTTAGTTAGCTAGTTTCTTTGTTTGTTTTCAGGCATTGTGCTAATCATGAAGAGGTTGTCTTCAGCAGAACAATTACCCTGAATTGGAGCACCATTTCACAGGCCATAAGTGAAGGTCATTGCAGTGTCAGGGTTTTATTAAAACTGTTAGTCAAAGATGCAGTCTAATAAACTGTAAATGCAGGTGTGGTGCCACAAAATCTTTTTAAATATTTTCTTATAATTAATTTATGATCAGTAAATCATTCTGCTAATACTGCTTTACTTATTATGCATTTTTTTCTGAAACACGTACTGAATATTTAATATCCTTGTAAATATTAACTGTTCATTATTGTTGCCTAGTCATTAGAACCTTATATTTAGTATATTCATGCATGTGGAGAGCCCTGTAAATATTATTTATATATAGTCTGTCTACTGTTGCGATTTTCTGATTCTCCCACTGTAGTACGCATTCTGAAGTTCTCACATTTTCTCTGTAATCATCCCTATAAACCAAGCTATAAAATATGTCTTGTAAATACATCATGCACATATGGATTATTTGACATAAGGGGACAAACGCTTCACAGAAAAATATTCTAACAGATAACTTACAGTTATCAGTGCATTATGACTTCAGAAATTGACTGGAAACTAACCTATGAACTATGAAACAAAATATATGCAAAGACTAGGCATACAACAGAAACACATACAAAAATTATAATACATCACACAGTAAGTAGATGATGATCTAGGCATCTTATGAAAACATATAACAGGAAGCAATGGACTTGAAAATTATATCATACCAAACAGACAACAAGCAAAAATGAGGATGTACCACACAGAAGTGAAAGAAAAATAGGGCATTATAGGCACAACAGCACTGTGGCCCTTCATTTCTTGGCTGGTGTGCCTTCTGTGTGGATTCTGCATATTCTCCCCTGGATTTGCCTGTTTGCTTATTTTTTTTATTTCTTGTTCTGGTTGTTCCAGTTTCTACCCAGCTGTCAAACGTGTCATAAGTGAAATGGCAATACTCCAAACTGATCATATGAATGCAGGAGTGCATAGTACATGAGTGTGTGTGTGTGTGTGTGTGTGTGTGTGTGTGTGTCTGCACATGTGTGTGTGTGTGTGTGTGTGTGTGTGTGTGTGTGTGTGTGTGTGTGTGTGTGTGTGCTCGCACTCAGGTGCATAAGTGTTTGAATATGAGAGTCTTGAAATGGAATGGTGGTCTGTCCAGGATTAGTTTCTCTGTCTTGTGCTCACTGAGTGCCAAGGTAGCCTTTGACTCCTCTGCTACCCTGAATTGAATTAAGATGGCTGCTACAGAATGAGCAATCAAACCTGAGTACAATAGAACAATACAGCACAGACTTACAACATGGTACAGTAACAAATGCATCAAGAGCACAGCAAAAATGAATACGTTCAATGTATTACCTTGCAGACAGTACAGAGGATTATGGTTCTGAGCTGTTAATGAGCTGCTCCTTAAGTCTAGAGTCAAGGGTTTGATTCCTTTCACATCCTCTTGGTTACTGTGTGGCTCAGCAAGTCACTTAACAAAGTAGCACTCCTAGGTTGTCCTAGAATAGAAACACATATGTCAGGTCAGCTTAGCTCGTTAACAAATAAAAAAATATGCAATTATATAAACCAGCACTATTGTGATGGACAAAGCAACCATTAAATCATATAAAACACAGAAATTTAAATGACAACAAGAGATCTTAGGTTAATCCATAGCTGCAGTCAAAAGCTGAGATGACTACAGACAAAGTAATGTTTTTTTGTTTCCAAGCTCTTGTTCAAAAGTTGAGATGACTGCAAATGAAATACTGATTAAGAATACGAAAGCTAAGTACAAATGGACAAATTTAAATCTTCTAACTTTTCAGTTCATAGCAGTTCCTGTAAAGCAGATCTGTGATGGTCTCACAGTCAGATCCAGAGACAGACGTCACTACTTGATGGAAAGCAGACTCAAGTATTTCTATGAGAATGAAGGGGAGACTAGGATATCAATTTCTACACAGGACAGACAACTAATAATTTGCAGCAAAACTCAGAGGTCAGGAATGGCCAAATACGGGTTAGACTCCCAAGGATCTGCTTACATGTTCTAACAGCAAGGATTAATCATGAAAATGAAATAAGCTTTCAAGGAGAGTACCAAAATACTTTAAAGACTTTACAGAGTTAATCATTACCATCAGATGTCCTGGAATGAACCCACTAGTTATTTTTCTTGTCTTTCTTCTTCTATTTTTTTGTCCCTTGCCATTTTTCCTGGTCCTCCAATCCCTTGTACAAAGTATCATAGAGCAGCTGGAGACAGAGGCTTTCTTTTTAATTTGTGGTGGATAATGATGATATTAAAAGTGGAGAACTCCTCTAATTCATTAAGGTGGAGAATGCAATATTCCCAAATATGTGATTCATCTAGATTACTTCTTCTTTATTCTTCTACTAACATTTAGCATAGTCCTGAGCTTTGGATGACAACCGCCACTAGGTTGTTCCAACTGTGGCAAACAATAACTCTTGCCTCATCCCTCAGGGATGAAGATTGAGCATCAGTTGTTTATCACTCTACTTTCCAGGCTGTCCACCCAAACTCCGGACTGACCTCTGTTCACCAACAGGAAAGTCAAATCACCTATCACTATACCAACATTGACAAGCTCTTGAGTTTTATGCAACATATTAACATTCTGTTAGTTTTGAAGCCAGTGACATCCAATCTAGAACTTTCCAACCAGTGATTGAATGTGAAAAAACATCAGAGTGTTGAATTGGATAAATGAGACAGAGTTACTGCTAAGGAGAAGAATCGAATCATATGGATATTGTTATAATGGCACCAAGTTTGATGAACATCAGTTAGCTAAGGACAGAGTCTTAGAGCAACCCCTTATCAACAATATAAGACTTAGACCATGAATTATTTCATTTTACTTTGTTCTTAGAAGATCATATTATCATGGCCCTTTTGAAATCCATATTAGGAGTCATCAGTGTGGTAGTTCATCTGCAGGAAGTCAAAAAAATTTTAAGAATCAATGACTCAAAGACTTTGATGAGAGGAATAAACAATGATATGGGTCTTTAAACCTTTCATCAGTGAATGAGGAAACTGCACCTATCCTGATAAGCTAGCTCAAAGGATGATAACTGGTAGAGACAAGGCTACTGTAGGAAGAAGACCTTTAAGCAACCTATATGAGGACGTGTGGGTAGTTGGCTTGGTTTTAGACCACAGTTTCGCAATACAACCCTGAGAACCAGCAGTAAGATGGAAATTTTGTTATGTTGTCAGAGTACAGTTTGGATTAGTGGTCCAAGATTTTCACAGAGACTAATTTTCTCAAAAAATATACTAATAAAAAAGATGCTGTCATGTTGCAGCCTCTTCAAAGTTCCTTAGTGGAAGGAGAGTTGTTCTATATGTTTTGAAAGCAGCACTTTCAGAAGGTATTCACAATGCATTTCCCTGTATGTCTAAGTTGCCTATGGGAAACAAAATGCTGTTGTATCTCAAGCAACCAAGAACTAGATTTCTGTTCATTACAATCATAGCTAATTTCACTTCAGGTCTGACATAGGTAACACAATACTTTTTGGCTTAGAAGTTTTTTAGCAAGGCCTACTCATCTAAGTTGCCAGGAGATGAGCTGTGAAAAAAATCAAAGCCTAAAGTTCGAATTTAGTTTATGATATACTAGTCACACTTTAAAGAGTAGTAATACTATAATTTTGTCAAGGTGTTGGAAGTTCAATACCCTTGGAAAGGATACTATTACTGAATTAATGTTTCGTAAGAGCTCCATCTTAAAAATACAGAGTGGCAGTCATGTGTGGAGTAACAGATCTGATCTGCAATAATATTTTCAGGATATGAGCAAAAAATTTCACTTTATGATACCTGTTTTCAGGCTGAGTGTTCTGAGAGACTGTGCTAGGGTTATTTCTACAGATCCTACTTTTAGTATCTATGCAGACATACTACCCAGATGTCCATACCCTAGCTCTACATCTAAAGTTGCTCACTTAAAATCCTTCTGAAATCTTCTTACCTTTAATCTAATAACCCCCACCATCCACAAGTTCTCCTTGTTGTAGCTGTCCTTATTGGCTTACTTCTTTTGAACTAATTTTCCCATCTGTAGTACATGTATATCTTCCTACTTAAAATGGCTCTCACGGAAATGAGTTTTCTGTCACAAATATACACTGGTGCTGACTTGCAGTGGCTGTAAGGGTACAAACATGTCTGCCTTTCCATGGTACCCTGGGCTATAGTGATCCATTTATTCCTTTACCCTTATTCCCATCCATGAATGGCATCTATTAACTCTATGTTCTGCTCAACTTCATTTTCCTTTACTGACAGACCTTTCCTTCACAGCAAATGGCAATACATGAAGTCATTGACACACATGTGACTGAAAAGATTAAGAAGCTGCCAAGCAATATTCTGTTCCCCACCAAAGTGCATCATGGTCCAAGGAAGGATCTACACTGTATTGATGAGCTTCATTTATGATGGTACAAAAAAGAATATAATTCAGTATGATTAACAAAACAGATTCAGAAAACTATCATACAGGGGAATAATCTCATATCTAAAAATATTACCTGTTCATACATCAAATTAAAATGTAAAATAGTCAGTTGCACAATGAAACCATAACCTATGTTTTATACATAAAACAATAATAGAGTGTTGCAGTCTTCAGCCATGCCTACCTTCTTGTTCAGTGTTGTACATCAGCAAAAATCAGTTTTATGTACTTATTCACTACAGCAAAATGTCCTGCCTAGTGTGATAGCTACAGATATACAGCTTACTAAATTAATGTTGTTGATGTTTCTGACCAGGTGAGACAGACAAACATTTTCTTACACTAGTAAATTCTTAAATGTAATACATAACTAGGTATCAGTGTTCACTTTACAGTTTTGGAGACCCATGCATAATCTAAATCAAATGGCCATATCACAAATTGGTCTACAGAATTAGCAAGCTACCATTTCTTTTTAGGATTAACAATATCAGTAAACCTCACCTGTAATAAATAAGATGAGGAAACCCCAAAATAATTAGTAGATCAGGGAGTCCAGTCAGTTTAACAAAGTGAAAACATCACAGCAGTATTAAAGAAAGCATAGCAACAACAATGTTAAAGGATTTAGACCCCCCCAACATAAAATTAACAGACACAAGTGCCTTGAGAATTTAGCAGACAAATTAAGGGGTTCAACTAGATTACATAAACAAGACTAATAGATCCAGGGACTCAATCATGATTAACAGTAAAGAAACCTATAGCAGGTTCATAGCAAGACTGACTGTAACTGGGGTGTCAAGCAATTTATAACAGATGATGATGATGATGATAAATATAAAGATAAACCAATTTAACAGAATTAGCGGTCTGATTAAACCTGATTCAGGAGACCCAAAACAAGAGTAAAGAAGTAAGAAGTCTCAAGCAAAATTAATGGAATCTGGGTATCTATCAGAATAAACAGAATAAGTAGACTCAGGACATTGTCAAGGGATTAGCAGAGTCATGGGGTCCGCAGTGGCCTTGAAGAAATGAGCACTACTACTCCATATCTTTGTAAACAACTTCAGGTATGCATAATCATTTTAGTGGTAAGTATATAATCCTGGCAGGATTACTTAAATCAGAGAGTCCTATCCAAGTTAACATAAATGGGAAGTCAAAGGAGAAATATTCAAATCATGAAGCTAATTTCTTGAGAACTGAGAGTCACTCCATGATTATGTTTTTGAACTGAAAAGCTGAATTTATTTAAAAATACAACCACAAAAATGAATATATTTTAAAGGGATCTCCCTGGGCCTCCACTGAAAATGGATTTATATCCAGCTGAACTATCCCAGTAAACAAATGTAAAATAAAAATAAATAAATAATAGTGGGCATCCACTTGATTCTTCATCCCATATGATTCATTGTTGTCCATCTGACGTTTAGCTATACATGAGTGTTACACACTATTTTGTTGCCCTGAAAAAGTTTATTAACAATATCACTTTAACTTACTTAAACTTCCAGTTAGATCCTCATGGAGATGCCTGGATGTTTCAGAGAAATGTTACTGATTTCCTTGATGCCTTCAGCACTTCCTACAGATGAAATGACAGTAAGCAACACTAACAACAGGGAACTATCTGAAGGATGGAGAAAATGGTAATGTCCCTGGAGAGAATGCTAATGTACTGTTCAACTTCTGTGAGTATACAATACTGATTTTTACACTACTCAGAAAATAGAATTATGTTCTCAAGAGATGAAATCCAGCAAATATATCTGTGACTTTTAAACGTAATTGCATGTTCTTACCTGTAATTTCATTATTGTTATAATTCTGTACTGCAGCTATATGTTTCTTGTTCTTCTTTCAGATTTTCCCGGTTAGGGGTCGCCACAGTGGAACTCCGGTCCGCTAATGATGGCAGTAGATTTTTTTTATGGTGCTGAGGTGCCAGCTCGACACCCAACCTTATATAAATATATATATATATATATATATATATATATATATATATATATATATATATAAATTAAAACAATCAAGAGAATAATCAACAAAACAAGGTGTCAGTATTACAAGTAGCAACTATGAGAAGAAATTGAGGTAGTAGTGAATGAGGGCTCTGGCTTAAAATGCCAGATTCTGTGAAAATTCTAGGTTTTTCCAATCACAGACATTCCACATTTGGAATTTCCCTGTATTTTCCCAGAAAAAAACAGAATATCTATGTCAATGGTTATAGGCCAGTAATGTGACTTCATTATCTGACAAGTAATCTTTTAGACTGGTCTGAGACATTGCCAGGACGTCTGTTGGATAAGTACATAAAAGTACTGCTCTGTGTAAATATAAACATGCCTGGCATAAATATGCTTAAAAGTGAGATACTTTGTGCTGAACCAAAAGGTTCTGAGGGGAGATATGAACAACTGTAGTAAGATGGAGACATATACCAGGGTAGGGACATGGTCACAGGTAGCATGAGCACACCTGAGATCTAAAGAGAAGCTTCCAGAGACTGATACATAGAAGAGGATTACAGTTGTTGATTAGTAGCAGGAACACCTTTGAAAACATAATAAGAGGATGATGATGGTAATGATGATGCTGATCACGATAACGGGCATTGTCTATGAGTACTGAGACAGAGCACATATGCACGTAACACTATATGTTATTTACTAGAGATGTTAGTGAGAACAATAGACAGAGGACGACAAAGAGCAAAGGACAGGGAGGAAGATGTACATACTTATTCCTGTAATGATCTATACTAAGATACATAACTAAAATGTGGGGGGCAGAGGTGTAAGAGTAGTACAATGAAGAGTAGAAATTGCTACACCCATAAGGGGGTTACACTCCCTACCCTTGTGTGCAACCAAATATACAAACTCCAAGAGTGGACCTGAGACAAGAGTGGAAGCAAAATTCCCTCAGTGTTTTATGATCTTGCTCCTTTTAGCACAGAGGCTTCTATGAAACAGAACTCAATGAAATATAATACATAATTTTCATTTATGTGAAACTTTAGCTAATCCAACTCATGTGATCCCCATGAAGCTCTTTTTAAAGAAAAAAGGTTCATCTATTTAAAATGTTTTACTTTTCAATGAAGACATATAAATTTCAAAACAAGTTATAAATGCTTGATTACTTTGTAGTCTCAACTGAAACTGGATAATGTTTGTGGTTATTGTTTCCTGATTTTTAAGGAGTATTAGCAGTTACTTTGTTATTCAAGAAGTACCAGTCTCCTGTGGTTTAATAAATACATATATGGATCTACTTTACAAGCTCGAAGTTTCAAAATTTCAAACTGCAAATGGTGGAGATCATATGATCGAAGTTTTGAAACTTCGAAATTGTAATAAAAAATATATATTTAAAAAAATTGTTTTTTTTTTACATTTTTGCAGAGTGGGAAAACTCACCTGCACACCCATACTGCCTGCTAAATGAATATACCAACTCTAAGAGGGTAGTACAGTGAAGAAAATGCTAAATTTCCCATTCCATACAGTACAGCAATTTCCATTCAAAACGTTCAGAGTTTCAAAACTTCAAATTTATGGTCTCGATCATTTGCAGTTCGAAGTTTTGAAACCCCGAGCTTGGGAATAGAATTCACACTAATATATATATATATATATATATATATATATATATATATATATATGTATATATATATATATATATATATATATCTCAATAGATATAGTTTGGATATATATTAAGTTTAGAAAAGAGTAATTTATTGAAATTGCAAGTTTCCATGTGTATAGTTCAAAATATTAAAAATAGGTGGGGTGCTATGCCCCTCACCCCCCCCAATGTGGGGGGTGGTGCCCCACCACCCCCCTTACTATATATTCTAACTCCAGGGTCGCACTACAATGGGGAAAAGGCCATATATAACTTTCAGTGAAATGTGTTTTAGTGAATTGTGTTTTCAGTAAATTGAGCTTTAAGTGATTGTGCACAGTCAAATGTGTTTCAGTGAAATGTGCTTTCAGTGAATAGTCCTAGACCCATATATATATATATATATATATATATATATATATATATATATATCCATATATCTATGAATCTACTTTCATTAGATGAAAGTACGATCCATTAAGCTCTATTTACCTGAGATGAATCCACCGACTTTCACAGGGAAAAGAACAACTTGACCATCATGGAAACCAAGCAAAATGGAGGAAATGTAAGCCCACCAAAATGGGAGGCTTTTCCCACCACATCCCCCAAGTGGGGGGCTTCACACCCCTCCTACAGAAGAGAGGGCACAGTTCACCATGGTCTAATGAATATAAATATATGTGTGTGCGTGTGTTCCTGTGGTTTACTATCTCTCTTTCTCTCTCTCTCTTTATTTATATATATATATATATATATATATATATATATATATATATATATATATAGAGAGAGAGAGAGAGACATAGAGATATAGATATGTAGATATGTGTGTGTGTGTGCGTGCGTGCGTGTGTGTGTGTGTGTGTGTGTGTGTGTGTGTGTCTCCCTGTGGTTTAATATATATCTATATCTATATATTTATCTATATATCTGTGTAAGACATGCACCCACCCCCACCTGGGGTGAAGCAGGTGGGCTTGTTCCCTAGCAAAATGTACTTATATTGAGGTTTTGCAATTTTTTTAGTATCTCCATCTTTCAATGTATGTGTATTTGAAAGATGGATTTTGAGGAACGTGCCTTTTTCACTGGGTTACCATAAACCTATGTGTATATCTGTCTGTCTATTTATCTATATAGCTATCATTCTATATAGATAGACAGATAGATAGATAGATAGATAGATAGATAGATAGATAGATAGATAGATAGATAGAAAGAGAAAGAGAGAGAGATAATCATGTTATATTCCCAAGAAATGGATATTCAGAAATGTATCTTGAGAATGAAGCTCAAGATGTGAGACTTGATATCCACTTCAAGAACATGTAACAGACTTCTTATGATTGGATACCTGATTGTAATTGTTTGTAGTGCATAGAGCATTCTTGCATTTCTTAGACATGTATACATTTTGATGTTATTCTGTATGGTTTGTTATAAAAGAGATACTTGTACACGTTATGTGTGTTTTACTATAGACTTTTCTAGCCACAATATTGCTTCTTATCAACATTATTCTGTGATATGGCAGTTAGCACAGAAGCTAATGCTTCCTATAGTTAACTGTACAGTGTTTACCTTTCTCAACTTATCCCCAATTTCAGGAGCAGTCTACCCTTTCCTATCAAAGAAAGTCATGCTTTTCAATTGCTATGATTTAGGCATACTGTTATTTGTTTTGGTCCTCATATTTAGCCTTGCAGCTCCTGGAGTTAATCATGTCAAGTTAGACTTGCTTATAGGGAATTATTGAGACATATCTTACTAAATAAATAAACTGCTCTTATACAGAGACCTCTTAGAACTACCTATATGGAGTAGAGTAGATAAGAACATTGTGTTGTTTTAAAACACGAAAGGGCTCCTCTTTCTGACCTTCTACTAAGATTTTTTTTAAATGATGATGCTATTATTTTTTTTTTTGCTCAGAAGTTGAGAGGTATGAGTAAATTTGTCATTGTCAGGCAATTAGTCTTGCATTATGAGATGTTTATCTTTCTGTTAGCTATAGTAGCTGTTTGCATGTATGAGTACTTTTTCATTCAGTATGTGGTTTTGTCCAAAGAGTTTGAGGTTGACATGGTCTAACAGTGTTTCTCTTGTGTATGTGTGTGTGTGTGTGTGTGTGTGTGTGTTTGTGTGCATGCGCATGTGTGTGTGTGTGTGTGTGTGTGTGTGTGTGTGTGTGTGTGTGCGCATGTGTGTATGTATGTGTGTATGTTTACATATGTTTGTATGTATGTTTTACGTGCATGTGTGTTTACGTGTGTGTGTGTATGTGTGTACGTGTGTGTGTGTGTTTGTTTACATGTGTATGCGTGTGTGTGTGTGTGCATGCACGTGTGTTTACATATTTTTGTGTCTGTGTGTGTGTGCGTGCTTTTGTTTACGTGTGTGTGTGTATGTGTGTGTATGTGTGCATGCGTGTGTGTGTGTGTGTATGTTTGTGTGCATGTGCATGCGTTTACGTGTGTGTGTGATGTGTGTTTGTGTGTGTGTGTGTGTGTGTGTGTGTGTGTGTGTGTGTGTGTGTGTGTGTGTGTATGTGCGCATGTGTGTATGTATGTGTGTGCGTTTACATATGTTTGCATGTGTGTTTGTTTACGTGCATGTGTGCATTTGTGTATGTGTGTGATTACGTGTGTGTGCGTGTGTGTGTGTGTTTGTTTACATGTGTGTGTGTGTGTGTGTGTGTGTGTGTGTGTGTGTGCGTGTGTGTGTTTCCGTGTGCGTGTTTGTGTGTGTGTGTGTGTGTGTGTGTGTGTGTGTGTGTGTGTGTGTGTGTGTGTGTGTATGTGTGTACATGCACATGTGATTGTTGTCATTTAGATGTTTTATCGAAGCATCACTTGTTTTGCTGATACTTCATAGTCTTCTGCATCTCTATAGAGTGACAGAGAGAGAGAGAGAGACAGAGAGAGAGAGATGTTTTTCTTGTTTTCCTGCTTTTCTAGTTTGCTTCTGTAGTGGTGTGTCTCTTGGAGGTATGTCTTGTAAGTGCCTTCCTGTGGATATGCTTAGCAGTTTGAGTTGTCTTGTCATTTTCTGTCACATTGCCCCTGTAGCTGATCACGGTGGTAGCATGTGTTTTGTTTCTTATTTCTATTTCAGAAATGCAATGTCATCAATTATATGTGTCTGTGGGTCAAATAATGAAGTTTCCAAAGTTTACAGTGAAATATCACATTGACTTTAGGTATGTTTAAACATATTTATAATGCACTACTTTATTATATACATGGCAGTGTGAGTTTTATTTTGGTTGGTTTCTTAAAAGACTGGAAAGGGAGAGATAGGAAAGATTTGAAAAGGGAAGGCATAACAAAAAGAGGAACACAGAAGGAATACATCAACAGAGTTGTGCTGATGGAGGTGGAAGATAAGAGAACAGGCACTATGTTTTGAGTGGGTAATAGACAACTCTATTTTTTCAAAAGTTTTTATATAAAAGGGTAGTGTGGGTGGGAAGAAGGTAAGAGGGTCCAAGATAAAGGACAAGGGAAGGGGGGATACAAGAGGTGTCCAGCTCAACAACAGTTCCCAGTCCATAAGACCTCAAATGTTTCCACTGAATGATGGTGTTGCAGTGGAGCTCCTAGTGTTGATAGGGCTGGGGCTTGTGTTAGCACAATGGCAGGTGCCAACCAGTACAGTGAGTCTTCTTCTCACTTAAGAGAATCCTGAACTGGTTGAGGGTATTTGTCCACTACCTGCTCCACCATGCCTCAAGCAAGTCTCAAAGCCCATGTAAAGTTAGGCTTGCCAGGGTGCTTACAGGATTGGTGCCAGCTCCCTAACCCTGAGAAGATGTCCCTGGAAGATAGAGGGCAAATGTTCCTTAATCTTTGAGGCACGCAACAGAACTAGTCATAAGGACTCTGAGCCTGTTGAAAAATTAACAGAATTAGGAAAGAATGAAAATAAAGGACAAAGGAATGTATAATTAAAATAAGAAAAAAGAAAGAATAAGGAGAGACACAGATGAAATACAGACAATAAATTTACAACATTATTTAAATCTTTATTATCAGTGAATTTTATTATTATTCAATCTTTATTGAACTAAAACAAAATGTATGGGAAATGCTTATGCATATATAGGAACAATGAGTGTATTGCTATCAAGTCTTGGTAGCTTTTACATTTGTGATCTACTGATACTAATGAGGTATGCTTGGTTTAACATAAGAAATGGTAATATATTTGAAATGTTTGCATAATATGGATTTGGTTGCAATACTATACAGAAATGACTTTAGTCTTATATTATCTTTGTGTATAAATACTTTTGTAGTTATATATAGTAAGAAAATCATTCATAGACAGAAAATAACATTTTTTACTTAACATTTCTGTATCAAAATGTTAAGGTGTTTATTTATTCTTACCAGCACCCTCAGTCAATCTGGTCAATCTCCTATGGTGCTGGCTGGTGTTTTACTAGAATTCCTCTTCTGCTCCATAAAGTACACATAACTTGGTTAACTCCAAATGTCTGAGTGCGGTAGTTAAGGAAACAAATACACAAACACTACCACTGCAAAACTGGCTCAGATGGTCCTAGACCATAAATACTTCCAAAATACCACAAAGAAAAATCAATGAAAACTTATTTTATTTGTAGTACAAAAGGAATAAGCACTTTAAGCAGGATGAAAGCACTTATTGTTTTTGTACTACAAATAAAATAAGTTTTTCATTGATTTTTTGTCATGGTATTTTGGGAGTCTTTATGGTCTAGGACCAAATAAGCCAGTTTTGCAGTGGTAGGGATTGTGTACACATAACATGGTTGTTTACTTGTCTCTGACCTTTTTCCTTAATATTTCAGACTTGACTACTACTACTCTGCAAGGCATTGCAATTACTGTTGTAGTTGCTTAGTATATCTGTTTATTTCTTTAAACATGTTTTATATATGATATATAAAAACAGATTGTTATACTGTGCTAAACTGAAATAGCAGGAGTGCATCTTTCTTCAAATTGTTAAAACTTTATATGTGTGTCTGTTTGGGAAAGGGGGTTGTCCGTAATGTTAACACAGACTTTCAGTTTAGGATCTTCTTTCAGCTATCATGGTTTGCATGCCTAAGTTGCAATTTTAAGTAATACACTATGAGTTTGCTTTAGGCAGAGGCAGATGTTGTGTACACATGTACAAATATAACAATTGAAAAGAGGATTGATGCAGTTCAGAAACTTCATGACAGACTAGTGTTTAGAAATGTATACAGAAGTAAGAAAACTAGTCATCTCTCACTAATCAATGTGCTGATCATTTACTTGTCACTGCACCTTTACCCCCTCCCCCAATCTCCACTCTGTCTAGGGTATGGTGCCTGACTGAGTTTGGCAATCTTGTATGTGCATCTTATATTGTGGAAGCAATGACTGTCTTATACAATTATCATACTATTTTTTTAGTTTTGTTTAAATACATAACATGTATATGCATAAAAATAGTTGTAGGTGTACACATGCACATGTATATTCGTATTTTAAAGCAGACACACACACACACACACACACACACACATATATATGTATATATATATATCTATATCTATATCTATATATACTCTATAGGTGTGTGTGTGTGTGTGTGTGTGTGTGTGTGTGTGTGTGTGTGTGTGTGTGCTCATGTATATATTTTTATATCATTTTTCTCTTTATATATATATATATATATATATATATATATATATATATATATATATATATATATATATATATATATAGGGTCTATATTAGAACACCGAACTTTCAAAATTTTGAGTGTTCTAATATCGACCCATTTTCAGTGAATGCTGAAAATATCGAAGAAACAAAAAAATAAAATTTTTCCTAGGGAAAGAATTCGGTTGTCCATTTCTGTTGCTTCGGTATTTTCAGAGCTGTGGTGGAAAGTTACGGGTCGAGTTCAGGTAAGTGTGCGATTGTGTGTACCTGAGGGTTAGGGCAGGTTAGATGAGTTAGGGTTAGGACACGTGTCAGGTAAGTGTGCGATTGTGTGGATGTGAGGGTTAGGGCGGGGTAGGTGAGTTAGTGTTAGGGCCCAAGTAAGGTGACTGTGCGATAGTGACGGACCTTAGTGTTAGAGTTTGGGTTAAGGTAAGTGGATAGTTAGTGGTGTATATATAGTTTAGTGTAGGGTTAGGTGTAAGAGTTTAGGTGTATGTGTGTGGATTGCTGCTTGTTTGGTGTGCTTGTGTTGTGTGTATGTGTTTTGGAACGCAATTTTTTTCCCTAGGAAAAAATTTGCTGTTATGTATGTTCAATGTTTTAAATTTTCGATTAATAGGGTTCGATATTAGAACACTCGAAATTTTGAAAGTTCGGTGTTCTAATGTAGACCCTATATATATATATATATATATATATATATATATATATATATATATATATCTATGTGTATATATACTTACATATATTTTTTATTCAAGAATACGGATTTGTATTTTTACACAAAGGTATGTCATCACATAAACATTCCATATTGATTTACAGACATAGTTCTGCATGGAGCTATGTTTGTGCTTTATTATACTTACATATAGATACATATTTGAAGTTATACACATTTCTTATAGCATATGTCTTCATTTATGCAACTGTTTTATAGTTTATTTTAAGCCTATGTTTGATATTATTAAAAGTAAATAAAATAAATAATTAGTATAGGACTATGGCCTTCTCAGTTTCACCTTATCTACCAAATCAGCCAGCTGTTCAGGCCTATGCGTCTGTAGCTCATCATACTTGTGTTGTCACTGGGGTCCAGAACAGGTGATCCCTGCTCATCCAACCCTTGCCGGATGTCAATCTTTTCCAAGTCTGACCCTTTTAAGCAGGTTTGGATCTTATCTAGTTAGAATCACTCAGAAGGTTGAGTATAATTTTGGTCTCCTTGTCAGACCAGCTCAAAGTATGACCTCATTCCTTTACAGGTGCTACTAGCATTAGAACTCTTAGTACTATAATGAAGAACATATTAGCAGGGCTGTGGTTCACAGGCTTTGAACCACTCCCTCAGGGTTGTGGCATCAACCTAAATAAACACAGTTAACAAGCAGGGGCATCGGACATGCTACGGTTGTCATTGGCAAGCTTGGTTTTACCAAAAATGCTTTGTCACCTATGTGCTTTTATTAAAAGAATACATTCAAATTTCATTTATATGGTGGATAAAAGACATGAATGAAATCATCACCTTTTAACTTACCTACACCTGCTAGTGCTGCTGTGCCTTGCTGTGTTTACCTTTTTGGAGTATTACACCTGAATATCAGGCAGGAATAATTTTTTCATATACTTCTCCTGCAGTATAGTAGGGGAGGTGGGGGCTTTTATGTATTTATTTCTGCAGAAATAAATCTTGTTTTGTGCTTCAGTAACAACTTTTAGTAAATTTGAATGATTTGAGGTGATAAGCTGTCATACATGATGTTGGCTCGGCAGGGATTATGCTTATGGTTGTGCAAACTCACATGCATATGATTCCATTTCACCTTTTCTAAGCATTGTGTGCTTAGAGAATAACTGTGCTTGTCTGCATTTTCCCATGGCCTTATGGTAATTACCAGGGACTACTGTGGACTCTGCCACTACTCCCAGTGTGTTCACAAGAACCTGTAGCCTCACTTATGACTATCTGAGGCCTTGTTACGTGGATAATTTGCCTTACACATTCATGTATTAGTCTGATTCAGATATGCAAAGAAAAAAAGCCTAACTTACATACAAAATGCATAATGGACCCTGAACTTGCACAAATAAGTTTAACACCAAAATCTTAACTATCATTAATAACTTAGCCAGCAATGGATTAGGAAAGCATAGACTTTTTAAAGTAAGCATGCATAATAGAAATATTGCAAATTAATATGAAACAGTTCCAAATGATGTTAGATTACTTTTTGCTTTACAGATACGGTGGGCAGAATAGGATGACTTAAGTGAATATGATAAAACTTTCTTCGTAAATGGAAATTCATTACAACAGCTGTGTAAATGCAAAGTGAAGACTGGGAAAAGATAAGTTTATTTTGCTGTCATTTAGTGATTGTGCATAAATGGTAGAAATACAGTTAAATTTGGAAGTACTGTAGTGTCCAGGATCTTTTGCTGGCACAGCATTCATGTGTCTTTACTGGGACATTTCTGAGTGTCACTGATGAATGAAAAATGACAGTATAATCAGTACAAGAAAGTGGTAGAGGCTAGAGGAAGAATGCATCTGTTAGCAAACTGTTTGCTTTACTATTGTGATTGTATTCATATTAGTGCAAAGAGTAATTCAACACAACTTTACCTGCCTGGATTAGATTCTGCATGTGTATATAATAATGGGTTTTATGTCACTTGACTTTTTTTTTTCATGATGATGGCAGGCATGCTTTTATTGTTGTGTTGTTTGACTGATGATTACATCAAACATTTTTTATGAATGACTGTGGAATATTGTTTAAGGGAAAATGATGTGAAACCAGGTATCAAGGCAGAGAAAGATAACTTTAGTCATGAAGAAAACTGCATCCTCATGACAGACCTTAGGATATATGGCAATTTTGGGGGGGCTGAGGTTGGGTGCCCAAATACGTTGAGATGGCAAAGGTCTGGAATCAAATTGTTATGAATATAAATGCTGTTTGTGGAAGGATACATAGATAACCACAGGTCAAGAAATGAGTGTTCCCATGGAATTATTACATTTAACACATAACAATTACGATTAACAGATGGACCCTTCACATCAAGACATAATAACAAGGAATACAATGTGCATGGTAAGTGTCTTCCATAACTCCTTACTCAACATACACTAGTGTATGCTACATCTTTATTTGAAATGTTTTCAATTAATTTCTTACAGGGTAAGCAGCAGAAACAAACAGTTCCACTATACCAATAAATCTGGAGGATAACAGCAGCAGGATGGCTGTTGAAGATGATGATGATAACACAGTTATATTTAAGTATTTATGAAGTGACCTAAGGAAAGTGGTGCTCAATCCACAAGTTTAATGGGAGGATCTCACACCCCACAACATGTCAGGAACCCTGTAAGACATGACAGTGTATCACAAATAGAAGTAAGTACTGACGTTACACTCATGCTTGCACAAAAAACAAACCCTGCACATCTATACCAGTATCTCCAAATCCAGACGGACATTTTCAAGATGGTGGCAGAAAGTCAAATGTAACAGTGTCCCCAACAGCTCCTTTACAAAAAGACATCAGGCACAGGAATTTATATCAGCTACCCCCCCTCCAGAAAACACATAAAGGATTGGCTGTGCTACATCAAATATGCTATGACTTTGTTAGGGCTTAGAACACTGCCACAGACACTCAACTGGAAATGGTCAGAGTCCTCTAGGGTATATGTGAAGATTTCCAGCACTACCTGGGATGGACAGAGTAGGGATAATGCCATGATCACACAGATGTGTACTATGGTGGCACACCAAGCACCCATGGCTGCCTCCATTCATGTACTAGTTAGGACTCACCAGTCTCAAGCAGGAGTCAGTCTTGGAAGGGGAAGAGGACAAGGTACTGTCCAGACACATGAGAACAAATCACATAAGACTGCAAGTGCTTCTCAATAAAGTACTGTAGTTAGTACGTGGGGGAGGGGGGAATAAACACAGCACATTTCATGCAGGCCACACTAGCATTCATCCATACTTAGCAAACCTTGTATTTGAGGTCCTGGTCATGGTCCTGAAGGACTGTCAGATCAGTGTCTGCACGGTCACCTGCATCAAATGAGGCACAACATCAGACCAACTCACCAACCAACTATCATTACAACCTTTCTTCAAAAAAAGTATCACCTAGCCTGTCTTTAAGAAATATTTATGACACATTTGACCATGATCTACTGTGTTTTAAGTGTGACATTACTGTTACTTAAAATCTGACCATCAAACACACATGATGATGTTTCATTTGAAAGGGAAATAAGTTATTAAATAAAGTAAAAAGTAAAACAAATAAAATAGGTAAACCTGGGACACCTTTCAACTGTATACATTTAATTTCTCTAATGGTATTGCTTAAAACTTCATAGAAATGTGGCAAATGAGATAACAAGATTGCAGTGAGTGGCTTTACTGGAAAGGCTAACCCATATTCTGCTACAGTTTGCTGTGAGGGAAAGGTTAGTTTGCTTTTTATTTGTTGTGTGTTGTATTAATTTAGTGCCTTTTTCTATTTTGTATTCTGTGATTTGTTTTCTTTACACTGTGTTTTACTTGTGTTATGCATTTAACTGCATACTAAAACTTGAAAAGAGACCGCAGCTCTGTTTCTTTTGAGTTAACAGAAATTAGAGGATGTCAGTTAAGGAGTCACACATAAGTTACACAGGTCAGCAAAGGTTAATCATCTGTGAACTGAGGGAGTGGAGCTAAGAAATAAAGTTTCTATTTATGGGGTAAAATAAAACATTTCAGAACTTTACTGGAAAGGCTCACCCAGATTCTACTGCAGTTTGGTATGAGGGAAAGTTTAGTTTGCTTTTTATTTGTTGTGTTTTGTATTACTTTATTGCCTTTTTCTATTTTGTATACTGTGATTTGTTTCCTTTACTCTATGTTTGACTTGTATTCTCCTTTTGACTGCATACTAAAACTTGAAAAGAGACTGCAGCTCTATCTCATGTGAGTCAGACAGAAATTAGAAGTGGTCAATTAAGGACTCACACATAAGTTACATAGGTCAGCCAAGGTTAATCATCTGTGAACTGAGGGGGTGGAGTTAGGATCTAAACCGTAAATTTAATGGGTAAAACAAAACATTTAAGAGCTTTACTGGACCTTTAAGGATCACTTAGATTCTGCTACAGTTTGCTGTGAGGGAAAGGTTAGTTTGCTTTTTATTTGTTGTGTGTTGTATTACTTTATTGTCTTTTTCTATTATGTATACTTTGTTTTTTACACTGTTTAACTTGTTTTCTGCTATTAACTGCATACTAAAACTTGTAAAGAGACTACAGCTCTCTCTCTCTCTTGTGAGTCAGACAGAAATCAGAAGAGGTCAATTAAGGAGTCACACATAAGTTACATAGGTCAGCTAAGGTTAATCATCTGTGAACTGAAGGAGTAGAGCAAGGATCTAAACCTTCTATTTAAGGGGTAAAATAAAACATTTCAGAGCTTTACTGGAAAGGCCCACTTAGATTCTGCTACTGTTTGCTGTGAGGGAAAGGTTAGTTTGATTTGTATTTGTTGTGTGCTGTATTACTTTATTGGCTTTTTCTATTATGTATACTTTGATTTATTTTCTTTACACTGTGTTTTACTTGTATTCTGCTTTTCACTGTATACTAAAACTTGAAAAGAGACCACAGCTCTGTCTCTTTAAGTCAGACAGAAATTAGAAAAGGTCAGTTAAGAAGTCACACATAAGTTACACAGGTCAGCTAAGGCTAATTATCTGTGAACTGAGGGGATGGAGCTAGGAACTAAACCTTCTATTTAAGGGGTAAAATAAAACATGTCAGAGCTTTACTGGAAATTCTCACCCAGATTCTGCTAAGGGTTGCTGTGAGGGAAAGGTTAGTTTGCTTTTTATTTGTTTTGTTTTGTATTACTTTATTGCCTTTTTCTATTTTGTATACTGTGATTTGTTTTCTTTACTCTGTGTTTTTCTTGTATTCTGCTTTAAACTGCATACTAAAACTTGAAAAGAGACCACAGCTCTGTCTCTTACGAGTCAGACAAAAATTAGAAGAGGTCAATTAAGGTGTCACACATAAGTTACACAGTTCAGCTAAGGTTAATCATCTGTAAAATGACTGGGTGAGTTAAGAACTAAACCTTCTATTTAAGGGGTAAAATAAAATATTTCAGAGCTTTACTGGAAAGGCTCACGCAGATTCTGCTACAGTTGGCTGTGAGGGAAAAGTTAGTTTCCTTTTTATTTGTTGTGTTTTGTATTACTTTATTGCCTTTTTCTATTTTGTATTCTGTGATTTGTTTTCTTTACACTGTGTTTTACTTGTATTCTGCTTTTAACTGCATACTAAAACTTGAAAAGAGACCACAGCTCTGTCTCTTGTGAGTCAGACAGAAATTAGAATAGGTCAATTAATAATTCACACTTAAGTTACACAGGTCAGCTAAGGTTAATCTTCTGTGAACTGAAGGGGTGGAGCTAGGAACTAAACCTTCTATTTAAGGGGTAAAATAAAACATTTCAAATCTTTACTGGAAAGACTCACCCAGATTCTGCTACAGTTTGCTGTGAGGGAAATGTTAGTTTGCTTTTTATTTGCTGTGTTTTGTATTACTTTATTGCCTTTTTCTATGTTGTATACTGTGATTTGTTTTCTTTACACTGTGTTTTACTTGTATTCTGCTCTTAACAGAATAGTAAAACTGGAAAAGAGACCACAGCTATTTTTCTAGTGAGACTAACAGTAATTAGAAGATTTCAATTAAGGAATCACACATAAGTTACAGCGGTCAGCAAAGGTTAATTATCTGCGAACTGAGGGGGTGGAGCTAGGAACTAAACTTTCTATTTAAGGTGTAAAGTAAAACATTTCAGAGCTTTACTGGAAAGACTCACTTAGATTCTGCTACCATTTGCTGTGAAGGAAAGGTTTATTTGCTTCTTATTTATGGTGTTTTGTATTACTTTATTGTCTTTTTCTATTTTGTATACTGTGATTTGTTTTCTTTACACTGTGTTTTATTTGTATTCTGCTCTTAACTGCATACTAAAACTTGAAAAGCAACTGCAGCTCTGTTTCTTTTGAGTTAATAGAAATTAGAAGATGTCAATTAAGGAGCCACATAAAAGTTACACAGGTCAGCAAAGATTAATCATCTGTGAACTGAGAGGGTTGAGCTAAGAAATAAAGCTTCTATTTAAGAGGTGAAATAAAACATTTCAGAGCTTTACTGAAAAGTCTCACCCAGATTCTGCTACAGTTTGGTGTGAAGGAAAGATTAGTTTGCTTTTTATTTGCTGTGTTTTGTATTACTTTATTGCCTTTTTCTATTTTATCTACTATAATTTGTTTTCTTTACACTGTGTTTTACTTGTATTCTGCTCTTAATTGTATACTCAATTTTGAAAAGTGCCACAGCTATGTTTCTTGTGAGTCAGACAGAAATTAGAAGAGGTCAATTAAGGAGTAACACATAAGTTACACAGGTAAGCTAAGGTTAATCATCTGTGAACTGAGGGGGTGGAGCTAGGAACTAAATCTATTTAAGGGGTAAAATAAAACATTTCAGAGCTTTACTGGAAAGTCTCACCCAGATTCTGCTGCAGTTTGCTGTGAGGGAAAGGTTAGTTTGCTTTTTATTTGTTGTGTTTTGTATTACTTTATTGCCTTTTTTAGGTTGTATACTGTGATTTGTTTTCTTTACTCTCTGTTTTACTTGTATTCTACTTTTAACTTCATACCAAAACTTGAAAAGAGACCGCAGCTCTGTCTCTTGTGAGTCAGACAGAAATTATAAGAGGTCAGTTTAATAGTCACACATAAGTTACACAGGTCAGCTAAGGTTAATTATCTTTGAACTGATGTGGTGGAGATAGGAACTAAACCTTCTATTTAAGTGGTAAAATAAAAAAAATTCAGAGCTTTAACTGAAAGGCTCAGCCATATTCTTCTACAGTTTGTTGTGAGGGAAAGGTTAGCTTTCTTTTTATTTGTTGTGTTTTGTATAACTTAATGTCTTTTTCTATTTTGTATACTGTCATTTGTTTTCTTTACACTGTGTTTTACTTGTATTCTGCTTTCAATTGCATACTAAAACTTGAAAAGAGACCACAGCTCTGTCTCTTGTGAGTCAGACAGAAATTAAAATAGGTCAGTTAAGGAATCACACATAAATTAAACAGGTCAGCTACGGTTAATCATATGTGAACTGAGGGTGTGGAGCTAGGAACTAAACCTTCTTTTTAAGGGATAAAATAAAATATTTCAGAGCTTTACTGGAAAGGCTCACACAGATTCTGCTTCAGTTTGCTGCGAGGGAAAGGCTAGTTTGCTTTTTATTTTTTCATAGGTTCATAAGTTTATAGGTTGGTACTAGGCTATTGGCCCTAAGGCCTATACAAGCCAAGCCATAACAATTCCCTGGCTATTTCTTCCCATAATATTTATTTCCCTGGACCCCTATCTAGCAGGGTGACTAGCGTGATCCCTGGGGTAAACTTCCTATCTCCCAACCAGTCAACAAGGTTCCTTGTGAAGAGGGTCAAAGAGGCACTCTGATTGACATATATGGGCATTGTATTCCAGATTATGGGGAGTTTCTGGGTCAGGAACCTATCCTTCCATCATGTTTTGTTCCTTATGATGAGAAGGTTTAGTTCCCTGTTGTCTGTGGCTCTGATGGAATGGGATGTATTTACGTGTAGCATGAACAGCAGCTCTGAGTTTGACATGGCCTTGTATTTAAGCACAGATCGCCTCTGAGTAGATGATATGTGACGGATTATAGCTGGAGTTTTTTTAGTTGGTCAGCATAGGGCATCTGCTTTAGGTCTGTGATTCTTTTATTGAGGTGTTTCTGCAGGCTTTCCAGTTGTTGCAGATGTCTTGTGAGGTACACACCAAATGGGGCATTGTACTCTATGATGGGTCTAATGAGAGATGTGTGCAGTGGGACAATGACCTCATTTTTCTGGATGAAAAGCCCTTAGTGATGAGGTGTGCCATATAAAAGGATCTCCTGACTGTTGTGGAGATGTGGTTATTGAAGGTGAGACCACTGTCCACCTGTGTTCCTAAGTCTCTTATCACACTTTTGGTGTTTAGTGCAATGCCGCCTCTGTTGTAATTCCTGGGTACATGATTTTTCCCAAAGGGGATAGCTATACACTTCTTGGCATTGAGCTTGATCCCAAAGCTCTGGCACCAAGCATCTGTTTCTGTAAGGCCTTTTTGTAGAATATCCACATCATTTGGTGAACCAATAATGGCTCCCAGTTTGCAGTCATCTGCGATCCTTGTTATGCCAGAGTCTCTCAGTGTTGGCCTGTACTTCAGAGAAGTAGATGCCAAACAAGAGCAGTCCCAGGAGTGAACCCTGAGGTACTCCACTTGTCACTTGTCTGGAGCTGGATTTGGAGTTGGCTACTTTTATAGTTTGCGTTCTGTTAGTAAGTCAGTTAGCAACCCATTGAGTGACGTAGGCTTTATGCCCAGCTTATTAAGTTTATCTATGATTCCAGATATTAAGTTTATCTATGATTCCAGAGTGGGTGATGGTGTCAAAGCACTTGGTGAGGTCCAGATTGGCTGTGTGGACTGCCTTACCTTCATCCATGGCTCTGGAGACTGATTCGAAGAAATCAATCAGGTTCAGGAGACACAAACGGCCTTTCATCAACCCAAACTGGGTGGGGTCCAGTGTTTGAAGGTTGCCAATGTCTTTGTTTATAAGTTCCATGATAATATGTTCCCTGGCCTTGCAGATCAGGCTTGTCAGACTGATTGGACAGTAGTTCCCAGGATCCAAGGTGGATCCCCCCTTGTGGAGTGGGATAACTGTAGCTGTGTGCCACTCAGTGGGCACAAAGCCTAAAGTGAGGCTATGAATAAACATGACACTTAGGTAATGTGCCACGTCATTTTGTAGTCCATGTAGTACATAGCCTGGGATGTCGTCTGGTTCCATGGATGTTGTATTTTAGCTTTGGAGAGTGAGGTTTTTACCTATGTGACCTTGATTACCGGAATTTGGCAATCTTTCTGTATTGAGATGAGCCCTTTATGAGGTAAGAGGGAGTAAAGTTGGCACTGAATCAATCTGCCAGGATATTGGCAATGTCTTTGGGATCAGTATATTTAATACCATTCTATTGTAGCTCACAACAGATCTGAGCATTGCCATTTAGATTCTTGACATAGCTATAGTATGCCTTGTGTTTGTCTTTGGAATCTTTGGCAATTTTATTTTTATAAATAGCTTTGGAGGATTTTATGAGGTATCTCAGCTTCTTACTGAGGCTGGTAAGGGAGTTTTTTGCATCCTGGAATTTTCTTCTTTTCTGCAACAGTTTCTTCCTTCTGTTGTATAGTTTGTTTCTGACCGGGGACTACCAGATTGGTTTCTTTTTTTTTGGAGGAAAGCGTCTTGGTTCTATTTGGGATGGCATGATTCATGCACGAGTGGATGTGCTCATAAAGTGCTTTAGTATAGGAATCGGCAGTCGGACTTTCAGTCCCCTTCTGCATGGGTGTCATGAAGTTTGTCACTTCTGACTTGGGTAGCATGAAGTTGGCCTTGGAGAATTTTTTACAGATATTTCCTTATTAGGGGGTGGGGCTGGGATGTAGATGTCAATGGTGAATAGCTTATGCTCAGACCTAACCAATGAGGGGGTGACCACTGGTGTGGAACATCGATTTCCCATGTTGGTAATGACCGGGTCCAGGGTATTGGAGCCCCTTGTGGAACAATGGATTAGTTGATCCAGGGCATTGGAGTTTATGAATTCCAAGAACCGTTGGGCAAAGGTGTTGGTACATGAGTAGTTTTCCCAGTTAATGGCAGGGTAGTTGAAGTTACCCAGTATTAGGGTATTTGGTTGTATCTTAATATTTTCCAGTTTGTTTAGAAAGGAGTAGTGAGAATCATTGGGCATGGTGGGGGATCTGAAGCAAGCTACAATTTGGATTGCAGTCATACTTAGTGTTAGTTGCACCTGGAGAATTTCTGATGCATTGTGTGACATAGTTGTGTTTTGCATTACTTTATTGCCTTTTTCTATTTTGTATACTGTGATTTGTTTTCTTTACTCTGTGTTTTACTTGCATTCTGCTTTTAACGGCATACTAAAACTTGAAAAGAGACCAGAGCTCTGGCTCTTGTGAGTCAAGACAAAAATAAGAAGAGGTCAATTAAGGAGTCACACATAAGTTACACAGGTCAGCTAAGGTTAATCATCTGTGAATTGAGGGGGTGGAGCAAGGAACTAAACCTTCTATTTAAGGGGTAAAATAAAAAAAAAATCAAAGATTTATTGGAAAGGCTCACCCAGATGCTGCTACAGTTTTCTGTGAATAAAAGGTTAGTTTGCTTTTTAGTTGTTGTGTTTTGTATTACTTTATTATCTTTTTCTATTTTGTGCACTGTGATTTTTTTTCTTTACATTGTGTTTTACTTTATTCTGCTCTTAACTGCATACTAAAACTTGAAATGAGACCATAACTCTGTCTCTTGTGAGTCAGGCAGAAATTAGAAGATGTCAGTTAAGGAGTCCCACAAAAGCTACAGCAGTCAGCATAGGTTAATCTTCTGTGAACTGAGGAGGTGGTGCTAGGAACTAAACCTTCTATTTAAGGTGTAAAATAAAATCTTTCAGAGCTTTACTGGAAAGACACACCCAGAATATTCGACAGTTTGCTGTGAGGGAAAGCTTAGTTTACTTTTTATTTGTTGTGCTTTGTATTACTTTATTGCCTTTTTCTATTTTGTATACTGTGATTTGTTTTCTTTACTCTGTGTTTTATTTGTAGTCTGCTTTTAATTGCATACTAAAACTTGAAAAAAGACCGCAGCTCTGTCTCTTGTTAGTCAGACAGAAATTAGAAGTCAATTAAGGAGTCACACATAAGTTACAGCGTTCAGCTAAGGTTAATCATCTGTGAAATGAGGGGGTGGAGCTAAGAACTAAACCTTCTATTTAAGGGGCAAAATAAAATATTTCAGAGCTTTACATGGTAAGGCTCACCCAGATTCTGCTACAGTTTGTTGTGAGGGAAAGGTAAGTTTCCTTTTTATTTGTTGTGTTTTGTATTACTTTATAGTCTTTTTCTATTTTGTATTCTGTGATTTGTTTTCTTTACACTGTGTTTTACTTGTATTCTGCTTTACCTACATACTAAAACTTGAAAAGAGACCACAGCTCTGTCTCTGAGGAGTCAGACAAAATTTGGAAGAGGTCAATTAAGGAGTCACACATAAGTTACTCAGGTCAGCTAAGGTTAATCATCTGTGAACTGAGGAGGTGGAGCTAGGAACTACATCTTCTATTTAAGGGGTAAAATAAAACATTTCAGTGCTTTACTGGAAAGGCTCACCCATATTCTGCTACAGTTTGTTGTGAGGGAAAGGTAAGTTTCCTTTTTATTTGTTGTGTTTTGTATTACTTTATTGTCTTTTTCTATTTTGTATACACTGATTTGTTTTCTTTACACAGTGTTTTACTTGTATTCTCTTTTTAACTGCATACTAAAACTTGAAAATAGTCCACAGCTCTGTTTCTGTTGAGTCAGACAGAAATTAGAAGAGGTCAATTAAGGAGTCACAAATAAGTTACACAGGTCAGCTAAGGCTAATCATCTGTGAACTGAGGGGGTGGAGCTAGGAACTAAACCTTCTATTTAAGGGGTAAAATAAAACACTTCAGAGTTTTACTGGAAAGGCTCACCCACATTCTGTAACAGTTTGCTGTGAAGGAAAGATTAGTTTGCTTTTTATTTGTTGTGCTTTGTATTACTTTATTGCCTTTTTCTATTTTTTATACTCTGATTTGTTTTCTTTACACTGTTTCTTACTTGTATTCTGCTTTTAACTGCATACTAAAACTTGAAATGAGACCACAGCTCTGTCTCTTGTGAGTCAGATAGAAATTTCTCCTACTCCGTTACTGTTGTGTTCTTAATCACCACTGTCTTTCTAGTTGCCTGCCCCTTATGTTAATTTTCTCTCTGCTTTTACTGGCTGGTCTGAGTAAGCACAAAATTATCATTTTGTGAAATCACTCCCCTTCAACTATTTAAATTTATTGGCCATTCTACTGTATTCCATAGTACCAGAATACATAAGTGAACACCCCCTTTCAATCTACCTTGCTGTTTTAAAATAGTGATTCTCCACTAAAAACTTAACTTTTAGACAGGTAAAACTTAAGTTACCTACTTTCACATCTAAATCCTCTAGTGCACACTGAAGTGTTTAGGATAAACCATTTTTTTATCTTACCTTTAAGCATCTATTCCAAGACAACCAGTTATTGTAGAGCCCACATTCTGCCTCTCAGTATTCATCTTGGGATTAGTGCTTCTGTTTTCTCCTGGTGAGAGAAGGAATGCAGTTACATTATTTTCTGGAGACTGCTGATCACCAGAAAGCTTAATAACTGCTTTATAGGTGACAGCTTAGAATCTGTGCATATATTCTGATCCTGGTGAGAGTAAAGTAGTGCATTGATTTCTGACTCTTTCTGGTTGGAGAGTGAGTGTCTGTGTTTAACATACCTGATTGGTCTGGTTGCTGTTCAAGGCATCTACCAGAAAAAGGGTACAAGCCTGCGGACCCTTGCATCATCTGGGGCAAGAGTGTGGATCACCAAACCGGCTGTGACTTGCTTCTCTTCTTGGGATTGGTGCTAAAACTAGCTAATTCTAGCTATAACTAGCCAGTTTTTTTTGTTTCAGCACTCAAAACTGCTTCCTTGTGCTCAGCACTTGCTCAGCACTTGACTTTCCCCACTGGTCAAGAGGAAAACAGTTCTAAGTACTTAAATTAATAAGCAAGTATCCAGCCATGTCCATGGGTCAGCTCCCCATGTTTTCTCCTGTCCATCTGATGAATCTGGACTTCTTGGGGCAATGTAGCACTTGCCTCATGTACACTGACAACCCTCTCCTCCTACCACCCAACACTACAACTTGTGAGAGATGCACTTACATAGCCAAACTGGAAGCCAAGCTCTCTCCAGCCAAGAGTGGACTAGACAGTCAAGAGGAGAAGGTTAACCCCTGCACCACACCACACTCAGCACATAGTCCTTCAAAACCCACACTACCAAAACCCACACATAGAAACACAAATCACACACCCACATTCATGGAGGCTCTCAATAAAAATCTCCCCAAGCAATAGAGACTCCTAAGCTGAAACGCAGACAACCACCACCCCCAACACTACCCAAATGACACATACCAAACAAAATCAGTGTGCCACTCAACAACAATGTACCCAACACACTAGTCATAGGTGACTGTATAGTCAGGCACACTGATGTCCCACTCACCAGGCTAAACAAGGAGAAAGTTACTGTCAGCTGCATGTCAGGTGCCAGAATCCGACACATGCATGCACTCAGGTCACTCCACAACAAGTACAAATATGACTCTGTCATTGTCAATGTTGGTGTGAATGACCTGAGACATACCTACCTGGACTACATGAAAAGAGACATGGAAGAGCTCTTGTATCTTGTAGCCAAGGCAGGTATGACCCTAGCCCTGAGTCGCATGTTGCCATCACCCAGAATGATAACACAAGGCCAAAATGATTGACTTCAACAATTGGCTAAGCTTTTGGTGTCATTCTAAGGGGATCCAGTATCTTTCTGCCTGGGACAAAATGGTCAACAGACCACGATGCTTTGCTAGAGATGGCCTGAACCTGTCATCCCTGGGCTTCCAGACACTGGCTAAGGCTCTTGCCACCCCTATAGTGCCTTTTTTAAGCAAGGTTCAAATGCTAAATTCACCACAGTAACAGGTACAAGCAAGCAAACTCTGAGGGTAATTCTACTCAGTGTTAGAAGTGTAAACCTCAAAATGCACTCACTCGAGGCACTCCTTAAAATGGAGAACATCGACACCTGTGCAGTGAAAGAGACCTGGTTCAAGGCTCCAGAGAACACCCCTGCATTACCAGGCTATAATTCATACCACACCTTTCGGCCACCTAACCTGGACTGAAACACTAAAGGTGGAGGCGTGCCCATATTCATTAAGGATGTCCACACCTCCAGGCTAGTGGCTCAACATAATGCATCCGAAATTATCCAAGTGCAACTAACACTGGCAAGACTGCAATCCAGGTTGTAGCTTGTTACAGATTCTCCCGCCATGCCCTAGGATTCCCAATCTTCATTTCTTAAGATACTGGAAAATATTAAGGTACAACCCAATACCTTAGTTATGGTGATTTCAACTACCCCACCATCAACTGGGAAAGCTACTCATGTACCAATTCATTCACTCAATGTTTTCTGGAATTCATAAATCCCAATGCCTTGGATCAGCTTGTCCACACCTCCACCAGGGGCAGCAATATCCTGGACCTGGTCATTACCAATACGTGTAACCAGTGTTCCACACCAGAGGTCAACTCCTCATTGGTCAGATCCGACCACAAGTTAGTCACCCTAGACATCCATATCCCACCCCCACCCCCATTAAGGAAACCATCATCAAAAATGACTCTAAAGTCAACTTCATGCTTCTTAAGACAGAATTAGCAAAATTCACTACAGCCACGCAGACGGAAAGTAGAGGTACGACTGCTGAATCTTACTCAAATGCACTGTATAAGCACATACACAAGTGCATGGATCGTGCCATCCCCAACAGAACCAAGGCGCTATCATCCAAAAAAAGGAAGTCAGTCTGGTGGTCCCCTGCCATAAACAAACTCTACAACAGAAGGAAGAAGCTGTTGCAAAAAAAGAGTAAAATCCCAAGAATGGAGGAACTCCCTGGTCAGCCTCAGCAAGAAGCTGAGATCCCTCATAAAATCCTCCAAAGCTAGTTTTGAAAATAAAATCGCCACTGATTCCAAAGACAACCACAAAGCATTCTATAGCTATGTCAAGAATCTCAATGGCAACACTCAGATCTGCTGTGAGCTACAGCACAATGGCACTAAATATACAGAACCAACCGATATAGCCAACATCCTGGAAGATAGGTTCAGTGCTAACTTTACCCCTCTCTCACCCTCCAAAGGGCCCATCTTAATATTGGAAGAATGCAAAGTCCCTGTAATCATGGATGAACAGGTAAAGACCGCACTCTCCAAAGCCAAAACACAGCATCCATGGGACCAGACAACATCCCAGGCTGCATATTGCATGAACTATAGAACGAACTGGCACCCCACATAAGGACCATGTTCAATCATAGCCTCATCTCAGATTATGTGCCTACTGAATGGCGCACAGTGACAGTTATCCAACTCTACAAAAGGGGTGCCAACATGGACCCCAGAAACTACCACCCCATTAGCCTGACGAGCCTGGTCTGCAAGGCCATAGGAGGTATCATCTTGGAGCTTATAAACAAAGACATAGGTAAGCTCCAAACCTTGGACCACCACTCAGTTTGGGTTTGTAAAAGGTAGGTCATATCTACTAAACCTGATTGACTATTTTGAAGCAGTCACTAGAGCCATAGATGAGGGCAAGGTAGTGCACACAGCCTATCTTGACCTCGCCAAGGCTTTTGATACCATCCTCCACTCTGGAATTATAGATAAACTCACTAAACTGGGCATAAATCCCTATGTCACAAGATGGGTGGCCAACTGGCTCACTGACAGAACTCACACAGTAAAAGTAGCTGACTCCAAGTCCTACTTCAGACCAGTGACGAGTGGAGTACCACAGGGTTCGGTCCTTGGTCCTTTCCTGTTAGGCATCTACTTCTCTGAAGTGCAGGGCAACACAGAAGGTCTTTGGCTAACAAATTTTGCAGATGACTGCAAACTGGGAGCCATAATAGAATTACCTAATGATGTAGACATTCTACAAAAGGGCTTCACAGAGACAGATGCTTGGTGTCAAAGTCATGGCCTCAAGCTCAATGCCAAGAAGTGCATTGTCATCTCCTTTGGGAAAAACTCAGTAACCACGAACTATCACATAGGTGGTAGCTCACTAAACACTAAAAGTGTGATAAGAGACCTCGGGACACAGGTGGACAGTAGTCTCTCCTTTGATAACCACATCGCCACACTAGTCAATAAATCCTTCTATGTCTCACACCTCAACACAAAAGGGTTCTCCTCTAGAAAAAAGGAGGTCGGTGTTCCTCTCTACTCATCCCTCATCAGACCCATTATAGAGTATAATGCCCTGTTTGGCATGTATCTCACAAGGCACCTACAACAATTGGAAAGGCCACAGAAATACCTCACTAAGAGGATTACCGGCTACAAACAGATGCCATAAGCAGACCGTCTCAAAAAACTCCAGCTCTTCCCCGTCGCATATCGCCTACTCAGAGGCAATCTCTGCTAACATACAAAGCTATGTCAAACCCAGAGCTGTTGGAAATGCTACACGTAAAGAAATCCCAATTTCTCCAAACCACATGCTCCAGGGACCTAAACCCTGTCACCACAATAAACAGAATATGCGGAGGGATAGATTCCTGTCCCAGAGAGTTCCCATACTCTGGAACAAACTACCCATTCATGTCAAGCAAAGCTCCTCATTGGCCCTCTTTAAGAAAAACCTTGACGACTGGATGGAAAATAGAAAATTCACCCCACGGATCACTTCTGCAGCACTGCTTGACAGGGGCACAGGAAAATAATTTTCTTGGGTGGTGAAAGCCAGGGAACCTTTTTAGCTAGGCTTATATAGGCCTTAAGACCAACAGCCTAGTATCAACCTATGAACCTATGAACCTATGACCATCATTAATATTCTATGCATTATCTTTGTTATAGCTGGTAATTACTTACAGCTTAAAAGTAGTAATACACAAGTGTTCAGGAAACACTAATAAGAAAATTAAAATGAGTATCTCATCATGTAAACAAACACTGCTGCCAATTCATTCTCACTACTGCACAAATGATGATGTTTTTGTGTTTGCGGCTGCAAATTATTGTGTACAACAAAATTAAATAATCTGATGTTCAGTACCTTAACAGAGAACATTAAATCAGTTGAAATATGTAATTGTTCAAATTGAGAATACTTTCTGTAATACAAAAAACAATGTAATATATTTTCTTTCAATTGCAAGATATGAACTCATGTTAAATACTAAAACAACACTTTTTTATTAAATATACCACATAATTTGAGACATTTAGATAATACATACTTAGGAACAACGGAATTTATTGTGCAAAACTGTTAAAAATTTGATTACTCCTTATATGATGCTTTATGACTTCAATGAACTGGAGTCAGTGAGTACCTGTTCAAAATAAAAAATTACTATTTAATGATGACAGGGAATATCAGATGAACAGTGACAGTAGGCCATACAGCGC
Source organism: Protopterus annectens (assembly GCF_019279795.1). Lineage (NCBI taxonomy): Eukaryota > Metazoa > Chordata > Ceratodontiformes > Protopteridae > Protopterus > Protopterus annectens. Next base: position 1,283,580,851 of record NC_056728.1, read on the forward strand.
ACAGCATAGCCCACAGGTAACACTGCATGCATCAATTACACTTCATGTGTTTTTTTTTACAAGAATGGAAATATTAACCTAACTGTTATAGTCCATAGTTCTGGAGTCAGGTCTATATCACGTCATCAAATACTGAAAACAGCAAACGATGAATGATCGACCCCATTTCACTGAAAGCTGAAAATATCGACAGCTCAGAACAGCGATTTCTTTCTGAGGGAAAGAAATTGCTGTTCCAACAAAGAAAAAAAAAAGCAAACAGTTAAAACACATACACACCTATCTTAAACCTACTTCTAACCCAAAATAAAAAAGTAAACAGTTGAAAACATACATCCACCTAACTTAACCCTACTTCTACCCCCCTACAAAAAGTAAACATATATACACTTAACTAAACCCTACTTCTAACCCTAAATTGTAAGCTAAATACATTACTAGATATGCACTTACCTTAACCCGCACCCTAACCCTAAGGTCAGTAACTATTGCACATTTATGTTTGGGAGCCATACCAGATAAGGAAATCTGTGAGACCGCACTCTGAGATGGCACTACAGTGCAAAACATGGCAAACTAACAAAGCGGCCAAGCGACTTCTTTCCCAGGGAAAGAATTCACTGAAAAGCCACTTCGCTATTTTGCCTGTTCACTATTTACAGTTCGGTGAAAACGCATTTGATAGAATGTGTTTTTGATAACGTAACAGGGACCCCTGGAGTCAGTGCTGAATCTTAAACTAAGCATCTCCATGATGCGCATGAGCCTCCCACATGGGGACTCTTACTACTGCTGCCATCTGGTCAATATTAGTCATAATGGGACTAGAACTGGGAGCTGTAATAACAGCATTCGGCACTTCATCACTGAACTATTGTATGAACATGTTATGCAGAATGAACATGTACCTCACATTTGCTTAATCTCCCTTCTTCACTCAATTCCATACTTCTATCCATTTCTCTCCTTGGCTTTCTCTGTACATATACCATAAGCCTGCTTTCCTCTCACTTTCTATTGCAATGCCTGTTTGTATTATATTAACTTACCTTTAATTTATCTATAAATGGCCAAAATTTCTCAAGCTGTTAAATCACTGTCATATAACCTGTGTCTATTTTTAACCAATGTTTTCATATTATACCTATTTTTGTATTATTTTTAAAGACTGTAAAATTATTGCTCTTAAAATGTTTTGAATACTTTGGAACTTTTCTCCCTTGGCTTCCACTGAAAATGGGCTCCTACCCAATTCGAGTTTCCCGGTAATCAAATATCAATCAATCAATTAATCAATCAATCAATAAATAAATAAATAACATGCAATAAACATCCCACATGCAGTAGCTGAGTCGTACTGAAGGGTACCCTAGACTCATTCAAGTACCTAAAACAACTCTTCAGGAGGACAAAAACCATTCAATGACAATATGGCTCTGGAACATGGCCATACCTCTCAACCTCTTAATGCAAGAAATCTGGACAAAGCCTAAAATAATGGTGGGACAAAGGCCCCAAAATAGGACAGATTTTAAAAATTGCTCTTGTAAACTTAGAAAGCTGCTAGAATGACAGAATTTGTATTAATATGCATTTTCAGATGGATGTAACATCTGAAATTGAAATATATGTAATTATTTGGGCATATTAAAGGACTTTTATCCTTAGTGATTTGCTAGAAAACCAAAGATTTTATGAGGAGCATGCCAAATATTTGAGGGAAAAAAACCAGGCATTTTGCAAAATTCTGTACAGTTGAGAGGTATGAACAGGGCTGTGTTGCAAGTGTCTTTAGCATCTCCACTTAGATTTCCCACTGGTGTCATGAGCCATGGCTCCAGCAGATATCTAGCCTCACCTGGCCACACATCTTCCTAGTGCCCCTGTGAGGGCCATACATACTCGTTGAGACCCTTACAATATTCCTGTTCACTCTGACCCTATCTAGTATCTCCTGATTGTTAAAATTATAGTGAATTATTTTAACCTATATCTCTACCTTCTTTGCTGGCAAGCATTGCTGGGCACATGCAGTTCTAACTCAGCCAAGACAAGCTGCTCAGACTGGAAAATAACAAGGCTAATAGCAAGTGCCAACATCATTGTGGATTGCAAAGTACATAGAAAAGGTATGACTCTGCCTCTTATAATGAATCTATGGATAGTTGGGAAACTCATGAATGTTTGACTATGAATTACAAGTAGGCAGAAGAATGCCTCATTAGCATAAGCCATTGTACATCATTCCTCATTTGCATCTCATTATGACTTAATTTGCTTACGGTTTTTGCAGCTATTGACCATTACTGTAAATGTCCTCTATGAGTTGTATCTTTCTGCAGAAATGGACAGACAATGCAGACAGCCTTAAAGCATTCAAGTAACAACTATGAATACAACCCATTATCTAAACAGCATTTAAATTTGCTTAACAAAACAAGCTAAGTACTTTCAAAAGTCAGAAATGTGCTTATTAAACTTATATTTTACCTGATATTAGAATGTAATTATGTCTCTCTATCCACTATATAGATAGTTTGATAGAGATGCACACACGGGAACACTTCACAATGCCGAAATTCTGAAAGATCGAATTTCATATGGCTGAGACCATATGATCGAACTTTCAGAATCCCGACATTGTGAACGGAGATCTGCATACAGCACAGAATGGGAGATTTCCCTTTTCCTTGCTGTAGTGTCATCTTAGAGTTGGAATATTTAAGTAGTGGGGGTGTGGGGGGGTGCAAATTGTTTTTATTTTATTTTATTTTTTATTTGTTTCAGAATTTTGATATGGTCTCGGTCATATGAAATTTGATGTTTCGGAATTTCAAGATTCTGAAGTGAATCCGCACACACATATATTATAACATTGAAGAGGCTGAGTTATCGGTGAAACCATGGTCTGTTTTTTTTCCAGGGGAAGGGGGTTGCTTGTTGTAATGTAATAAATGTTCAGTGATTAGCGGACAGATTCAGAATCATTCAGAGCTGGAGTTTGTTTTTGTACTTTGCACATTTTCTCTATGCACCACTGTGATATTCGCAACTACTTGCTTCCTTTTACATTTACAGCTGATGACTAAATAAATAACATTTTTAGTAGCATCTTAATTTTGCTTATGCACTACGTTTGCATTTGTTTCAGCTCAGTTGCATATGCCCAGCCAATATATCTTTCAGTTGTTGCATAGCTTTCTTTTGTGTTGCATTTTTGTCCTGCATCTGCAATTGAGTATATGCAAATTATTTAATGCATTTTTCATATTTTTTGCTTGAAAGTAGACTCTGCAGAAATTTACAACTTGTCATCGAAATATAAAATAAATAAACATACAAATATAAGTGCATCATGTTTAGAAAAATCTTCCCTTCCCAATTGTTGACTCAGATTGCAACACTATCCTGTATATTTGTTAAAGCATTTATCGGTTCACAAAATAATTTACACTACAGTTTTATATCTATATTCTGAAACTGAATTCTGTCTCATCTTAACCAGATTCCGAACAAGACAAACAGCTCATTTCCAAGCCGTACCCCTGCCGAGAAATGTAGTGAAAGTTTCTTCTGAGGAGAATATAACACTCCTTATAACATCTAAGTTTTATAACATGTACCATGCAGCCAGGAGGGCAAGCTGTCAAACTGGTGAATTAGCTCTCATAATTCCGCAATCCGACCTTATGAAATGTTAAGCACCCCCAATGAAAGTTATGGTTGGGTCCCACAGTAGGCAATAAAATCTGCCTGTCCTAAACAGCAACTGACTGTGGAAGAATAAAAAATAGTTTGTAACTGCTGTCAGTATAACATTCCTTATAACATCTTATTTTTTTAACATGTACCATGAAGTCAGAACATTTCTTTTACTTTAATTTTATTGAAATCATGCGATACAAATACTTCAGGTGGCAACCAGAAGATTTCTTTTAGCTTCATTTTTTTTAAATCATGCTACTTAGCAAGTAGTTGAGGTGGTGAATTAGATCATCATAATTTCAGGATTTGTCATCTCTACTTGGACTGATTAAACAAAGCTTTAGAGGTCTGTCAGAAATCATGCGATGAATGCTCACATACCCATATAAACAAGTACTGATGTACTGTAACTCACACATACAAATGAAAAAAAGCCGATTTCCATTGTATCAAATATACACAAAGGCACAGAGGTCTGCAAAATCTTTTTAAAATATTTCTTTTACTTTAATTTTATGTAAAAGATGTCAGTAGCATGGCTTTCACTCCTGCTTGCGATAATACGTAAGTACCATTAATAGTATAGCACTGAAATACAGCTATTTTTCAGTCAGTGTTTTTTTCTGCCAGATATCATGCACCCTGTACAAATGATACTGTAAAGCAATGTCTCAGTGATTCACAACTTACATTAGATACACATGCACACACACACACACACACACACACACACACACACACACACACACACACACACACACACACACACACATTGTAAGACTTGGCTGAGAAACCTTTTTCTGTTGTCACTGTATGAATTTATTGAACTCTCTCAATTTTCTTTAATCTTAGCCTTTTACAGAAGACTATGTCATGTTATTAATTATTTAAGCAATATCAGAGAGGTGAAAGGCTAGTAATTAGTCAAGAATGAGTGTGTGATTACTGGAGAGTCAGTCTAGTAGTAGGGACAAGCATGCATAGGAGGTGTGGAGATTTCCCAGGCCAGCTTCATTCCTTAAAGGGAGTACAGATTAGCTAACTTGAGTAATAAATAAGAATGCCAGAAAGTTTAACTTACATGTACTGGATAGAAGAATGCACATGTCAGTATGTAGCACTGAATATTTACATAGTAAGGAACTAGAGATGTAAGGAGTAGAAAAAACTCCCCTATGGAATTGTATAGATTTTGACTACTGCTTCCACCTGAATAGACTCTCACATTTGTGTGCACAGTGGCAGGGATGTTATTATTAAAAATCAGTATTTTAATATGTTCTTAGATTATTATTCATGCCAGAACACCAGAACATATTTGGGTGTTCAGATTTTTACATGCCATGCATTTATACACTAATAAATTAGTTTGAAATTAAACCAATGTAAAATAATGGCCAGTTTGATGTACTTCATTGCTTGAGGCTAATTAGCTATGAATACTACAGTCATATCTTGCTTTAAACTGCAAGTAAAGGTCACATTTCCTTTTTTAAAATTATGTATTTTTAATATTTCTTCTATGTATAAAATGATCTATTCAACAGAATTAAGAAAATTGCAATGTTAACGTCTAAGTTTTTAATAAAAATGTAATATACCAGATATAGCAGATGATGAGCTTAAGTCAATAATACTCTTGTTTTTGAAACATTTTTCAGACAAGCACACATATACACACAAAAGCATACTTTCAGATCAAAGCATTAACTGTGTATTTCTTAACCCCTTATAGAACACCTCTACGGTTTACAGCATTAACCTAATACAACCTAATACTGTATTATTTGGTGATGTGATTAAACTCTTATTAAGAGCAGCTAACCAAGTACACAAACCAAAGCAAAATAATCAAACCATGTAGAAAGTGGGTCAGGGCAGCATAATAGTGATAAAAATCTAAATATTTTGCAGTACAAATACAACAAATAAATTGAATGGATGAGGAGTGTCCGAGCAAAATGTATACAGAGACTCAGATTTCTTCATACTGCATTTTTAAAAATAATTTATTTCCAAAGCAAGAAATTTCTTGCATTGAAGTAATCCATTTCTAGAAACCAACTGACTCTACAATTAGGCCTTCATTTCGTCAGCAGCTATTTAACAAAGCAACGAATGAACTCCCACAGACACATAGGTGGTGCTTGAGGGAGGGGCCTCCGTAATAATATTCCAGAACAGCCCAGGGAATTCTCAGCTTCTAAAAAGCTTCCTTATCTTTGTAACCAGGAGGAGACAGGCATATGTTTAGACTAATGACCTCTGCTAAAGATTTATGGCATATTTGTCTTCTCACACACAGTATTGCAGCAGCTCAAATCCTTTATTTTCTATGGAAAATTGACAACAACAATAAGTCAGTCCAGAGTACAATACCAAGCAGGTACTTTTAAGTCAATTTTGAATGTTACGCCATCATGGAAGTAGCTGACTGACTTAATTTCAAATGATCTTTGAATTTACTGATCTTAACAAGTAGTAATAAAAGAAATGAGAATGACTGCAGATCATTTACAGTTTTATTTCTATAATCGTTACACAACTGAGCAATTTAGCTATGAACAAAGCAACACTGATATGTGTGCAAGGACGTCACATAGGAGTACATGTGTTTTACAACTGTGCATTCTTAATCCTGAAGGCTTGCCAATATGCCAGCCTGGAAATAATGCAGAAAGACATCTCCATGAAGATAAATATGATAAACTTCAGTATGTCTTAGCTATGGTTGCAAACGCTATTGCTAATGGCAGGAAATTCCATAACATTCATAAAAGGAAATACACTGTTAGTCCATGGAATGAAAGGAGGAAGAAAATTCTATTAAATTGTTCTGATATATTCCAAAACATATCTTCATGTTTCATACAGATTTTAGAAACTGCATGTTATGACCCAACAAATGCATCTAAAAAAAAAAAAACAAAAAAAAAGGTTAGCTTCATTTCAGTCATGATTGTAATGCAATCTCAGAATATTTCTATGTCCTTCCTAAAATGTACACACTTTTTTAGAAAGATTGCAGTCAGTAACTACTGAGTCATTAGGAAATAATAATCATTACAGTTGCAGACTTCTTTTACTTCAAAGTAATGTGTGTTAATTCACATCCTCTTTTTCTATCAACTTTCTAACTTAACTGTATTTAAAATGTGTTCCTAATTTGTATGATCATTAATTTTGTGGGTAAACAGTCAAGAACAATGCCTGCCACTACACACAATGAACCTCTCTGTAAACTTGTTATTTGTTTATAATGCCCACTCAGGAGGGTATTATTATGCTTACATGTCGATATTGTGTTAACTATTGTATTTCTGTTTGCATATATGTGAGTGCGTGTGTGTGTGTGTGTGTGTGTGTGTGTGTGTGTGTGTGTGTGCGTGTGTGTGTGTCTGTGTGTGCGTGCATGCGTGCGTGTGTGTATGTGTATGTGTGTGTGTGTGTGTGTCAGGAGAAAGAGAGAGAGAGAGAGAGAAAGAGAGAGAGAGAA
>NC_056728.1:1283593051-1283636211 GCF_019279795.1 Protopterus annectens
TATTCTTATTGAATATAATACTATCAGTATTTGGACTTGTGAATTTTAGTACTTTCACAGAGTGTAAACCACTTCTGTCTGTGGTGTAAGTTTACCACACAGTTCAGCTTTTTTTTGTTCTAGTGTCCATTTTTAAAGTTCAGTTACGAATGAGCTAAACAAGTTTTCTTTGAGTGATCTTCCAGTTATTTGTCTCTCATCCAAATATAAATCATTCTCTTCCAAACCAGGGTACTAGATTAACATCATACCCATTCAAAAGAAGCAAAATTATAAATGTATATGAATGGGGGTCATAAAGGTATTTTGTATTCTCAAGCCCCACTTATGCATATATATCGTATATAGCTATACTAGTGGTTTGACAATGTGGTTCTTGAATACTACATTTCAAATAGTTTTGCACAGTATTAGGCTCCCTGGTTCAATTCTGGGCTGGGATGGCTTCTGTATGGTATCTGCATGTCCCCCTGTGTTTGAGTGGGTTTCCTCTGGGTATTCCGGTTTCCTCTCACATTCCATAAACATGCAGTAAGTGGATTGGACACTCTAAATTGGCCATAGGTGTGAGTGTGAGTGTGCATGTGAGTGTGTGATGTGGAAGAACTACCAAGACAGGGCTAGCCACACAGAGGTGTAAACCCTGGCTTTAGATGATTGTCACTCTTGATGTGACACTCCAACCCCATGTGCAAAAATGGGAAAAAGGGGTTGTAGCTAGTATAGTCCAGTTTTCAAGTTAGTGCTGAATTCAGGGCTGTGTTACAAGTTTATGTGTTTACCTATACCTTACTTGGATAGAAGGAAGTTTCTCTGTTCACCTGTGAGAAAGGGGAGCTTTGAGCAGCCTATCTGTCCCTGAAGGAATGGTTTCAGCCCAGAAATTAGTAGTTTATTGGCCATTTTGGGCTAATTTCTATCTCTTTCATTTCCCTGCTATAAAACCCATATTTGCAAGTTTTTTGTGCTTGTATACAGCTCAGCAAGCTCCTGTCTAGTGCTTTGCAGAGTTTTACAGCAGCAGAGAGAAAAAAGAGAGACTTTGGAGTGGTTAAGTATCATTTTTCTGCATTTTCTTGCTGCCTTTAGCTAATTCCAGCTAAAATGCCAATTCTTTAGAGTTTCTGTTATTTAAAAAGCTTGTTTCAGCTACATATTGTACTTATTTTACTGCCTGCCCTGTAACAAAGTTGTTTTTGTGTTTAAATTACCTGTTTAACTGTTGTAGGCTACACACTCAAGTGTGATAGCCATTTCTGTGCATTTAAAGTGCTTTTTTTTTATTGTATCTGCTTTAATTTCTGAAAAAAACAACAAAACAAAAAACAAAAAAAATACTTGTTTTCCTGCCTTTCTAAGCTAGTATAGTCCAGTTTTCAGGTTAGTGCTGAATTCAGGGCTGTGTTACAAGATTATTTGTTTGCCCATACCTTACTTGGATAGAAGGAAGTTTCTCTGTTCACCTGTGAGAAAGGGGAGCTTTAAGCAGCCTATCTGTCCCTGGAGGAGTGGTTTCAGCTCAGAAATTAGTAATTTATTGGCCATTTTGGGCTAATTTCTATCCCCTGCTATAAAACCCACATTTGCAAGGTTTTTGTGCTTGTATGCAGCTCAGCAAGCTCCTGCCTGGTGCCCTGCAGAGTTCTACAGCAGCAGATAAACAAAAGAGAGACTTTGGAGTGATTAAGTATAATTTTTCTGCATTTTCTTTCTGCCTTTAGCTAATTCCGCCTAAAATTCCAATTTTTTAGAGTTTCTGTGATTTAAAAAGCTTGTTTCAGCTACATATTGCACTTATTTTACTGCCTGCACTTTAACAAAGTCATTTTTGTGTTTAAATTACCTGTTTATCTGTTGTAGGCTACACACTCAAGTGTGATAGCCATTTCTGTGCATTTAACCTGTTTTTTTAATTGTATCTGCTTTATTTTCTGAAAAAAAAAAAACTTGTTTTTCCGCCTTTCTAAGCTAGCATAGTCCAGTTTTCAGGTTAGTTCTGAATTCAGGGCTGTGTTACAAGTTTCTGTGTTTGCCCATACCTTACTTGGATAGAAGAAAGTTTCTCTGTTCACTGTGAGAGAGGGACTTTGAGCAGCCTATCTGTCCCTGGAGGAGTGGTTTCAGCCCAGAAATTAGTAGTTTATTGGTCATTTTGGGCTAATTTCTATCTCTTTCATTTACCTGCTATAAAACCCACATTTGCAATGATTATGTGCTTGTATACAGCTCAGCAAGCTCCTGCCTGGTTCCCCGCAGAGTTCTGCAGCAGCAGAGAGATAAAAGAGAGACTTTGGAGTGATTAAGTATAATTTTTCTGCATTTTCTTGCTGCCTTTAGCTAATTCCATCTAAAACACTGATTTATTAGAGTTTATGTGATTGAAAAAGCTTGTTTCAGCTACATATTGTACTTATTTTACTGCCTGCATTTTAACAAAGTCCTATTTGTGTTTAAATTACTTGTTTAACTGTTGTTAGGCTGCACACTGAAGTGTGATAGCCATTTCTCTGCATTTAAAGTGTGTTTTGGTTGTATCTGCTTTATTTTCTGAAAAAAAAAATACTTGTTTTCCCACCTTTCTAAGCTAGTATAGTCCAGTTTTCAGGTTAGTGCTGAATTCAGGGCTGTGTTACAAGTTTCTGTGTTTGCCCATACCTTACTTGGATAGAAGGAAGTTTCTCTCTTCACCTGTGAGAGAATAGAGCTTTGAGCAGTCTATCTGTCCCTGAAGGAGTGGTTTCAGCCCAGAAATTAGTAGTTTATTGGCCATTTTGGACTAATTTCTATCTCTTTCATTTCCCTGCTATAAAACCCGCATTAGCACGTTTTGGCGCACCGGGCAGTGCTGGTTAGCTAGGGTATAACTATTCCCGGTTCCACGGAGTCTACTCTTCCATTTTTCCCTTGGAACTAGACAAACTTTCAACTTAAGCATTCAAACCATTCACTTCTCAGCCCGGCACTTGCTCAAAACCCATAGCAAGCACTAATAAAAGTTTAGCACTAGACCCCCACCTATACTGTAGAGAAGGACAACTCTCTCTATTCGACCTTACCAGCCAATCAGTAAAACAGCTCACTGTACCTAGCCAGGCATGTCCAAAAGGCAGTTTCAGGTGTTCTCTCCAGTCCAACTGGTGAATCTGGGCATTTTGAGGCAATGTTACAACTGCCTCATGTACAGAGACAACCCTCTCCTTCTACCACCAAACACTAATACATGCGAGAGATGCAATTATACAGCCAAACTGGAGGCTAAGCTCTCTCAACCCAAGACTGGACCAGACAGTGAAGAGAAGAAGGGAATTACTTGCATCACACCACCAGTCTCACATAGACCTATGAAACCAGCACCGGCAAAAAACACACATAAATACACAAAAACATACTCGGAGGCTCTAAATAAAAATCTGCAAAAGCAGCAGAGACCTCCAAAGCAGACATCCAAGTAATCTCCACCCCTAAACACAAACCATGAAACACATACTTCACAAAACCAGTGTGCCACACAATCACAGCCCTTAAGGCAAAATAACATACCCAACACACTAGTAATAGTTGACTTTATAGTCAGGCACACTGATGTCCCACTCACTAGGCTGAACAAGGAGAAGTGAACCTAGTCATCACTGTTAGCTGCCTGTCGGGTGCCAGGATCCGCCACATAACACAAGCACTCAGATAACTCCAGAACAAGTGCAAATATGACTCTGTCATTGTCCATGTTGGTGTGAATGACCTGAGCCGTACCTCCCTGGACTACATGAAAAGAGACATGGAAGAGCTCTCTGACCACGTAGCCTAGGCTGGTATGACCTTGACCCGGAGTAGCATCCTGCCCTCACCAAGAATGATACCACGGTATAAAGAAAAAAATATCAATTTCAACAATTGGCTAAGCTTCTGGTGTCATTCAAAGGGGATCCAGTGTCTGTCAGCCTGGGATGACATGCTCGACAAGCCACGCTGCTTCGCTAGAGATGGCTTGCACCTGTCACCCTTAGGCTTTCAAATACTGGCCAAGGCTCTTGCCACCCCCATAGTGCCTTTTTTAGGCAAGGCTCAAAAGACAAACCCACCGCCATAAATAGCACAAGTAACAAAAAACTGATGGTAAGGCTACTCAATGCCAAAAGTCTAAACCTCAAAATGCATGCACTCGAGGCACTCCTCAGTATGGAGAAAATCGATATATGTGCAGTAACAGAAAACTGGTTTAAGGCTCCAGAGAGCACCCCATCACTACCACACTACAACTCATACCATACATTTCGGCCACAAAACCCAGACCAAAATACAAAAGGTGGGGACGTATCCATATTCATCAAGGATACCCACACCTCCAGATTAGTGGCACAGCATGATGCTTCAGAGATCATCCATGTGCAACTAACAATGGGCAGAACTGCAATTCAAATTGCAGCTTGCTACAGATCACCCACCATGTCCCAGGACCCCCATTCCACATTTCTGGAAACACTGGAAAACATAAAGGTCCTACCAAACACCCTGATATTGGGTGATTTCAATTACCCAAACATTAACTGGGAGAACTACTCAAGTACTAACTCCCTTGCCCAACATTTCCTAGAATTTATAAACTCAAATGGCCTGGATAAACTAGTCAACACCCCCACCAGAGGTGACAACATACTGGACCTGGTCATCACCAACATGGGCGACTGGTGTTCCACACTGGAGGTCAACCCCTCTTTGGTTAGATCTGACCATAAACTAATCACTCTGGATATCCACATTCCACCCCCACCCGCGGTCAAAGAAACCACTGTGAAAAACATTTCAAAAGCAAACTTCACGTTATTTAAGACCGAGGTGGAAAGTTTCAGATCCCCCATGCTAAAGCATAATGCTGCCCAAGCTGCAAAATCCTTTACTAATGCACTCTATGGGCACCTACAAGAATGCATGGATCATGCTATCCCAAGCAAAACCAAGACTCACTCCTCCAAGAAAAGGAAACCAGTCTGGTGGACCCCTGCCATAAACAAGCTATACAATAGAAGGAGGAAACTAGTACAGAAAAGAGTAAAATCCCAAGAGGGGAATACATTCCTGATCAGTATCAGCAAGAAACTATGATCCCTCATAAAATCATCCAAGGCTATCTTTGAAAGAAAAATTGCCAAGGACTCCAAAGATAACCACAAGGCATTATTTAGCTATGTCAAGAATCTAAGTGGCAATTCCCAGATCTGCTCGGAGTTAGTGCAGAATGGCACAAAATACACTGAACTGACCGATATTGCCAACATCCTGGCAGACAGATTCAGTGCAAACATCACCCCTGTCTCTCCCCCAAAAGGGCCCATAACCATACCAGAAGAATGTAGTGCCCCTGAAATCACAGACACTCAGGTTAAAATAGCCCTCTCCAAAGCCAAAAACACAGCATCAATGGGACTGGACAGTGTCCCAGGCTGCATCCTACATGAGCTCAAAGGTTAACTAACCCCTCACCTAAACACACTGTTCAAACTCAGCCTCTCCACAGGCTATGTGCCCATAGAGTGGCACACAACAATGGTTATTCCACTCCATAAATGTGGAGCCAGAACAAACCCCAGGAATTATCACCCTATAAGCCTGACTAGCTTGGTCTGCAATGCTATGGAGCGCATCATCATGGATCTCATTAAAAGAGACATTGGGAACCTCCAAACACTGGACACTACTGAGTTCGGCTTTGTTAAGGGCAGATCATGCCTCCTAAACCTGGTGGACTTCTTTGAGACAGTTACCAAGGCTATAGATGAGGGAAAGGTGGTCCACACATCCTACCTCGACCTTGCAAAGGCCTTCGACACCATTCCCCATTCTGGTATTACAGACAAGCTCACCAGACTGAACATAAACCTATATGTCACAAGATGGGTTGCCAACTGGCTCACGGACAGAACCCACATGGTAAGAGTTGCGGTAGTTAGGTCTGACTCTATACCTGTTACAAGTGGTGTTCCCCAGGGCTCAGTCCTAGGACCCCTCCTGTTCGGCATATACTTCTCAGAGGTGCAGGCAAGTACAGGAGGACTATGGCTGACCAAGTTCACAGATGACTGCAAACTAGGGTCTATACGTGACTCTTCAGCTGACACATACATCCTTCAAAAGGGTCTCACTGAGACAGATACCTGGTGTCAAAACCATGGCCTCAAGCTAAATGCCAAAAAGTGCATAGTCATCCCCTTAGGAAAAAACAAAGTACCCACAAATTACCATATACGTGGTAGCCCCCTAAATATGGAAGACGAAATAAGGGATCTGGGGACCCAAGTAGACAGTAATCTCTCCTTTGATAATCACATTGCCAAAGTGGTTAGAAAATCCTTCTGTGTGGCCACCTAATCACAAAAGGGTTTGCATCCAGATCAAAAGAGGTGATTGTGCCCCTCTATGCATCACTCATCAGACCCATCATAGAGTACAACGCCCCATTTGGGATGTACCTTACAAGACACCTGCAACAGCTGGAAAGACCACAGAAGTACCTCACCAAGAGGATCACTGGCCTCAAACGGATGCCCTATGCAGCTCGACTGAAGAAACTCCAGATGTACTCAATTGCATACCACCTACTCAGAGGTGATCTCTGCCTGATATGCAAGGCCATGTCCAACCCAGAATTAATGGACATGCTCCACCTAAAGAAAACCATATCCCTTTGAGCCACATGCTCTAGGGATCTAAACCTTACCACAACAATAAATAGGACGTGCTGGAGGGATAGATTCCTGTCCTAGAGACTCCCCATGCTTTGGAACAAGATTCCAATCTACATTAGGCAGAACTCCTCACTAACACTCTTCAAGAGAAACCTTGATGAGTGGATGGAAAACAGGAAGTTCACCCCAGGGATCACTTCAGTGGCTCTGCTGGACAGAGGCACAGGGAAATAATCTAAGGGGGCGGCGAAAGCCAACACATTCCAGCTAGGCTTATAAATGCCTTTGGGCAGATAGCCTAGTACCTACCTATGAACCTATGAACCTATGGATAAGTAAAAATGATCTGTCTTATAAAATAGACTACACATCTAGCAAAACACACATAATTACTCAGCCATGTCATTCTTGTTTACTACCAATTCTGTAATTTGAGGGCTGCAGCACAAAACTGGTGCCATAACGCTGTCTTTGCTTTTCATATTTTCACTGGTGAATGGTGTTAGACTCCAGTGCCTGGAGGGACAGGCCAGTTGCAACTCATAGCATTTCATCAGCATTGTACCTTGGTTCCTGTAATGCCCCTGCTTTATACAGTCTTGTTTATGTACGGCCAGATTAGACTAACTTATGTAAGTCATGACAACATGGAAGGATATGAGTATGTAAAAGCTATATAATGCAGTGCACTTACAAGAGCATTGCATTTAAATGGAAGAAGTGTGTTGTACACTGTCTGCTATCATGTTTTTTTTAATATAAACAGTACACTAAGAAATACCAGTGGGAAATATGTAATATTTATTGAAATTCTTAATGAATACCTTCCTATTCCATTATATGTGCATTTGAATAAATGCAAACAAATGAAATGTATATATCTATATCTATAGCTAACTAACTCTATCTGTGCATGCACTAGCTCATGTGTGCGCATGTGTGTGTGTGTGTGTGTGTGTGTGTGTGTGTGTGTGTGTGTGTGTGTGTGTGTGTGTGTGTGAATGCATGTATGTATGTATCTGCTCACAGGTAATAGTGCTATAGTCCATGCAGTGATGGGTGAAGGGATTGTGTTAAAAACCAAGTACAAACTTTTTTACAGGTGCAATATAAAATGTACCTGTAAAGTGGGTCATATCTTCATGGATGCAATCACTCTTCTGTTTGCCGAATGACATTTTTAAGGTCTTCTTTAAAAAGTAACCCCAGGATTCATGAAGCTCGGCGCAAGGCCGGCGTAAGGATTGCGCCGACCGTGCGGCGTATATATGGAGTAGTCGCGCCATATGCATATTAATGAAGGTGCACAGCCGCCACAGCCACGTGCATAGGAAACATGCGTGAGTGCATGGGGCGTAACGAAGTTGCGCATGGAGGCGTGTCAATGTAGGCTGTTGATGAGCAACCTAAACTGCTGAATATTATATTCCGCCTGCAATAGTAATCGCACCTATCAGTGTCCATGGATACTGAAACGTATGCAAAGCATGCAAGATAGTCCCTGCGAACAGAAAATGAAGAAGCAAGCACAAATGCATGGTAGGGAATAACGGGTCCCTACCATTGAACAAATGACATGAAAACCATGTGCCCATAGTCCAACGTAGTGTTGATAGCTATACCATGTGGAAGTGAAACATATCATATGTTAGCGCGCTGCCAGTAGGTACGTCCAGCCCAATGAAGAGGGTCACCAGCTGACCCATAATGTGAGGGAGGAAACATGGCTGTGCAGATGTGTCCATAACAAAATACACGAGGAGAAATGTAGATATATGTAGTGACCGTATGTCCGAATCATATCCCACAAGGCATGTGATAATCACATACAAAAAGTTATGTCCATATTTCACATACCAAATGTGATAGGAAATAGCATATGCATGTAAACGAAACAGAAGGAGCATATAAACAGCTATAACAATAAGGACACATGTAGGTCGAAAGGAACAGTATGATCCGTACCATCGACTAAGATTACCACCTGTCCCACTTTGCAAGCGACAGTCCCTCTGTGGGCAGATGTGTCCTGACACAAACTTGTAAAAATGGCAAATGTCCAGAGAATATAGGACATAATTATTCCATAGACGTCATGTAATAGTTGCATTAAACATTTTTCACTGAACGTATATTACATAAATGTCATAAGAAACAGAATAAGACACCGAAATGCTACAAGAATAAGCTTAGATATAGGCAAGAATTGTAAGTTCTATCTGCCGAACTGACCGTGGGTATGTGTCAGCCTGTAAAATATGCTGTGTTCACTGCAAATGTCACACTGTGGCCAATTGAAAAGGTGGAAACACAACCGTCGACTGTGGGGGGGCATTGTCCACAACAGTCGGACATGTGTAAGGAATAGCTTGGACATAGGAAAAGGTGCCATCCTACCAATGAGTACAACAGGCTGGCAAAATCCGGAAGTCAGCGGTATAATCCAAATGTGTATGTGACACAGTCGAACGGGTAGTACCCGGATATACCAACCAAGCAATGAAAGTGAAGTATGGGCGTATACCTATGTGCATGAGGTATAGCATGTGGAAAGCAAACATGGCAGGGTAGTCCACACAACCATAAAGGCACCCGACACATATAGGGTAGTCAATGTGTTACTTTGGCCGTGTCATGGGCCAACAACCAAAGTAGTGCTCTATGGGGTGTGATGAATTTGCGTGTGAGGGGTGGGTGGTTAATGGTAAAATCCTCAAAGGCGATACTGTGTCGTATGCAGAAAAGGTGAACCAGAGGTGTACGAGGGGGCAGTGGGTGAAGTGGAAAGAAACACAACAACATGTAGAAACAGCTGCAAAACAAGCAGACAGGCCATAGTGTAGATCACAATCCCACAAACCTATGAATATGGAAATGTGCGAGACAAATGTATAGATATGTCACCGTCACATACCCACAGATGGGTCCTGATGGAACTGGCCATAACAAACGCAACACACCTGGATGCATAATGGCCTACCCAGCATATCCTCCACACCAGACAACCTGCCTACATACCAGAACGTCCACCAAATCCAGCCGTACTTGGTCCACTGGTTTGTTGCAGACACAGCTACACACAGTGACCCCTACGCATATGTAGTAGGTATTGTCACCCTAGGCAGTGTCAGGATTGCAAATCATGTATCCCCTGCATGTAAAACCCCCTGCACATTTTCGTAAAGCCACAAATATCTTCGGTATCTGACTAGTTTTGGTCCTGTCCAATTTTTGGGATATCCCTCATGGGATAACCAACCTGTGTAAATAGTAGAATGGGTATGACGACATGACGTCCAATCCTGTAGATATCTGGACACAAGTCAGAACGTGCAGTGGAGGTCCATGACACTGTCCAGCCCTAAGTGGGCATGCATAACCTACTACCCAGGATAAAACACCTTCCCATGATGCACGTGTCCTGACATGAATAGGAGGGAGAATATAATGCACACATTTGCATAGTGGCAAACGGCATGAGGGTGAGGAAGACACTGACGTAAACAGGTCAACCCTGATCAAGTGTGAGGGACACTGACTGTGTGCAGACATGACCGACCATACCTGTCAACCTGTGTGAGCAAGATATCTGGACAGAGCCGTGAATACAAGTGAGACAAAGGTCCAGAAACAGGGACAATTTGTAAAGATAGCTCTTAGAAACATAGAAATATGATAGAATAACAGTTTGCACATTGGCATTAATGTCCAGAGTATGAAGTCTGAAACCCAACTGTCTGTCAGCACGTTCCGACTACAGTCTTTAATGCTGAGCTACTGCTGTGCCAGAACACAACAGCATATTACAGAGGTCCGTACCATACCAGTCAACTGTCCAGATATTCACAGAATGACTAGGGTTACCACCTGTCCCACTTTACGAGTAACAGTCTTTAGGCAGTTGTGTTCTGTGAAAAAAATCAAGACATAGCAAATGTCCTGAGATTTTAGGACAAAATTATTTCCTAAGTTTCTTTAATAGTTGCATAAAACAGTTATTTTATATATGAAACTTCTATATGTTATGTGAAGTAGCATAAGCAATTCAAATGTTACTAGAATAAGCTTTTATTTGTGCAAAAAAGGTAAAGTTCTGTACTATGCACGGCTGTAGGTATGTTTTGTCCTGAAAAATCTGACATTTCTACAGAACATGTCCAACTTTGGGCATTTGAAAAGGTGGCAACCCTAAGAATGACCAGAGGTTTGCCTCATATTGTTGCTGTGTGCCTCCGACAATCTGCACCAATCTGGTAAATAGCTGAGGATTGACGTCACTAAATAATGAGAAATATCCTGAGTTTAAGACTCCACATCCTTCAGAAAAGTCATGCTAATGCAAAACCTAGTATTCTATCAATGTTCTAAGCTTGTAAGAGCAATTGTTAAAATGTGTCCCTATTTGTCCCCCCATCATGTAGGTTTTGTGCAGATTTGGTGCTCTAAGAGGTTGAGAGGTATGGTCCGTACATATTTACAGTAACAACCCTTCACATTTGTGTAATGTACAACTGCATACTTGTAGTCACTTCATGTCCAAAATAATAATCCCCGTATGACTGTATACAGGTAATAGTCAAATGTGAATGGGAACATCCCTCACCGTGGAGTATGGACTGTAACAACCCGACCCATAATATGTATTGCCAACAGAATAAGCTGCTGACAGGTGCCCAAACACCTATGTCTATAAACACAGGTAAAACTTCATAATAGGGAGAAACTCCCTGTCCATATGCTTTGTCTGACATTTGAACTCGGCCAGGGAAGGTCCGTTCACCAGGCGGACAAGCCTAAACCCAGATCACTACATGAACACCCTGACAATCAAAGACCTGTATGTGCCAGGACTATATGCCTTGGTGTTCTGCATATCCTCAGAGTGATTAACAATGCAGCTGGGGTCCACAGCAGTAGGCAATAGGGAATGTGTAATATGTAGTACCGCATTTTTCCCAGCAGGAGAATGGATGCCTGTGTTATAGGTGAAGCGGTGAGGCGTATGTTGATGTAGCTAAGTACTATGGGTATGCATATCAATGAGGGAGAACATCAATAAAATAGTGGTTCCAGCATCCGGCCAACATGAATGCAGTCCCAGTTGACCTACTACCACTGAACATATAACTTGAAAGTGTAATGAATGCGTTCGTGCTGTACACACATTTAAATATGTAAAGGTGAACGTGTGTTTCGCAGCAGTCTGTAAACTGGAATACAGATATGTAACTGTTACGGTCAGAATTATGAAAGTCCATGTAAGCACAAATATCTATGAAACATACGTAACCCACAATAAGGATATGCAAGTGCGCCTGCACGTGTGTAATCCACTCACAGCATAGCAAATGAATGCTGTTTTCTCCACGTTCTATGTACGTGGCTCATACCTGTTAACCACGTAAAGTACGAAACCGGACAAAGCCATGAAAACAACTGGTACAAATAGGGACAATCCCCAGATATTTCCCTAACAAACATAGAAAGTGGATAGAATAACAGGTGTGTCACTAGCATGGATTTTCTGAAGGGTATGAAGTCGTAACCTGAAATGTTTGTCATTATTTACCAATGTCAGTCTTTAATGATATGCCACTAAATTGCCAGATAGACACAAGGTTATGAAAAACGGACCAAAGATAAGAGGCAAACAGCTGTACATGCATCGAAAATCTGTACAGTTGAAAGGTATGATATATATATATATATATATATATATATATATATATATATATATATATATATATATATATATATATATATATATATACATATATCCACAGACTTAAACCAAAGCAAATTATGAAATGAGGAATGTACAGACATATGTATATATGTACATATATATATCTATACACACACGATACATGAATAGATATATACACAATAAACATATGTCCCTGTATGTGTAACACATGTACATAAATAGGTCATGGTATAGCTATTATGGATAGACAGACAGACATGCATGAAAGGTAAATACACTGCTGCTTTCCAAACCATTGCCTTGGGAAGTACCAGTGTGACAGGACCTGCAAGTTCTACACGTTAAACATGAATATAGGTGTACTTTTCAGGACCCCAAAAATTGATCCCATACGAAGTGCGAACTGTCATTGATGCAAAAGACGTCACAACTGCAACTACGATATAGCTGTACATGCAACAGTAGCAGGCGCAAGGGTAATAACACATGGGTCGATAGAATGTATGACGTACGACCTGATATCCGGAGAGTGGGGAGTGCTCAGAAGTGTCCTCACGTTTTATTATCTCTCACATTAAACATGTCTAATGGGTACTATGGAGGGGTGTCAGGTATGGGAATCATGGGCATGCAGAAATGGGCCTAGGTGTTGGTTGGCACAGATCTATTAGGTACGCCCCATGGGAGTGATCAATATACCTATGTGGGTATAGTACATGCCTATATTCTCCAAAAAGGTGCAACCCATCTACTGGATATTGCGTAAACCATTGGGGGAAGACGTAGGGACCTATATTAGTGTCATGTAGGCGATTATCATGGATGGACATGCGTACGACCAAGATGGTAACCATACCTGCCAAACTTTCAGAATAAGACAGCTGGACTAAGGCATAGTACATGAAATACAAATAGGGACTATATTAAATATACCCGAGACAAAGTCAAAACGTTGATAGAATAATGGCGTAGTCAGGAATACGAATGTTATGAGCGTTAGTAATCATGAAATAGAAATGTCAGTCATTATTATCTAACCGCACAGTCCTTCATGCCTTGCCAGCAATCTACCAGAAAGGCACATTATTATGACAAATGTAACAGAATCATAGGTCAAACCTCGGGGCATTTACCCATAATGTGTACAGGTGAGAGGTATGAAGGTGACCCGTCCTAAATAAATGTACAGAACTAGTGATACTAGGTGGACAGGTGAGAAGAAAGACGTCAGGACAAATGACAAAACATGTACAAGTCAAAAGCATGTATTTCCACAAATGTGAATGACAACGTATGCCCTGTGAAAGTCAATGTGGAAGGTTAATAGACTCAAAAGACATGTGTCCCTCAGGGTGTCATGCAGTGTCACCGATACAGTGTCCAGTACCCCATACTCGTACGTGAGCTCTGCCACTGACGGAAAGCGCAAATACCGGTGTACACATAAGGTACATGATAGAATAATTAGTGTGGATAAGCACCTGTTGGCCTGTGTGACGAATATAACCCTCTGGGTGGGTGTGTCCTGCAATAGGAATGTAATGGCATCTGGCCTGTGATGGCGCCATATATTGTGTGTATTGGTGTAAGAAAATTGATATCCTGTATCAGAAACATACCTCGCAACTGTACAGAGTCTCGCAGAATGTGCAGATGTTTGCCTCATATGTTTGGTGTGCTCCCCTTACAATCTGTACCTGTCTGGCAAATACCTGAGAACTGAAGTCATTAAATAATGACAAACATTTGAGTTTAAGACCCCAAATCCTTCAGAAAAGTCATACTAATGCAAAACCTATTATACTGTCAACTATCTACGTTTGTAAGAGCAATATTTAAAATCTGCCCCTATTTGTCCCCCCATCATGTTAGGCTTTGTACAGATGTTTTTCTCTAGGAGGTTGAGAGGTATGATCAGAAGCAGATACGTGTCTGAGGAAACAGCATTATCGACTGCAAGATAACTCAGAAGGTATGAAAAGCGCTGCAGTAGGAAGTTCAGTATTGGCAGCAGGTATGTGCTGACATGTCAAATGACACAGCAGTCTACATGAAGTACCTATATGGCTGTCACCTTTACCAATGAAGACAGTGGGACATACCCACAGCCATGCATACACCACAAATAGACATAGCGCACAGCAAAGCCTAGGCCATGATACACGAAGCCTCCGGCGTGTATAAGTTGAGTGAGAGTACAGCAAGGAAAGATGACTGCCAGGCTATTCAGCAAACACCTGTAGGGGTGTGCAAGACCGCCTGTAACATGAACATTGCATGGACAATGTTGGGATTTGCAACATACCCCATTTGTATGTGAAAGCTATGCAAATTATGTAATTACGCAATACATGAAACAGTAAGCTGTCCATGCAAGAGCAGAGTTATGTGCAGAAATGTGCCCGGATGTTAGGTGACTAACCTTCTGCACATTGCTAAATGGAGCAATGACAGCTGCAAATACAGTATGAATACAGTCGAAGAAGCATGCCAATGTCCAAGTCCAAGGCCAGTGGCAGCTTTGTCCATTGGATATCAATAAAACAGTAGTTGTCCTCCCCCGATCTCCGGTGTGGAAGCATAGTGCAGCACCACGAGAACCCGCTGCACTTCAAAACAAGTCAAATATGTATAATATACATACAAAATGTAGGTTTAGTTAGATGTTAGTATGCCATGCAGATGAATGGCAAGCTGGAGACAACATGGCTACTGCATACTGGTTGTTATGTATGGAAGCGCTCTCTCAGAGATGTAATGAAGCATTTGTAGGCAATGTGATGTAAATGAGGCAGAGGATAGTGAATCACAACATGTCATGCCATATGGGCCAAGCCTCTACAGTGTAGTGTAGGATAAGGGGACTATCAGAGTAGAAGACAGGTGACAACATGAGTGTGTATGTATAAAACACTGTAATCTCACCAGAGTAGTGTCACATGTTTGCTGTCAGTACTCAGTGGAAGAGGCGTGTTATGAGCTATCCTAGGGAATGTCAGGAGACTGACGGTGTACGCCATGGATACCACTGATGTGACCTGCAAACCTGCCCACAGTGTGTCTGCACCCGTGCACGCCAGTAAGCCCGAGTAAGCATGTGTGCGTGCGTGTGTTAGCCCGTGTGCATGTGTAGAAGAACGAGCAAGCTAGTGTACAAATGGTGAAGCCCGTGTAATGTCGTGTATGCCAGTGTATGCATTTGTAAGCATGTATACATGTGTACTACACACATCACACACGTACTACACACTCAGACACACATGCTGCCAATACTACACACATCAGTAAAATGGCACATGGATGGAGAATACATCATCAGAATTAACAGTGCTGTAAACTATGCTACATTGATGGTCATAGCTGCAATGCATCATGCCTGCTGATATACACCTGGAAGTAACACACTGTGTGTTAACAGCATGCTAATATCAATACAGTGGAATAAAGCCACTGTGTGCATCAGCACCAGGTTAGTCTGATCCTGCATCAATGTTGCACATCACAGGTGGTGGCACAGGTGACATCATATGCACAGGGTGTGGTGTTACATTTCCAGAGCTGTCATTGAGCCATCCAATGTACACGTAGGTGTGTGTGTGTGAGGGACAACGGTTATTGCATGGCCCAATGGTGATGCAATGGGTTTGTGTATGTGATAGCCATAGCTGTTTGTGGTAAGTGTGTGTGTCTGCATATACACAGGTACAGCATGTGTCAGCCATATACAGGAGGTTGTGGCACAGTCACAGACCGTACCTGCCAGGCTGTAGAGATCGCCATTACTGGCCATGGACACCACTCCATGCATCCAACACAACCCAGTCCTGCACCTGTCAATGTATATACACATACAGTCCTGGGATCTGTACCACAACCTGTGGATAAACGTGAGTCTGTAATGTTAACCTGAGTTGCATAGAATTGTCAGTTACTACATACGGATATGAGCCATATTCACACTCCAATGTAATAACCACTGCTGACTGTTGCCAAGATGTGCATAAGACCATTCAAAGGTGCTGTACTAACATTGTTTCCAATGCCCGTGTAATACCCAGCAACACAATAACCGGTCACTACACAAGTATAACCCATGATCACTACAGCACACAGTATGTGCACTATCACAGAGCCATAGCAGATGTACATACATCCATGGTGCTCACGTACAGACAATGCAGCAGAGTCAAGAGTGATAATCCCAACATACATATCTATATACAATATATATATATATATATATATATATATATATATATGTAGATAGATACATACACACACACACACTCAACACACGTGGCAGGGTTGGGAGCAGAACACAAATGTAACCACTGTACCACACAACAACATTACACAGTTACAGAATGCGCTACCGTGATTAGTAGATCACAGGATTCACACAGGCATACGTCTAGACTGCAGACAGCAGCATCAAAGGCAAAGACGCCGCATGGATGTTATGGAGAGTGAATACTGTAAAAGCAATGTACTGTTGTCATGCAGCTCTAAACACACACACACACACACACACACACACACGTGGCAGGGCTGGGAGTCGAACATACACCTAACTACCCTATCACACTACAGCATGACGCATTTACAGAACGCGCTACCGAGATTACTAAACACAGCAGTCCCAGAGGCAGACATCTAGGCGCATGTCATCATCCACAAAGGCAAAGACGTCGGTAGGAAATATCTGTGGTGTGAGGTGTCTAAAAGCAAGACTGAGTCCCCAGGCAGACGGGAGCATGCGCGCAAACACACACACACACACACACACACACACACACACACACACTTGGCAGGGCTGGGAGTCGAACATACACCTAACTACCCTATCACACTACAGCATGACGCATTTACAGAACGTGCTACCGAGATTACTAAACACAGCAGTCCCAGAGGCAGACATCTAGGCGCATGTCATCATCTGCAAAGGCAAAGACGTCGGTAGGAAATATCTGTGGTGTGAGGCATCTAAAAGCAAGACTGAGTCCCCAGGCGGACAGGAGCATGCACGCACACACACACACACACACACACACACACACACACACACACACACACTTGGCAGGGCTGGGAGTCGAACATACACCTAACTATCCTATCACACTACAGCATGACGCATTTACAGAACGCGCTACTGAGATTACTAAACACAGCAGTCCCAGAGACAGACATCTAGGTGCGTGTCATCATCCGCACTGACAAGGACACCGACAGGGACTGTATAGAGAGTGATCAGTCTGAAAGCATACAGACATATTACTGTCCCACGGTAGATGTAGACACACAGCAGTGGTGTGATCAGGGCAATGTAAGATTTATGGAGCACCACAACAACAAGACATAGACACAGGATGCGCCACTGACAGTACACCCTTCAAGATAGTCGACCAGTGTGTACTCGGTAGGCATCCATCGTGACGTTGAAAATGGACATCTGTTGCCTGGATGACCACCATGGCTATACAGGATGTCAACGGCCATGCCCAATCACAGAGGGACATCACCGACACAAGGTCTCACTGGCCATGGCCACATGCTTAGTAATACACGTCCGTTCGGACTGTACTGTGTGTCGATCTACACAACAGCGTACTGGGCATGCTCACACACTTAGCAGTTGCAAAGGGCCATCTTGCATGCAGACGGAGTCTCAAAATGCAAGGGCTCAGTTTGGACTGTCATGTGTGTCCATCTACACAACAGTGTACTGGGCATGCTCACACACTTAGCAGTTGCAAAGGGCCATCTTGCATGCAGACGGAGTCTAAACACGGAAGAGCACAGTAAGGTATAACTGCCCCCACGCACAGGGTGGTCACACACATGCAGTGACCAGTACACACTCAGCTGCCATCACAGCTGTCACAGGTGCAGATCACGGACGTACACACCGCAGTCTACACTTTAGCCCTCGAGACATCACCATGTCATTGCTGCAGCAACACACAGCCATACATTACCACAACACCGTGTGACACATGACCAGTGGACTGTACAGAGGTCTACAACAACTGTGCAGAGTACACATGTACTGACAGGGTTCCAACAGGTGTTATGCATTGCAATTATACCACTATACATGACCAGGTCAGCTCAAGACAGACCAGGGGCCCCGGGTATTACACAGCTGTGACAGATGAGTGTTGTTGTACACCAACGAACACACATGTTTGGATATGTCAAACATGTGATTGTAGTGGATTTGTGCATGGACCACACACACAACACATATGTACATAGCTTAGCCTTTGCTGTCCCCCGTGCAGAACAGTGGCCTAAGCAATCATACGCACACAAATGGAAGGTGGGTCCATGTCTGTTGAATGCTCGCAGTACAGGAGGTAGCAATGTTGACGGAGGACACATTCCCCTATAGTAGTCGCCCATGACACCCTTGATATCATACCACAGTCCATGTGTTATGTATGGCAACACACATGTCCACCAATTGCAATGCATACAAACATGGCTACAGGAGACACATGTAGGACCAACGCACATGTACAATCTGTACTGTGCATGCAGCAACCATGCATGTGCAGTGGCCGATGTCCGTAACACAGCTGTGCCTAACTACAACATGCAATCGCAATGCAGCCCCATCATAGACACCTGTATATGGTAACATACAGACAGTACGGTTGGTTGTACTTCACGTATGGAGGGATGTGTGTACATAAAGTGGTGATCCACCTGTGTAGATGTATGTGTGCTGGGGATGGCTAACAGGTGTGTCACACGCCATCCTACCATGCCATGTGCAAACAGTACGCTATGTCACTGTTACTTGACGGTGATTACATAACGCATACACAGTGGTCAGGTGTTACCAACTGTATGTCACGTGACACCTGTAACACTGACATCCTCCCATGTGCATATAGCCACTCAATTGCCAGACATAGCATTGGTACACATATTGCGGACATTACCGCTGCATGTCTATCAAATGGCTCATCATATGGCAGGTGTATCATTCCCAGCATTGCCATGTGTGTCCGCTTGTGTGACCACACATGCCACATATGGTGGGGACTACGTCCCAGTTGTAACACATCCCTGTACACCATTGCAGAGATCTGTACATACTGCAGTGTGGAAGCATGACATCGGCAGGTGTGGTGCATCACACACATCGGCTATCCGTACACACATATCTTGTCACCACAGTGTGTGTGTGTGTGTGTATGTATGGCTGTCTGGTGCTTGGTGTGAGGGTGTATGCTACCATACAATGGAAACAGGATCACTAACCCCTCATGGTGATGCAGTCTACTACCCTATTGATGCCATCCGTCCCAGCCTTACTGGCTACCTGTGCATGTTCCTTCTCTGTGCCACGTCGTGTGGGTGCAAAGTACTGCGAGGGTGATGACCACATAGGCAAGGGTCCACACCTCAACACTATGGGGTGTGCGTTATAGTGCTGTAGACTCCGTGAATGTGGCCATGTTCCTGTACTGTGACAGGGTATTACTGCTACACAATGTGGCCTCATGCTATCAGGTGGCCTCTAACGTCATCATTGGCCAGACCGCTGTGTACAACCCCTGCACCATGTCAACATACCTGTAATGTTTCCCAGTATGTATGTCACATCTCTGTCCGCTGTAGCCTGTTCAACTGACCACATGCTTCAGGTGCAGTATATGTGCGGACATCTGTGTCATGTTCGGACATCTGTGTCATGTTCGACTTTTCCAACAGTCAGGTTGAGGGTACGTTTAGCATGCTGATATTGCCATACATGCCTGTGAGTACTCCACAGTTACACATGGGGGACTGCAAACACTGCTACCTGTAGGCACATGCCAGTACACCATAGGAGGGAACCAAGGCATCATTACCAACATGCTGTTACTGTTGTAATCGAGACACATACTGTGAACATATCACAATGCATGCTGCACCTGGACTACATGGTATGACTGGTGCATGTCTACAGTACACCACTGATGTCACATACACATCTCTCAGTATTCACACATGACCAATGCAACATACACATCCCTCAATATGCATACACAAGTAATGTTAGATACACCTCTCACATCTCTCAGTATTCACACACGACCCATGCAACATACACATCCCTCAATATGCATACACAAGTAATGTTAGATACACCTCTCACTATTCTGTTCACCCTGTGCATCAGACCATTTGAGCATATCCCTGCACTCAGTATTCACACACAACCAATGCAACATACACATCCCTCAATATGCATACACAAGTAATGTTAGATGCACCTCTCACTATTCTGTTCACCCTGTGCATCAGACCATTTGAGCATATCCCTGCACCGATGGTGTGGATGACAGGGATGCGGCACAGGCTTCATCATATGCACAGGGTGATACTGTTTGCCAGGGGCATAGGCTGCACCAATGGATGACATCATGTGTGCGGGTAAGGGCCGGTGATTTGAATGGACATGTCTGTTCCGTATGCATGTGGGTGTTGTGGAGCCCTACAGTTGTGTTTGCTGTGTTTGTGTATGTGTGCACACAGTTCTGTCATTTGTGAGGCCTACACAAGAGTATTATGGACAGCTCCAGATTGTACAGACCAGGTTGTACAGCTCACTGTGACCGGACATGGCCACGTGTCCTGTGCCTGCCAGGGGTTGCACGAACACTACCAGGCAGACGTACAGAATGGCTACTGTCTGACGACACATGGCCACTGGAACTGTGTCCCCACTGGGAACGTCAAGGGCCACATCCACATGGCCTGCTGTGACCTGGTGTGGACAGCGCAGCACCAGCTGCACTGCTACTGCTACCGGCACTATGGGAGCGGCCATGTGAGGTGGCACACTCATGTTGACCTGCACTAGGTGGTGTAGCTGGCCTACGTCCATGTGTTCTACGCCTCACCCCTACCAGATGTTCCAACACAGACAGCTCACGCTCGTGGATTGCCATGCCACGGTCGAGGATTCTGACCATGTCAACCAATCGCCTGTCCAGAACATCAGCAAGCTGCTGTTGAGCATCTGCTAATGCCTGGATGTTATTGTTTAGGGTACTGATAGCAGCCCTCTGCAGCCTCTGCCCTTCTCTGTTCTGCCGTTCGGCACGTGCCTGTGCCGCCATTATAGTCTGGAACATGCGTCTGGTGATCCCAGCTGCTGCGCTATGTCCTGCAGGTGCATGTTTGCCAGAGGTCCTCCTATGAGCAGCACCAGCCACATGCCTGTATGGCACATCTGCAGTCAGTATACTACCACCATGGTGTGGAGACACACCTTCTGTAGCCACCACATGTTCCTGTTCAACGCTAACAAATGCTAACTGTCCTTCCTCTATGGCCACTGTAAATGTGGTATGTGTTGGCAGCGGAACTGTGTGCGGGGAAGAGGGGGACATAGCTGGGATGGCAACCATTGGCACAGATTCAGCCCCTGACATCCCTGCCTGTAACTCGTGCATATGTTCATCACTGCTAGCATCTGTGGGGACACTATCAGATGGACCGCAGGAGGGTAACGCACCTACATCACCTGTGAATGCAAAGAAAGACCCTAAATTACAATAGACACACACACACACACACACACACACACTGACACACACACACACTGACACACACACACTGACATACACACTGACACACACACTGACACACCATGCATGTGATATGACAGATGGCATGCAGCATGCTTGTGATACAGCTGACAGCATGCATCTCAGACATCAGTAGTGTTTGTAAGCATACCCCCTGGAATGCACACTACAGCAGGCAGGTGTCATATCATTATCCATGCAATTCACATGATCATGGTAGTATGCATGCATCCCTGTGATACACCATGTGGACCAGAACAGGATAACAGTACACATGGCTGACATGACCTTGACATGTAATCTGCTGACGTGTGCATTAACATGCATGCATGTCTGACACAATGGTGTCCTGACACATGTACAGCATCATACTGGGTGTCACATTGCGGTGTTGTCCATATGCCCTACAGATAGAATGCATGTTGAGCAAATGTGCATGGGCATGGTAGGGGACTGTGAGCTGTCTACATTGCTGTACAGTGTGATGTGCAGACACTGTGCCATTGCATGACATCATGAGGTGTCTATATTGCTAAACAGTGCATGTTATGTATGCATTGCATATCCAGAACTGCATGCATACCCATGACATACCTGTGGATTGTGACCTACGATGCTGAGGTGTATACACACCAAACCATGCTGTGTCATGTGACAGGTCACTGGAGGGCATACAGATGACACCCCTGCACGATGACTACAGAGTGTTAGCTGCCTGGCAACCATGTCCACACATAGTGGACCTGTCACGTCACCATTTCACACATGACATTGATGTACCATGCACACAAGGTGCACAGCTAACAGTGATGTCCTACGGCGGGAGGGGAAAAGTACAGTATCTGTGGCCTGGTGTCACTGTCAGTGGAATCTCTGAAGGTGACTACCATCATGCTATGACACAGATGTCATGTTCAACACATCTTATGAGGTACACATCACTGACACCTCCACTAGCTGTGCACAGGCATTTAGGATGTGCAGCGTGCCACATCACCTGTACAATTGGTCTAGTATGGCTGTAATTGGACCATGTGTGGACAAAGTGGGACAGGGTGTATCCACATCCCATCTTCTGTGTGGCTATGTGTCTCTGGCCATCCCCCATGGCCATGTGTGCACATGTGTTGGTCATGTATGTGATGGCCATCTATCACACATGTCTGTGTTGTCCCATATGACATACACCCATAGATGTTGGATATGTCACCATCCACAGGGCTATGCAGACAACAGGTGTATGTGTGGTATGTGGGGTATGGGTTATGGGAAATTGTGACAATATTGCAACCAAAACGCTACGTGTCTCAGACATGTCGGATGGAACATCACAATGTGTGAAACCATTGCAGGGGCATATAACACAATGGTGACGCCTGTGGTCTGCCCATATCACTGCTCACTGTGTGGTACTGGTTTGTGTACCACACATTTTGTTCCACTGTATAGTACATATGCCTCCATTGTAGAACACCTCCACCGTTGTATGCACAGCTGGACACACATGTAGCAATGACAAATACTGTAGTTTCATGTCTGTGTATCATTTCAGTTGTATATATTGCACATGGGTGGCCTGTGTGGATGATGGGTGATGTGACCTGTATATCCATGTATTAACTGGCCACATGGCGAATAGATCTATGCTTTGACATGCCTGATACTGATGACAGTCTCACCTGCAATGGACTCTTGTCTGTGCGGCACGCCAGAGGTACCTGTATAGGGTGACACAGCAGTATGAACATTATCCATGACTGTATGACAGCCACAGGGTGCACAGTGCAAGTTAACACATTTGTCTGTATAATAGCATATAATCAGCACATGTGTGCATACCATATCTCTCAACCTCTTAGAACAATAAATGTGGACAAAGCCTACTATGATGGGGGACATATAGGGACAACTGTGACATATTGCTCTTATTAACTTAGAAATTTGCTAGACTAATAGGTTTGCATGCACATGGGTTTTACACGGAATGTGCAGTCATAAACACAAATGTATGTCATCATTTAATGACTCCATTCCTCAGCTATTTGCCAGAAAGGGACAGATATTAAGGGGAACACACCGACAATATGAGGCAGACATCTGGACATCCTGCAAATACCTGTACAGTTCAGAGGTATGGTGCATACACAGGGTAGCATAAAGCATGTGTGTCCACATACCTTGCATATGTTGTTACATTACATGACGTACACTGACACATGCACGTACATGGGATATACTGGCATTATGTTCAGTACTGACTTACCAGGCAACTCCAGGCTCATTGGTTGGGAGACACCCACCTCCACAATGGCAGCTAGTGTTTTTGGGGGCTGTTCCGAGGGTGTTCCCAGACTGGCCAGTAGCTCCTCTGTGTGTGTGAGTGGAGGCTGGGTTGGTGGCCCACCACCTGTTCCACCTTGTTCCCTGGTGATTGCAGTGCATGCTGTTTTGCATGATGTATCAAGTCCGTGCAGTGTCTGCGCACCTGCTGGTAGGTGCGGTTGTGGCCACACACTTCGTTGACCCTCCTGTGAAGATTCTGCCACAGGTCGTCCCGCTGCTGTGCATGCTGCGGCACATGGTTAAATAACACCTCATAGTTCTCATGGAGGTACAGGATTACAACATCATCCTCCTGTCGGATGTATGCTGGTAGGCGTGTATGCGGCATTATCTGTAAGACATGATGAAGGTGACGGGTCACATTTACAGACATGTACAGTGATACTGCTGCACATACATTTCTAGTACATCTGCACAGTTATCTTTGCAAATCAACATGACACTAACATGACTGGCATGTATGTGTCACACACATGTAACACCCAGTATGCATTGGATATCATCCCCATATATGTGTGTCACCTCATTAGTGTTCCTACTGCATGTGACGTCTGTCTCCATGTGGGCATGTCTGCTTGCCTGCACTGGTGTTCTTACCTATCTACACATGCCTGATGTATCCACGGTAATGCTGTTGACCTTGATGCTGTGTATATGTCACATATCAACATAGACACAGCCTTACTGGACTTGGTCAGTGACAATGCACCGAGTACGCATGGAAACCTGTACATGTATCTGTTTTGCCATAGACATCTACACTGCACTGTACAGCTGTTCAACATCCTGCCACAGATCGCCTGTATTGCACATGTGATAGACATGGGACAATGGCTAGTCGGACGTCATTCGCAGGTAAGGTTATCAGCTATAGCATGCACGGGCTGGGTTTCCTAGCTGTATCTGACAATCATTACACCACTGCGAGGGGCATCAGTGACACATTACTGATCCAGATAGTTGATACTACATCTACCATACGGCCATCACACCATGTATGACAGGGATGATATGTGCAGCTATGTGGACAGGGCTGCATGGTATGGTGGGAGTATGTCACAGGTATGGCACAGGGTTCTGTCTAGCATGTGGCCATCCTAGTCATAGGATGGTGGTTGTCCACGACGTATGTCTTTCAGATCAGGCTATGGACATGTAGCATGTCTAACAGCATAGTGTGGCATATGTCTGTATGCAAGGTGGATAGCATGCTGCATACTGGAGGTGAATATTGTGGAGGCTGGCATCGGCCATCCACGCATGGGCCCTACCCCTGTAGGGTGATGTGTATTCCAATATTGGTCACACGGGTGCTGTGTATGCCTGTCCAATGATCTCCGTGCTCATGGATACCACCCTGTCATGTCATGGGTACCTCGGATGACTACGTAAAGGGCCAGGGAGACGTCTCCAGCTCAGGGAGGTGTACTACACTACACCATCCCTAACACAGTGTCCATACTGTTGACCACAGCCTAGGTGTATCTTAATGGGTACGGGGGTATTCCCCTAGTGGTGTCATTGCTGATATCATCCACCAGAATGTGGTTATATGTCACACACATCACAAACACAGCCCATTCTGTATGTTGTTCGCAACACTGTGACAGCTATTGCCCATAGGTCATGGCCATTCACATCCTCACATACAAAGATGGCTGACATTTGTCTGTGTGGTATGGGCTACAATGCGGGTGGGGTACAACACATTAACCCTGGTTTACTGTAGCTGACACCGTGTGATATGCACATGTCACTGTAGCACCTTTAGTAGTTGTGAGTCTGTTAACAGGCCACTAGTAGAAAACTCCTGTGACATACAAAGGCATTTGTAGCTGAGCATCCGTACTGTCTTGTACATCTGTACTGCTAACATCTACATTGATAATGGTTCATGGACTTGCAGACCATACCCAGCAGTGTTCTGATGCGGTGCCACCAATCATGACTGTTGTCAACACTTGTGGGTTCATATTATCCAACACCCTATCTGTAATGTATGGGCATGCTCGGCACTTGTTCAGAGCTTCTTGGCACGTTATGAGCTACTGCTTAGTTTAGCATCCATTTCACACAAGTCCTCACAGGTACACTGTCTGTCCATACATTTCCAGCTTGCTAACTGTACAACAGCTGTCGTGCACACATCACTCACATACCTCGTGAGACATGGTAGTTTATACGGCGTGTCCACCTGGCACGTACCACTTATATACAGGCATGTCCAACTGGCACGTACCAGTGTTATTGCCTGTCACTATGATGACTATGTTGTACATGTGGCAATAGAGCTATTCTCATGTACACAGTCAATGCACACCTCCCAACATACAACAGTACAGCCTGTGGGGGATGCACATATGCAGCCCTGCTGGGGGTTATACTGTCACCAACCCTGACTGCACCTAACAGTCATGTGGGGATGTGCAACATTGGCAACGCAAACCACACATCACATAGTCCCACATGATCCCCACCACAGGCCACATATACAGAGACACCTTGTACAGTACCCCTCCATACTCTGTGTGGGCACCAACGACAGCCCACATCGCCAAACACAAACACACCAATCTATAGCCCACAGACACGTGTGCCCATCACATACAGCCAATAGGGTGTCATAACATACACAACACACCTGTCTTAGGTGACTGTCGGCGGTCACACTGCTGTTCCACTCAGCAGGCTACACAAGACGATAGTCACTTACATCCTACTGTCAAGTAACTGGTTCTGCAACATAACCTATGCACACATGCCACAACTCAGCAGGTACGATGTGACTCATCTTCCATGTTTGTGTGACTGAAGTTGTATCTCAGGGCACAGACTACATGTGCAGGGACATGCAATAGCCCACCGGTGTTGTAGCCCTGATTGTGTGTTCTAAGCCCTGGGAAGCATTTTGCGGTCATCCGGACCTGTTACCACTGTACTACGAACGACTGTGTCACTCCCAACAGTTGTCCATGCTTCTGCTGTCATTCCACAGGCGTCTAGTATACGTCCACTTTGACAGACCCGGTCAAACAAAATGATGCTGTGGCACAGTTGACCTGTACCTGTCAGCCCTGGGAGTACGGATCACATGTTGGACTCTTGCTGCTTTTATACTGCCTGTCTTGCACAGTGTCCAATAACTGTCACCACCAGAATGGGAACTGGCTAGCGAAGCATGTGGTCATGTCACACAATGCTTGACATCATCCTCTGTGACGCATGCACGCAAGACACACCTGATACTGCACAACTTCAATATCTCTGCAGTGACTGGGACCTGCTTCTTTGCTCTGAAGAGCACACCTGCAATGGCTGGTTATCGACAGACCGTACCTCTCAGGCACGTACCTGGACTGGCACACCCACGGCTGAGGTGTCCCCATATTCCACTATGTTGCATACACATCCCGGCTGGTTACTTAGCACAATGCATCACAGGTGCTTCACGTACATATAACTGTGTCCGGAACTACTGCTGCTACTAATGTGAGACTGACAGTAACTCACACTTAACTGTGATAGCCGCACATGTACCGACACATTAGGCGTACGCTGTGCGTGAGTCATAACCTCCGCTCGGCTGGTTCGACCCATACACCACCTCCAAGACCAACAGTATCCTTGACATGGACACTACCAACATGTGACTGCTGTTCCACACCTGGGGTTATCCCCTCATTGGTGGAATCCGAACATATGCTACTCACCCTTGTTAGCCACATACCGGCACAACACACTTCATGGCATACACAGTAGATGAGTACTACAGCACCAACTACAGATGTCGTATGACAGTGGTAGTTGTTGTCATGACACACGTCCAGGTGGACAATGCACATGCAAACACTGAGACATACCCCAGTCCACTTCATTAGCACGTACATGACAATATGGTTCATGCTATTCCACACAGAGCCATGATGGTACACACCAGATTACAGACAACACTCTGGGGGTGCGGTCCCACAGACATGCTTTACAACAACAGGTGGGGGCTGTTACACAGTGGTGTACATTCCCATTAGTGGGGTAACTCACTGGTCAGCCTCGGTAGGGCCACGGGATCCCTCATCACATACTCCATAACTAGCTACGTACACATTACTGCGACACATTCCGAGATGTACCACAAGCATTATGGTGGTATGTCAGTAGTCATATGCAATACCCACATCTGCTCACACATACAACTGTCACTCTGGAACATGACAGTAACAGGTGATGTTGGCAACATGCTGTCTGATGGCTTCAATGCTAACATTACACCCTCTCACTCCCTGCAGAGCCACATTCCTTGCAGGAACATTGTGGTGTACCTGCAGTCACACCTACACAGTACTGACCTGCACTCTATTTGTCCTAGGACACAGGCCCCTTGTCACCCTACAATATCCCAGGCTGTGATGTCCACAGACCTCTGAACAGCATGCCTCCCCACTGGGACACCATATTCAGTAATAGCCTTGTACCAGACATTGTGGCCCCTGACTGGCACACAGCGACAGTAACACTCCACACAGGTGGCACCACAATGCACAACTGGGACTATTGCCCTACACACCTCACTGGACTGTTATGCACGGCTATAGGGCACATCATCATGGACATCGTTCGCTGAGTCTTTGTTGTGCTCCAGTCCTTTGAGGCCAGCTGGGTTGGTCTTGTTGGGGCCACAGCATGCCTCCTACACCTGTTGAACACCTTTCATACAGTCGCCAGAGTAGTTGATGATGACACGGGGGTCCACATGGCCTGCATTGTCATCTCGCTGCCATTCAGCACCGTTCTCCATTCTGGTATTTACAACATACACATCCACCTGCACATCACAACATATGTCTCCGGATGTTATGCAAAGTGGCTAATGGACGGGACACACACACTGAGGGTGGCATACCATATCACATACTGCATTCCAGTTACACTTGGCATACCACAGTCCTCAGTCATGGGGCCCTCATGTTCGGTATATGCTTCCCTGAGGTACAGGCTACCACTGAGGGGACTTCCCTGCCTAGCTTTACAGACTACTGCATACCCAGTGCTGTTGTTGCTCCACCAGCTGATACCGACCCCATCCATACGGGTGTCACTGTGACGGATACCGATATGAACATCATGGCCTCTGCCTGCATGACACTTGGTATGAAGATCACCTTTGCAGTACACCATCCACCCACTGGTTATCACATAGGTGTTAGTCCCCTACATACATGTCTCATTGTACGTGTTTGTAAGACACATGTATGTCGCACACACTCCTGTGATTACCACATTGCCACTGTGGAGTGGATATCCTTCTACGTGTCCACACATGTCTGTACTGGGTATGTAGCTGGTACATAGGCACCCATTGTACCTCTGAACACTGGAATTATACACACATCCATGGGTATAACACCCTGCTTAGGGTGTACCTTGCACAACAGCTTTACATAACTCAACATTAAAACGCCATGACGTTTATTGAGCTACGACTGTTAAAGTTTGCGGCTTATGTACAGACACCACATCTGTACACATTTGCGGACTACATACTCAGGGGTGACCTCTGCTGCAAAGACAGGGCCCATGTCTGCAAATATGTTAATGGATATACTCCGCATACACGACATAAACAATAGCCACTATGAGCATGATGCTCATGGATATGTGCACACACGCGACACTGTGTGGCATGTGCTTGGGGGTTGCATTCCCAGACCGGACATTCACCATGCTTTGGGACATGATTCCTATGTACATCACGCATGGACAGTCAGTAGCAGTGTTCATGTGATACCTCGCTTGGTGGATGGTGGACACATGTACGCCAGGGATCACTGCAGTGGCTGTACTGTGCTGAGATGCAGGTGACACATGGCTCTTCTGTTCACAGGACACTACCCTAGAGAGGTGCCACTGGTGTGCACACTGAAGTTGTTGTTACACATAGACTTGCCAGACTGCATGGTACCCCACTATGAACCTGTGGAGCTATTACATGTTCTTTGTGCATGGTTAATGGTATAGCCCTTCCAGTTAGATTAGCTGTCACGCTATTACAATGTCCCGTGACTACATGCCATATGTATCCTGTTATTGTACACGCCAATCATGTTCATGTTTGTCTGTCACATCCCTTCTGCTATTCTAGTATGGGAGTAATGTTTGCGTCCTTTGCAAATGCACAGAGTGGATTACATCATTTATTTCATCATAACTATTTATACATATATTAATTACATACTACTCACATCACTATATGATACCTTTGTTATGCATCATATGCCTGTTCTCCTGTGTAGCATATCTGACATATCAATCTACTGTACTATACATTACACATGTTTTACATTGTATCTCATAATTCAAAGCATACTTGCACAGAGGGTCCACCTTAGACATGTCATTGACGTTATATGCCCATACACATGTGTACTGTTACAGTATATCTACATATACTATCCCCTGCTATAGCACGTACTTATTGGACATACCCTGCCTCTGACGGCGGGTCGTATGACATTGTTCTGTTTAAAGCCGTCATGTTGCATCCCTTGTGGTGTCTGTGCTGTTTACCTTGTGGCCCACTGCTGGACACACATCTTCTACAAGCATTAATACGATCAGCAAGACATCACTACATAAATACCATTCCCCACTTTATGCATGGCGGACACTTTTAATTACTGCAAACCAGGCTATGCATACACTGACATAACTTAATACAGAACATACTATACATACAGTTAGTGTTCTACATACCTTGATATCGTTCTGGTGTTTCATCTCTATCTCGCTCTTCTGCATCACTCTTTCAACTGTTTTATGGTATGAGCATACAGTTTGCATATCTGGCAAGTCATCCTTATATACGTCTATACCTGCAATATGTGGTTTACTGCCGCCAATTGGTGGTCCGGTGTGACTAATTACGTGCACTTCAGCTGTGCAGCTACTCCATTCACTGATTAGGTGGCAACAGTGGGGTATCATTGAATTCTCCACTTGGGCGTTGGCCATTTGCCCTGCCTTCGGGGAGACGGCCTGTATTGTGTTTTGTTGTGTGTAATTGCAACTATGTGTAGAGCGAGGTCTATTTTGGAGTCATGTCCCCCGTGGATTGTGTGTGACGGCTTGAGTATGTGGTTCTACCTGTGACTGTACCTGTCATCCCACCCGTCTGATAAAGGACTATTGCAAACACCTGTAACATCGCTGTTTGTTAAGTTATACGACGGATACAATTTTGCATGGTGCCTTTAAATGTGTCTCTTACAAGTTATGTTAACGGTTCAGCAGATGTAATTGACTAACTAGATGTTTGGGCTGTGGTTACGGTCTGTATTGCTATTGTTTCCAGTGTGGGGGATGTAGGCAGGTGTACGTAGCATATACGGTTTTGTGGGGCTTGCATTTCTACGTAGTCCATATATATGTGTGTGAGCCCCTTCCCTAATTACAGTGCTATCACTTAATAGACTTCTGTTACGGGAATTTACTTTGGGCCGTTGTTAATTAGTTTCTATATGGTATGCAGGTGAGGTTGATACTTCCATACCTCCGGATGTACAGCGATATGTGCAGGGATATTTGTAAATGACCGCTATCCCATGTATGTCTGTCCCAGATATTTGCAGTCATTGCAGTGGTGTTGGTGTCAGACCCTCTGTCACATGGCTTGCCACCTTTTCATATGGCCATAGTTGGACACTTGCGGATCACACAGTGATGTTTACAGGCTGACATATGGCCACGGTCAGTACACAGGATAGCACATACTTTTATCCTCATTACATACCAATTGTTCTTGGTCCTTAACTACTTATCGGTTTGCATGTAACATTTCCGTTTCTTACAAACAGGCATGAGTATTTCCTGCAAGTATTGCATAATATTTGGGACATGCTAATGCCCTAAACTCTCGGACAGTTGCCCTTTGTAATGTTTCATGTCAGGACACACCTGCCCAGGGGGGCTGTCCCTCCCAATGTGGGACAGGTGTTTACCGCATGCCTACGGCTAGCTATACCCGCACCTACCGTAATCATCTACCTCCAAGATGCCACCTACAGACACACGATGCAGACACACACACACACACACACACACACACACACACACACACACACACACACACACACACACACACACACACACACACACTTTAACACACATGGCACCCTCAACACACACATACACAGGCTACATCACTCACAACCATAGTTGTACATGGTACCTACGTGGACAGCACTGCCGCCAGCGGTGACTACATGTCCTTGCTATTGTCATATTGCTCGCAGTTCTACTGTTCCAGTACTGTGTTCTTTCTGTCTTTCAGCCTCCTGGTTACGCGTGTCGGTATGTGACACGTTCCATAGTTGGCGGTATCCTGTTTATTTGTACCTCAAAGGTGTTTTGAATGTCGTCGACCTATCTATATATTTGCAGATGTCAGTGACCCCTTGTATATCGACATATATCACACTATCGCCCTTTCTATCTGTATTATATATGTGTAGATATATATATATATATATATATATATATATATATATATATATATATATATATATATATATATATATATATATATATATATATATATATATATATATATATATATATATATATATATATATATATATATATATACATATCTCAGACAGGGGTGGTGACAGGCACGCTACACCTTTCATTGTGTGTTTGTCAGTGTATACTGTATTTCCTGTACTCCGCACGTTTGTGTCTGTACCTGTCACATTACACACCTGCCATAGGTTAAGAATACCTCCCATCCCACTTTGCGGGGGACAGTCCCTCTTTGTGCAGTTGTGTCCTGCGAAATGTTTGTGAACATAGCAAATGTTCTGCGACTTTGGGACAAACATATTCCCTATAGTTTATGTCATAGTTGCATAAAACACTTATTCTGTATCTGACCCACCTACATGTTACAGGACATGGAACACGTACCTGCGACCATTACTAGAATAAGCTTTTTATCTGTGCAAAACACTGACGTTCTGGTTTTTGTACTGGCCGGGTGTATGTGTCATCCTGCAGACATCTGGCGTATGTCCCACATTGGTCATTTGAATTGTGGCAACACTAACGTACGTACATCTTGCCTAGTAATAGTGTTGGGTGATTGTATACATGAATGCCTGTTCCACTCCTGGCAGTGGTCGTTTTACCATTCAGAGCAGGCGCTATTTGTTCAGGGGTGACTAATGCTGGTTTCACCTGTTCTGTACATCATTGACCATGATCTGCGCAGTGGTTGGCGACGCTTTGCCCTGTTTTGCGCATATCCGTATAGTCGTATTTAAACATCGCTTACCAGCTGTGGGCAACGCTTATTCCCGCTAATGTGTGCTACACATATTCTGATGACCTGCATCCGGAATGCATTACCCGTGCCATCGGGATTACGTTACATCTCTTGTGGGACGTGGGACCGGGAACATGCACGACAGTCACTGCATGTACCACTTGGACATCTGGGTGTTGTACATGAATTATGTCATTTTGTATGTGCAGTACACTACAGCAGTTACTCCACACTACACTCACATGAATAACTCCGTTAGTTTACAAATTGATGAGTCCAGTTAATGGTATGTCCATGTGATGTTTACTGGCTGTACTCCAGCATTGGGTATGTATATCACAATTAGCTACACCCGATAATTTGATACACCTTCATACGACCGTGGATGCAGCATGCCGGGGTGACGAATGCCTGTCATGGGTACATCCCCTGCCTTGACACAACATCCATGATTACATTTTGTGGAGCTCCTCAGTAACGCAGCGGGTAATCCGTGATGAGTGTGTGTAGGACAGTGCTAACACACATGTGCTCCCGCAATTGCCTCTGCTCCAGTAAGCAACAGTTGCTTACTCGATGTTGTGGCGACGGGAATCACTGTTTGCCCCGTTTGGTGTTTTGTCTCTGACAATCGGGTGTGTACCTACTGATGTACCTGAGAACCTATACACACAGCACCGACAGATGCTGATAGGCACATCTACTGTTCAGGTGTTGACATTTCCGTGTTCCAATGGCTGTTGCGTGTACAATGTTTGAGGGCTGCCTA
The DNA here is from genome assembly GCF_019279795.1 of Protopterus annectens. Lineage (NCBI taxonomy): Eukaryota > Metazoa > Chordata > Ceratodontiformes > Protopteridae > Protopterus > Protopterus annectens. The sequence continues at coordinate 1,283,627,457 of NC_056728.1, forward strand.
TGTAGGATTCCACAGTGGGCCACCTATACATCACAATTTACAGGTAGTTGTGTTTGTGTGCCATCCATGTTATTGTGTGTGCAGGTGGGGAGGGGTGTCAGTCCGTGGGAGCCTACACTGTCAAGGTATGTGCTATACGTTCCCTCTTTGCCAAGGCGTAGGCATATTGGGCACACCTCCGTCTGCCTACTGGGGCTGGCACAGTGTGTCCGTGGTCTGGATCCCTCTCTGCCTGTGTTGGCCTTGGCAATTGCAGTGGGCTGTGAGGCCCTCCCCCATTTTGACCCTGCTGCAGCTGTTTCCGCAGGATCATATTATGTAGCATGGCACATACTATGAAGATGTGGGTACACGTGCCTGGAGAGTACTGCAAGGCTCCACCAGATGTGTCCAAGCACCAGAACTGGGATTTCAGCATCCCGAACACACGCTCTATGATGATTCTAGTTTGTGCATGTGCCTCATTATGGTGTTCTTCCATTGGTGTGTGTGCATTTCTAATGGGGGTCATCATCCACGGCTCCAGTGCATAGCCAGCATCCCTCACAAGATGGCCTTGTGGGATGTCCCCCCTGACAAATACCTGATACAGCTGTGGGGCATGCCAGAAATGGGAGTCGTGGTAGCTTCCAGGGCTGCCAGCATACACATCCATGATAATGCCCTGGACATTGCACACGACCTGGCAGTTGATGGAGTGGAATCCCTTGTGGTTTATGTAGCGCCTACCATACTCACCGGGTGGTGACTTGATTTGTATGTGCATGCAGTCTATCGCACCCAGTACCTCCGGGTAGTTTGCCACACTGTGGAAGTGAGGCATATTGCTGGCCAACTCCACCTGAGTTCGGGGGAAGTATATATGCTCATTGGCATGTGGTAACATGGCATCCAGGAACTGGTGTAGTTTCCTGGATGCCGATGCCTGTGAGATCCCCATTATATCTCAAGTTGGCCTTTGAAAGGTACCTGTGGCTAGTATTCGCAAGCTTACACATACCTTCGTGTCCACTGGGATGGGTTCCCCTCTGTTGTTTCTGGTTCTCAGGTGTGGCCAGCACAGCTCTACTATTTGCTGTAAGATGTCCCTGTCCACCCTGTAACGCTCTACTATATCCAGATCATGTAGCCCCTGGTAGGTTACCCTTGGTCTGAACACTCTTCTCCTCCTCCGAGGCCTACGGTGGTTGTCGGCATCATCCTCCACAACACCGCCGGTCTGTAACACATGCTGATGAATCACAGCTATGGCAGCTCCCACCATGTACATTTTAAAAGTTCCCTGTCTGTTTACACCTATGGTGCGGTGTTTGGGAATACACAGGTGTGTGTTGGGTGCTTTCACACTTTATACTGTTTTGCTGTGAACACTGATGATGTCATAGGGTGTGTATGTACGATCATGGCTACAGGGTATCTTCTGTGTTTTATTAACGGAACCACTATTGTGCTGCCTTTGGTGTTGCATTACATTTGGATGCCGTGAATTACCTCCTGCCCTTCCATTTACATTTGTGCACGTTACACCTACCATTTGCTGGCATGCATCCAACTGCCTGTTTTCATTTGTACTTTCCTAGACCTGGCTTATCTTGCGTAATGTGTGCTATTGCAGATCTACTGTGGGTTTGCTTTTCTCTGCTATGACAGTTCTCCTATCTTTGCATTCCAAGTCCTCCCCTCCTTTCTTTGCAATCCTATGCCTCCCCTATTATGTTTTGCAGGTTTCTGCATGCAGGCTTGTCTACTGCCATCGATTGGCTGCCGTGAGTTGATTGGTGTTAATTGCTCATTAGTACGCCAATTACACTGCTTCGGCATTTCCTTCTTTTCTTCCCCGACCTTCCTGTTTGTGCTATTGTTCGCGGCGAGTGCATCCGCATACCGGGTTTCAGGCACGATTTCATCCCCATACACATGCACGTTCGGGCACCATGTGTGCTCTCAGCTAAACAGTTCTCTACCTTCCTCCCCACCCCTGTCCTGCAGCTTTGCTTAGCAACGGCCAGGCCAGATTTGCATTGCTCCAATGTGCTTACTGATACAGTGGCACACCCCTCTGCTGATGTCATGTATCACCTCTGATACACTCCTCGGTGTTATAGCACTGCGCCGTCAGGTACATCCTTTATCCGGTGGAACGTTTGCGATTCAGTATTACCAGCCTCATTTGCATGGCATTGATTACTAATTCATAGTTACAGTGCCGAACACTGTCGCGGGCTCTTGGCAACCCTTGCGTCTTGCTTGTGGTGTGCCATGCCTACCATTGCATATTATGGTGCAATCCTGATTTGTCTTTCATTGCGATTTTATGACATTTGTATATATTTCCTTTGTATTCCTGTTTGCACACACATGCCTTGCGGTTGTACTGTGCGTTACTGTGGACATGACATTAAATGTTGTTTTTTAGGTGTTGTACATCTTTTCTTGTGCCATTGGCTGTGTATTTCGCCATTGGCATATGTTAACTTTGTAATACATGAGTCTGGTCCACTTCCATAACTCCGATGTTCTGTTTGGGAAAATGTAAACCATGTTTTTTGGTTTACATTTCCATGGGCTTACTCTACGCCTGCACCACTTCGTGAATCGCTGTATGCCTTCATTAGCATGGTGCGACACTACGCATGAGGTGATTTGCATACCTATGCCGAGGGCTGCGTAGATCTGGCATACGCCGGTAGTGCACGTGGAGTTGGTTCGTACCTGAATCGCTCGGCAGACATATTTGGCATTGTCCTGCATACGCTACGCCTGCGCCTGGCGCAGGCTTCATGAAACCGGGGGTAAATCTTTTAAGCTCTCACTGAAAATGGAAATCAGCAAAGAATACTTGGCACCATATTGTCTTGTGTGTGTGTGTGTGTGTGTGTGTGTGTGTGTGTGTGTGTGTGTGTGTGTGTGTGTGTGTGTGTGTGTGTCTGTATGTTTTGCTGGAAGGTCTTACTTTCAGTTTTATGGAGATTCAATTTTTTTCGATCTGATACATTGAGTCTCAATAAAATATGTATTCTGTGTATTGTCACAGACCCCTCTATGGCAGCTATCTATTTATCTGTCTCTCTCTTTAGATATTTACTGTGGAAGATTAAATTAGCTATACCACCAGCCCTTACAAAATATGAAGTTATTTACATACAAAAGAAAATAACATGGGTTCTTCCAGGTATAAACAAAGTATTGTGGTATAACTAGATGCATAGAAAGTACTTTTGTCTAATTTTAATACTACTGAGGAAGAGTCTCATTTGGCAGCTGGATTACTCTAATAGGTGCAATTTCCAACTTCTTCTTCCAGGTCTTCCTTCACTGTAATTGTTTTTTTTTTCTCCATGACCCTTTGCTCTGGACAGCAATTCCACAAAACAAAAAATGAGCTCAGTAATGCAACCATGTATATTTCTGTTCTTAAAGAGATACGTAAATTTAACTGCAACACTACTCATTTAAAAAAAAAACTTTATATACATTGAGCACTTATAACACTACTACTGATACAACTTATTTAAGATGACTTACTTATAACACAGCTATAGACAGTATTTACACATATTTTATACATTTTTGCAGCAGTGTGTCCTCTAAATGGTGAGAAGCATCATACATGCTCCCTCTGTATCTCTCTCTATATATATACATATATACACACACAAACACATAGACACACAGATATATATATATATATATATATATATATATATATATATATATATATATATATATATAAATTATCTAACTATAAATACATTTTGAAGTTAATCAGAAGTTTGTTAGATCAACAAACTAAATGTTGTGAAAAATAAAGACTGTCCAGTGTGCATTCCCTGTGTCATAAACTTGGAACATGCAAAACTATATATTTATATAAGGTTTTTATATATATATATATATATATATATATATATATATATATATATATATATATATATATATATACATGAACACACACACACACACACACACACACACACACACACACAAACACACACACACATCCATGCACAATTCACTTTTAGTTGGTCAACTAACATGTATTTAAAACATTAGGTGGGAAACTTAATTTTCTCTACAAAACAGCAACAACTGAAGATACATACTTGAACATCCTTTAACTGTTAAAACAGTAATAACAAAGGTACTCATAAATGGGGGATGTATAAGCAGCACCACTTTATCCTGGAGTAATCTTTTACTCCTTTACCTGCTTTCAGTACAAAGTACACTTGACATCTGTTAACTGTGCCACCAGATGGGGTGGTTTTTATAGCTGTATGTAAACTGGGTTCCAGATTCTACATAAGGAAAACAGTGAATCAATTTAGGAAAACAATATATGAACAGACATACGCAATATTGAAAAGTAACCAAAATAATGCCTTCTACAAACATACTTTAGTTTGCGAAACTTCCAAATTCATGTTTGCACACTTGTAAGTAGTTTCCCCTTAAATTAAGGGTGGCTTGTGGGAGACAAAGTAGGAGCATAGGGAGTTGATATGGCAACTGAAGCTAGGTGCAACACATGGTCTGAGACTTAATGACCAGGTCTCTATAGCAACAGTATTAAAATTGAAGACTGTTTAAAGTCTCTGCTGATCAAACTTTCTCCTATTGCTTTTAAAGTATTTAAAATAACAAGATTTGTATTATTCATTGAATATTTTGTATGTTTTGAAAAGTGGTTTGATATTTTATTGTCATTACAACACCGTCCTGATTTTTACTAATGAATTTTAATTAATGATTAGTGGTTTCAGTTTTGTGATTGGATAAAGGTTAACATGTGATTATCTGAAAAAGAATAGTATGGTTCTGATGAAGTCCTTTACTGTTTTAGGGATAAAAACACTCAACCTTTATTTTGATATTTAATAAATGAACATTTTATCAGCATTGATTTGTTCTTGTTTTTGGAGACATCTTCTGAAGAATTTCTGATCCGACAGTTCTGTTTCCAAGGTATAGACTACGTGAGGGTGAATTGTTTTTTCTGTGTTTGGTATTCATTTGGAGGCTGTACAGACACATGCTGCTTTATTTGTATTCTCAACTAACATGTATGTCAACATACTGAAGGTAAACCACTCTACAGTCCAAACTGAAACCTCAACTTCCTAGTATGCATTCATCAACATGCGGCTTTAAAGCATTGTTTTTTGCAGGATATAGATATAGATAGACAGATAGACAGATAGATAGATAGATAGATAGATAGATAGATAGATAGATAGATAGATATAGGTATGTGTGTAGATAGATATAGGTATGTGTGTATATATATATATATGTGTGTATGTATGTGTGTATGTATGTGTGTGTGTGCGTGTGTATGTATGTGTGTGTGAGTGTGTGTGTGTGTGTGTGTGTGTGTGTGTATATATATATATATATATATATATATATATATATATATATATATATATATATATATATATATATATATATACACATGCACACACACACACACACATATATATATATATATATATATATATACATATATTAGATATAGACAGATGTAGATATATAGATATAGATAGATAGATATAGATATACTGAAAATAATCATATTTTCACTATATCAACATGAATTATGTTGACAGTGGTACACCATTTAACCAATGTGCATGCTCCAAGAAGTAACCTTGGAGCATGCAATACAAAAAAAAGAAATGTTCCCTGTAGGGAACATGCCTCACTGCACCCCATAAGCCCTGCTAAATAAACTGCACAATAACTGTTAAAAAAGGCACATTTCCCAACCCAGTTATTAATGAAAACTGACATAATTGTTGATTAACTTTACTGTCAAACAAATTAAGTTGAAAGGAAAACTGTCAATTAAAGCACCATTCAACCAGTTTAATGGGTTCAATATATAGATGTGTTAAATGTAGATAGTTATTTTGTTGGCACACTTTTTTCAACAAAAAGGATGGTGAACAGTTGTGAGATATCAAGCAGTCCCCAACATTACAGAATATGCCATTTCCCCAGGGATTGACCAATCTTGAATTTGTAGTAGATAACTAGTATGGGGTGGGGGTGGTGCAGAAGGTATTTTCCCCTGAAAAGACATGGTTATAAAAATGGCTTGGTCCTGGAAATACTCTCTAAATATGTGCAGAAACATGTTAGTTTGTTTGGCAGTGTTAGCTACATCAACATTTCATCAGTTGGATGATAGCCACTATATATCTATATCTATCTATATAAAGTTAAAAATTATTGCATATGTGTTAGTGTTTGACAGTATAAAGAATAGGCAGGATTCATGAAGCCTCTGTGTAAGAGTTACAAGGCTTACACAGAGGCTGCAGTTAAACGGTGTGACGCCAGCATGCCATGCATATTCATGAGGGCATGCTGACTCACACCCAAGGCTAACACGGTCCATGTAAGAAAGTAGGGGGCATGTCCGTAGGGCGAGCCCTACAAACGGACACGCCCCCAGAAGAGTAACAGTCCCGAAAGTAAAACCCCATGACAGAGTCCGCGTAAATGTCAATAAACACAACACAACACATGCCCCCACAGACTATAAACATAAAATGTAAAAATGAACATGTTATATATTTTTTTAAAGATGTTTGCCCGTGGTTACGCTCGTTTACGCGGGCATGCCCGTCACTTAGCTACAGTTAGCAGTCAATGGAAAAGCATATAAGATCTAAATATGCAAAGTAAGCCAAGAAGCAATAGCGTAGCGGTAGAGACGTCAGCTGAAGAGGAGGCAGTCATGGTTTGAGCCCCCACAACATCAATTTTTATTTTTAGTGAAATAAGCACGAAACAATTCCCTGACATATATGTACATATATAAAATTATTTTTATGTAAAATGTAATGAAATGGGCCATGTATTATGAATAAATGTGTGATAATAAAAAAAAACAAATGTCAGAAGTGCCTATAGCTGAGCTACACTCTAAAAAGCTGAGTATATCTGCCTGTAGGAGAGCAGTGGTTTAACAGGTGTAAAATGAGTGCCCGAGGTTGAGCAGTGTTGTAACATGTTGAAACTGTATGGCCGTAGCTGAGCTGAGTGTAATATGCGTGCTGACAGCCAAATGACGCGTAAACCAGCGTAACCCGTTTGCGCGGAGCTGGGCACCGTGCCAACAAGCTAACCGGCGGGCAACATTGAACAAGCTGTATCAAAACTGCCTTTACACAGACACACCTCCTAGCCTGTGTAGACAGTCATAAAATATAAAAAGCAATGGCCAGGCTCGAACTCAGGATACCATGCACCATAGTCAAAGTACTGAACCACTAAGCCATGACAGTTGCTCTTAGAAATGCAGTAATAGCATATATATAGGAATGAATGGAAAGAGAAGCATGACAAAGCAGGTTTTGTGAAGCTGATACATTACCAAAATGGCCAATCACAGATAAGTGCGGGAAAAACGGCATATATAAGCCCCATAGGCAGGAATACACAGCATAACTGATTGTGGAACCGATTTGCAGTCAGGATGGCAGGTGTAGGAGAGGGTAGTTGCTTCCAAGCACAGAGGTGGGGCATTGAGGAGTCCAAATATATGGTTTGGCTCCTCGTCCACGATCATGAGGCCCAACTCATGCAGGGCCAGGTCCTGTGGGGAGCATACAAGGCTGAGGCATGGGACCGGTTGGCAAATGATCTCACCAGTGCCACAGGAATACCAAGTACTGGTGAACAGGTCCGTCACCACCATGCGGACCTGAAGAGACAGAAGCAGGACCAACTGAACCGTTGGATCCAGGAGACCCGACAAATGCCCAACGCCCCACTACTGAGTAAGTTACATGTAATTATTTATTTAGAAAGTTAACCTAGCTGATATTATGGAGATGTGTATTCCAATATTACTTCATTTATATTGCAGCTGCAGGTGTCCGTTCCGCGAATCGTCGAGCCTATGCCGATAGGCTTGTGCAGTTGCTCCACCACGCAGGTTAGTAATTCTCTCCCTGTAACTGTTAAAAAATATAAGTATGACAGCTTGCAAAAGAGTGCAGTGTAGTCACCTATTAATATAAAGTGCAAGTAACAGTGTAAGTCAGTACAGAATGAAATGAATGTGACAGGCACAACCAAACAGCGAAATGTGTGGAATAAAGTACTGAAGCTGGAATGTGTGTCCCACAATTTGGATATGTTGCTGGCAGTTTGTGAGCAGATAGTATGGTTGTATGAAATACCAAACATCCACAGTTGTCTAGAGCCATATAAAGCAAATGTAGCAGGATGCTGTAGCTGAACAGGGCCAGATATGAATGTGTATGAATAAAAATGAAATGTATATTAATGTAGCAGTAACATTCCTATCACCAACGTGCATAAGTTTACACATAGGAAACTGTAGTCAGACCTGTAGTGTGTATATATCTGCAGCTAGTAGAAATGTACAGCATATGTACAGGTATTTGTAGTTGTTAATGTAATATTTCTTCACCCTACCCTATAACCACAAATAATCCATTCCACATGAAATGGGTATGTGTATTCACAATTAACTCTCCTGGACATTTATCCTGTTAGTTCATACATATTTGCATGTCCGTTGATGCATGTGCCCTGTTCATACATCCAAACCTGATGGCCTGTTGCCATCAATCAACCCTGCATGTTGTTGGATTGTGTATTGTTGTTCAAATTATGCATGTGTTATGCTTGCCGTTCAATGGCTTGAATTTATGGGTGTTTGGTTAATGGGAATACTAATGCATGCTGTTACAACTAATTGTGAAATTTTTGGTTT
>NC_056728.1:1283936711-1284126711 GCF_019279795.1 Protopterus annectens
CGATCTATAACAACTTTTTGGTGTAGTGTTATTCACAAACGTGCATTTTTGTGTAAACGCACTTTTGCTAAAGTGGTCTCGATTATTTATCATTCGATAAAGTGTAATTTCAATGGGTCGAAGTAGACCCATAAAATATATATGTGTATATATATATATATATATATATATATATATATATATATATATATATATATATATATACATAAACAATAGCAATAACAAATATACCAAAACAGTGCCGGGGTAACTTTTCTTTTAATAAACAGTAAGTGCTTTCACGGGTCTTAAACTTGATTCTTCAGACCCAACCATAACAGTAATATCACACTCATTATATATACTTTAGAGTCAATCTAAATCAATAAGACAACATTCTCCTTAATTAAATTATTACATCAGAAATATTTAATTGCTGTTTCTTAAAAACACACACATTCCATTTATCGTCATTTCTTAACACTTCTAAACAACAACTACCCAAGTCACTATGTAAAATGCACATTTAAACAGGTAAAACATATAAAATATCCTTCCAATAAATCACATCTCATAATGGTTAAACTTACTATTTAAAACCTGAAAGATATGTGTCCTAAAAATTGGATTTGCCTACATACTAGGAAAAGCATTTTCGTAATTAAAACGATATGTATCTACTTCAAATGTAAATCCTGATGTCTAAAAACAATATCTAAGTTCAGTACCCTGTCACATTCATATAACATTGTTGGACAGCATGTACTAATTAGTCACACACATATGAGGTGAGTAAAAAAAAAAAATGTGTTCAAGATTGTCAACAAAAACATGTGGTCAGAGCCATATAAATTTCAAATGAATACTTATATCTAATAAAACACATCTTGATGATCAAGCTATTCTATTTTTGTTTATGTATATGTTCAAACATCTAAGATGAAGATGTGAAATCCAAGTTAAATACTGTTTCACATTCACGTATAATATGTGGCAGCATTGTATATCCATATATATATATATATATATATATATATATATATATATATATATATATATATATATATATAGGGTCTATATTAGATAACCGAAAGAGCAACTCAGCGAACGCTCACATGAGCGAAAATGCCGGGAATCGAACTCCTTATTGTGATGGGCTGCACCCCTCACACCCCCGCTAACTATATATTCCGACTCCGAGGTCGCACTACAGTGCGGAAACGGCAAATATCCCACTCCTCACTGTACCCCGACCCCACAAACACCCTGTCGATTCCCGGCATTTTTGCTCATGTGAGCATTCATTGACTTGCTCTTTTGTTTATTTAATATAGACCCTATATGTTTATATGACTCAGAAGAAGATCCGGCAGCGAACAGGAGACCGAGAATCTCGTGAAGAAGAGAGAGATCGAATCGGCGGAAGACCGACGCCATCGATGACAGAAGACCGACCCGAGGATGCCGAACACACGACCAACTGGGATGATGCCGACACGGGGAGGATGACGCGGGATGGGAGCAATGAGAGACTAGTTGTCTGAAACGCGTAAGCGTAAGTGTGGGTGACGGTCTGTGGCGGGGGGTGGGGAGAGTGGTTAAGTAAGGGAGGGTTAGAGTTAGGGGTTAAGGGGGGTAGGGTTAGGAGCTAAGTTAAGTGGTTTTGAGGGTGGGTTAGGTGAGGTGGGTTAAGAGGTTAAGTGGGGGGTTATAGAGGCGGTTAAGGGTTAGGGAAGTGTTAGGGGTTGTTAGGGTAGTGGTGGTAAGCGGTAGATAGTTAGGGTTAGGTTTAAGGTGGGCTTGTAGTGTGTTTTTTTAGTATTTTTGTGTGTGTGTGTTTGTGTGTTGTGTGTGTGGTTTGTGGAATGTATTATGTTGTGGTGTTTAAGTGTGTGTGGTGGTTTCGTGGGTTTCGTCAGTGTACCGCCGGTTTGTCGGTTATGTGTGCGTTGTGTGTGTTTTATGGACTGTCGAATATGTGGTGTCGGTGATGTGGTTGTCGGTGTTGTGTGGTTTCGACTATGTCAGGTAGAACCGTTTATATATATATATATATAATACAGACATACATATATATGTATATATATGTGTGTGTGTGTGTGTGTGTGTGTGTGTGTGTGTGTGTGTGTGTGTGTGTGTGTGTGTGTGCAAATAGTTATAGATACAGATATAGATATAGATTTTATATATATATATATATATATATATTATATATATATATATATATATATATATATATATATATATATATATATAAAGGGGTTCCTCATAAGCTGCCTTGACCAACATGCAACAATTTGGATTAAAGGTAAAGAAAAAATGTATTATGCATGTAGCGTGCATCCCTAAGTACTTTTCTGACTGCAAATTTAAAGAATGTTCTAAAGATAAAAATGTGAATATTCCAGACAACTTGGCGTTCTAAAAAATGATGAAATACTATTGCATTTTCATTCAATATATTCTTGGAATACTATTGCCTTTTCATTGAATATATTCTTAACTGCTGATGGGACTCAACTTACAACCTAGACCATTTCCTGGACCATATCAACAAATCTACAAGTTTCTTTCATTTCACTGCCCACTATAACAAGCAAAAAGTTGAATTACTACCCCTCACAATTAATGTGTTGTATTCCTGTACAAGAGAAAACATTTGCATGCGTTGGAAATTTCAGTTCTTTGTTATTTTCACTTTGAGTCATTTTAAGTGTTGGGTGACCTGATATTTTTTTATTTTTTTGTTAGTATTTGAAAGAGATGGGTGTTTGTGCTACTGGCCAATTGCAGGGCTGATCTGCTTATTTAAACGCAGGAATGATTTGTCCATTTCAGTTCAATGCTATTTTTACTTCAAATGTTTTTTTAATGCCGTGACAAACATTGTTTTTATTTACGTATTTTAATGTATAAAATGGGTGAGTGTTTTTGCTCTTGGCCAATTACAGGGCATATCTTCTTATTTAAAATAGGAAGTAAGAGGGGATGTGAGCAAATGAATTTATTTGTGGTGACATGCAGTAGGTGGACCGGACACTTTAAATTTGCCATAGGTGTGAGTGTGTGTGTGTGTGCGTGTGTGTGTGTGTGTGTGTGTGTGTGTGTGTGTGTGTGTGTGTGATATGGAAGAACAAGTGTAGTATGACTAGTCACCTGGTTGTGTGAACATTGGCTCCAGATGATTGACACTTTTGAAGTGACACCCTGACCCCATGCGCAAAAATAGAAACAATGTATTGTAGATGTGTTAAGCATGTTAGCTATGTTTTGTAGTTGTGGTTACAGTAATGGAAGAAACGAACAAGTAAGAAATGAATACATTTACCTTCGAGATCTTCTTAAAAGGGGATTTTCATTTAAATGTAAGGTATGTGAAATGTATTTTGATGTACTGGAAGGATGGGATTTAGAGAAGAATTCTTACAAAAAAAATGTCTGAACTTAGAGAAACTGTGCTCTTCTGAGTTTATTAAATTCTTTGGTGAAACAGAGGTTCAGGTTGAGCCTGAAATAACTTTTACTGATTTGTTTCCTGCTTTTAAGGTATTAAAAATAGAAATCCTCATACCTTATGTTTTAATATATATGACAATATAAATAATCTAGAGATTAATCACCAGAATCTGGAAGAGTTAAAGTCACTCTCTATATTAAATAATGTGATCAGAAGGAAATTGAAGCCATGTGCAGTATGGTTGTTGAGAAGAAGAGCAATTTAGATGTGAATTTACCTGAAAAGATCAAATTTTCAGAAACAACACAAGGAAACATTGCTGTAAAAAGAAGTTTGGATTATGAAGGAAATAATGAAGTGGATGATGAAATCCGTTATTTTGATAGAAAAGGAGGAAGAAGATGCTGGGAGGTTTTGTTTTTTTAGCAAATATGGTGTTTGAACAAGAAGGGAAAATAAGCTGCAATGTGGCATTTGTTATAGAAATGTATTAATTTTTGGTAATTCTGTTACAAGCAGATAGAAATCAGGTATTTGTTAATAAAAAAGAACTGATTACAGCAGCATGTTTAAGGATTGTACTATGAGGGATATATTGCTTGCTTTAAAATTTCTCTTTACGAATGGTAAACGATATGCTAAGGTTATTATTGTTGGAGGTGTAAATGATGTGGGAAAGTATAATAATTCTTTATTTAGTAGTTAGTTATATTAGAGATATTGCTGATTTGAGTTAAAACTAGTTGTTTGCATTTTTTTCTTGTACTGATACTTGCTTTAAAGTTTGGTCAAGTTGTTATTAAAGTGCCTTTAAATTTACTAACATCATAAGAAGTTGCCTTGAGGCAACTATTGGTGTTATAACTCTATTGGAAGATATAGTTCATAACTATTCTTATTTTGGTATTCATACAATTCATCATGTTGGTAATAGATTTCTTTTTATGAGACTGCATCTGTAAGCTCTTTTTAGAGGAAAAAGGTTCAAAATATATGCCACTACCATTAATAACAGCATTAGTGTAACATTTTTGATATGCAATGCAAATAGCCTTAAAAACAGGCTTTCATTTTTGGAGGCAAGACGTAAATGTAACAATGTTGATGTATTTTTGAAAATAGAAACTTAGATCTCTGAAAGGAACCCTCTATTTTGCTTGCCTGATATAGGATATTTCATCATTTTAGAAGACAAAAGAAGGATGGTCGAGTATATATTTATGTGAATGATAAGTAAGTATTGAATATGATAAGTAATAGTATGAATCATGATATTATCTCATTTAACATCCATCTTAAAAATTGTGGTTAGGCTGTGTTTCTTTTATAGACTTCCTAGCTTAAGTACTAATGAGATTCTGGTAGTTAATAAGATTACTATTTATAATTTTGAGAATTGTTATGAATTTGCTGCTGGTGATTTGAATGCCCTCATGTTCACTGGGAAGATTTATTCAGGGGTGTGTGTGGAGAGGGGTTAATCTTGTACTTAAAAGTAGTCTGGAGCTTGGGTATAAACAGCTAGCTGGGAAACCCCTTTGGTATAATAATATATTGGATATTATTTGGACTAATTTAGGTAAGAATGATGTACAATGTTCGACTGAAGTTAAACTGATAGGATGAGACTATTATTGCATTGTATGGATGTTCTGTTTAGTTTCATTTCATTCTCCTAAAAAAGTAAAGGGTAGAAGAAAATAGGTGTGTGTTTTATGCAGCTGATAATATAAAAAAATGAATGAAGAAATAATTAAATGAAACTGTGTGGAAGCATTATGTTTTGATGATAAGGGTGCTGGATGGGAAACTGTTTATGCCTTTATAAATTATTTAACTGAGAGTTATGTCCCACTAGTACCTGTAAGATCTACAACAAATAAAGCTCAGTAGTGGAATAAAGAATTAGAAAAGGCTAATTAAAGAAGTATCTTTAGAAAAAGAATGAACATTATGCTAGCTACTATAACAAGGACAGATATAAATATGCTACACTTAATTTTTGTGGACGTTTGAGGCAGATTACACAAGACTATGAAAGAAAAAACTTGAAGCTCACACTCCGGATAAGAAAGTCTGCTATAAACACTTGAGTTATTATAAATGTAATATATCTGATTAAAATTTTATCTGGAATTGAAATTTTATAATTGATTTATGGTTGATAGCTGATTTATTTCTTCATAATGCAGTTATATCTCATACTGTTAATGCAGTTGATGACTGCTTTTTCTTTGATGAAGTCCATTGTCCTAATTTATATTTATATGACAAAGTAGAAACTGTTAAGATAATTTCAAGTTTTGCTGCTGGTCTTGATGGGATAAATGGACATTTCGGGTTCAGGCGCCTAGGCAGTGAGATATTTCCCTGTGGTACATTTAACTGGGGACACATGGCTGAAGTGACATTCAGCTGCAGAGAAATATAGCTGTTTGAAAATTCTCTGTGGGCAAAGAGAAGCACACACTGCTATGCTCACAGCTTTAATAGCCAAATGCATGGCAGCAGAAGAAGTAATGAGTGTTGTGCTCAGTGTACAGTGCATACTTATATAACTACAACATGCAGAAGTGTGCTACAGCATGGAGGAAATCTTTCAGGCTACTGTAGTCACATTTATGCTCCAGTATGCTTTTTAGGTAATGTTCCCTAGACACTGTGAAGGGGGTAGTGGTCCACATACTCCAATTATAAAGGCACTGCCCATTGTGCACTGCATTATTAGTGCCACTGACATGCTCTCTGGCCAGCCTGCTGCTGATGCCTGCCATATTGCCTGCTGTCTCATGTTCCCTTGGGGACCATGGCATTGTTTTCTCCCTGTGCATTTGGTTATTAAAGCTGTGAGCATGGCAGTGTGTGCTTCGCTTTACCCACAGGGAATTTGCAAACAGCCATATTTCTCTGCAGCTGTATGTCACTTCAGCCATATGTCCCCAGTCAAATGTACCACAGGGAAATGTCTTACTGCCTAGGCACCTGAACCCAGACATTTCTCAAGGGCAATAATATGTAGCAAAACAGTGATTTCTGGAAACAGAATATGCCCAAAATCACTGAAAAGAAGCACTAGTAGTTTCAATTCCTAAGGGTGGAGATGTAACCATTGTTAATAATTTTAGACCTATTAGTCTGACATGTTTGTTGACCAGATTTTTTTTTTGAGACAGATAATCCTTGGGAAAAAACAAGGCTATTACTCAATAGTATTTATTCCAGGAAGATCTTATCTGAGAAATGGGTTGTCATTTTACCTACTTTGATGGAAATCCCTGAACGAGGAGTTGCCAGTGGATGTTATTTATTTGTATATGGCAAAAGATCTTAATACTATTCCCCACCATCAAATAATTTCAACAATGATTAAATGTGATCCAAATCATTTTATTATAATGTGGGTGGAGAACTGGTTATTAAATTGAACCTGCAGAGTAAGAATACATGCTGCCTTTTCAGCAATGGAAACATTATACTCTGTTTTTCCTCAGGACTCTGTCTTGGCGCCTGTGTTATTTGTCTTATTTATGGCATCTTTCCCTTCTTATAGTTTATTATGGATACTCCTGGGGTGTTACAAAGTATCTCTGCTGCTGGAGACCTATTGGATGTTAATGACACTCCAGTCATGGGCAGTTTGTGGGATGTTTTATGCTCTAAGATGGATGGAATACTTTCTAGGCTTGATCAAATTGATTCCGACCAACGGAGTTTAAAACATTCTTTTTTGGCTCTTTCAGAGTCAGTTAAGCGGCAACCTAACGGAGAGGCAGAAGAGGGCGAGATAAACATGGTTCCTGGTAGCCACCATACATCCCCCATACATATTGGAAGGTCACAATTGTACCCAGTAGAGTTGCCATTAGCAACCATTGGGGCTGAAGTTAGAGGCTCCCTACAGCGTGAAACAGGTGGAATGAATGGAAATGAAATGCAGGCACCAAAAGGTAACAACAATAATATTTCTTCTTTTACTGCTTGGTTAAAGAAAGGTTTTCACTTGGCTGGGGAGAATACTTCTAACTTAACTGACAGTTCAGGGGGACAAATTAGTGTCGCTGATGACAACTTGATTGGTAACAAACTCAAGCTGTTTGACTCTTGTTTAGTGAAACTTAAAAAGTTACAGCTCGAGATATCATACTTTCAGGAGTGTTTAATCAAGAAGGTCATAACAAAAGGTTTGAGACGGGTATCTTATCCAACTGGATTAGAGAGTGGATCTGCTTTTCACAAGGATTTAATTTGTTTGTTCGACCGTCAAGGGTTTGAACTGATTGAGACTATAATTAAACACTACACTATTTGGGTAACTGACCTTTCTTGTTATGTGACAGAGTTGGACACTAGTATTCAAACGCATTTTGAATTTGGAAGATACAAATATGAATACGAATGTATTTTTAATAGTATCGACCAATATATGTCCAAACTGGAAGCTAACAAGATTAAAAAACTGGACAGAGACTTAAAAGCTTACAGTTTGGGCACTGCTTACCCCATCCCACCAGTGGCTTAGGTTTGGGGTAAGCGAATGGTAAACACCAGTAAACCTTATCAACAGAATAAGGTTCAGGACTGTTTACAACAAGGAACGTGTGAACATGATGATCAATTTGAGCCTAATAATATTAGTTATGATCTCAATCTTACTGAGCCTCAAGGTCAGGGTGTAAGGGGTACACCATGGAGTTATAGACTGCGAAGTGCCCAATCAGATAGAACAACTTCACATGACCAAAATTTTCAGCAAGGCCCCGTAACTGGGGCCAGACCAAAGCAGAAAAATTATCAACACCCTCTGCCCAAGGACAAACGGACTTACAACAATTACAGGAAATAACACCTCAAACTGAAGCTGGTACTCCTTTGAATTGTTTTGTAGAGCAGGACTTGTCTTATGTTTCTACTGAAATGAATAATCAAGCTGATGTTCCATCTCAATCTAGAGTATTTGACTTTTCAGATTCTAGTAGTGATTTACCTGTCATTATTAGTAACAATGCAGGAAATTTTAAATTGTATAATTTCAGTAACACTCCAATCAGTACTGAAATGGTTGACTTACTTTCAAAGGGTTTAACATTTATTAATTTTTATTGCATTATCTTAGCTATATTCTGCATTGCTTATATTCTGCATTATGTGCATAGATAATGGTCCTTCAGTATTTACTATATAGGTTTGTCATTTGCTTGATCCCCATGTCAGAGCGGAAAATTGTCCAGTTGTTGTGACAAGTTAATTTACTTGACTGGACCATGCACAATACCTTGTCAGTGGAAACCCGGGGAGAAAAATTACAGCATACAATGAATAAAGAAATAAAATTCAATTAAACAAAGAAAAAGAAAGAAAGAAAGAAAAAGAAAGAAAGAAAGAAAGTGTGCTCTACTCCTGTTCTCCACTTGCTTTATATTTTAGCAATTTCTTTCTTCTGAACAATTTTGGGATACTATTCTGGATTGCTTGTGGGCTCTATTATGAATCCTGCAGTAGGTCATACCTGCATTTTTTTAAGATGCTGAATCCACAGCTGGAGGCATAGACTGCTTTTAACCATACTACACAAATTGTGTGGTGGTCACTGCATAGGTTAAAGGCAAATACACAAAAGAAGTACACCAGAGATGCTTACAAATATAAAATAATTAGTTAAGAACTGTGTGCAGTTTTTAATTGTCCGGGATCACATTATAAACTGAAATGAAGATATTGACATATTTTAAATGCTGCACTTAGCTCCCTGAGGTGTGGAGACTTCTACACTATCTGAACATTTCTGGTTGGAGCTCTGGCTATTCAGCTTTCAAACATGCTGAAATATGTTATGGACAATATAGTAATTAGCCTGTGGTTATTTGGAACTGGTAGTCTGAATACTGTCTAAGCCAGTTTCATAAGTAAAAACACATATAGCATTATGTTTTTTCTTGATGTGTTCAGGCTATATTTGCTAACCTTGTAGTTGCAAGAGTAATTGTTGTTTCAGGTGTATTTATTTAGGATATACTTGATCACGACTCATTGCAGCAATGTTTAAATGCTTAACATGTAAAGCCTGTGGTTGCTGCATGGTCAGCTGGTAATAGAGAAGGAGCTGTCCTTCTTTTCATTCTTTAAGAAACGCTGTCACTTATTAAAGATGGAGACACCATAGGATGAACATATGTAAGTACAGGAGTTGTAAAGAGCAACCCCCATAGCCCCCTACAAAATAATTTAGTTTTGAAATATGCAATGGAAATCAGCAATCATGTGACTTGCAGGCATGCATGTAGTTCATCAAGCTACTAATTTTTGGAAGACTTAATTGAGCAAGTACAAGGGGACATGAACTTGCATAGAGAAGGTGTTGTAGCCCCTGAAGAGATGCAATGCACATGTCCCTCTGCCCAGAAAAGGGGTTAGACTAATAAAGTAAAATATTATTGTCAGGATGCCAGTGAGGACAGAAGCAATACTTATGACTGCCTAAATCATAGCTCATTTGGATGGATCTCCCCTTAATTTATCTGGAAAGACCCCTACCACTAGAGAACAAATGGAGTCTAGTCCAATAAGGGGAGGCTTGACAATTGGCAGGTACAGTGGGAAAAGCATACAGAAAAAAATATGGTCTGAACTGAGAGATGATGAGAGGTTCGAATTGAGAGAGGATAAGAGGCCCAAATGGAGAGATGATAAGGGGTCCAAATGGAGAGATGATAAATCAGCAAGTAAAGGAAAGCAGTATTGCTGGAATCAACTCATCCTCAAGTCTTAGTGAGTGCCTTCATGAAATGGACCCTGTTTTTCACAAATTTTCATCAAGCCAACATTGATATGTAGACTGTATTTTATATAGCATATGGATAGAAGTAGGTTAAAAGATAAAAAAGATAGCTGGGTACACAAGATCCAGGATACAAAAGTGCCCAATTCTGGTA
Source organism: Protopterus annectens (assembly GCF_019279795.1). Taxonomy (NCBI): domain Eukaryota; kingdom Metazoa; phylum Chordata; order Ceratodontiformes; family Protopteridae; genus Protopterus; species Protopterus annectens. Next base: position 1,283,947,077 of record NC_056728.1, read on the forward strand.
GGCACACTAGTGCCAGAACAGGAAAAAATGACAGTATAAAATCCTCAAGACACAGAAACATTCCTACAATGGGGCTAGGCCAGGCTCAGCAAGACAATGACCCCCCTATTGTAAAGAGAAGTAGTAGTCCACAAAAATCATAAAAACTGTTAGGCCAAAACAGAACCAAAAAGGAGATACAGTAGATTATTAAGGATAAGAAAGAAATTATGCATTGTTTCTATTATGCAAGAAGCCCAGAATTTCCAGACAAAGGATATACAAAACGATTAAGATAGAAATTAGAACAAACAATAATACTTGGACAAGAAAAATCTGTCAGAAACTTCAAATACAAATGTTTGTTCATGAACTCAACATATTTATGAAAACATTATATAGACCTAGAAGCTTTGGGTCAATTTGGAAAAAGAAGTGACTGAGGAAGTGCAAATATATAAAGAACAAAATCTAGAGATTTTTGAAAGCTATGAAAAAGAAATATGGACATGGGAAAGAAACAGAGCTCTGATATGGTGCAATATCTATGCAAAGGAAAAAGGCAAATTAATTTGTACAAAAAAGCAGCCCCCAAAATCTTTGAAGATAAATACAGGCAAAGGCATCCAGATATGGAAAATTTCAAAATGCAAAAATAAGATCACAAAGAGGGAATGTAGAACAGGAGATTAATAAAGTAGAAGTTAAAAAATAGAAACTGAAGTTTTGGAATACCTGCAAAGTGAAGGATTTAGTGTATAAAGTTTAACACACATTATATTACAGCATGAAGTAACAATGAGTTCCTTAAGAAGCAGAAACAGGAGGAGCAGTAGACATCTGAAGAAGAAATATGGACATGGGAAAGAAAAAGACATTTAATATGGTGTAATATTTATGTAAAGGAGAAATCAAATCTAATCAATACAAAAAGAGCAACACCAAAGAGCCCATTCTCAAGTCTCGGTGAGTACCTTCATGAAATGGATCCTGTTTTTCACAAAATCTCATCAAGATGACACTGACACTGATATACAGACTGTACTTTATATACCATATATCACACACAGAAGGAGATTAAAAGATAAAAAAGATAGCTGGGTATACAAGACCCATGATAAAAAATGCCCAATCCTGGTAGGTGCACTGTTGCCAGGACTGGAAAAACTGACAGTGCAGAATTCTCAAGACACAGATACATCCCCATTATAGAAGGAAGCAGTAGTCCACAAAAATGATAAGTTGATAGACTATTGAGGATAAGAAATAAATTATGCATTGTTACTATTATGCAAGAACCTCAGAATTTCTAGACAGAAAATATACAAAAAGATTAAGAGAGAAATTAGAAGAAACAATAATACTTGGATAAGAAAAAAAAACTGTCAAAAGCTTCAATACAAATATGTGTTCATTAATACAACATAGTTATTAAAAACATTAAATAGAGCAAGAAACCTTGGGCCATTTGGAAAAAGAAGCTAGCAAGGAAGTGTGAAAATATAAAGAACATTTAGAAATTTTTGAAAGGTATGAATAAGAAATATGGGCATAGGAAAGAAACAGAGATCTGATATGGTGCAATATCTATGCAAAGGAGAAAACCAAATTAATCTATACAGAAAAAAGCAGCCCCAAAAATATTTGAAGATAAATACAGGCAAAGGCATCCAGATATGGAAAATTTCACAATGCAAACATAAGATCACAAGGAGGGACTCTAGAATAGAAGATTAGTAAAGTATAAGTTAAAAAATAGAAACTGTAAAGTTTTGGAATGAATACCTGCAAAGTAAAGGATTTAGTGTATAAAGTCTAACAGATTATATCACAGCATGATGGAACAATGAGTCCCTTAAGAAGGAGAAACAGGAGGAGCAGCAGACATCTGAAGAAGAAATATGGGCATGGGAAAGAAAAAGACATTTAATATGGTGTAATATTTATGTAAAGGAGAAATCAAATCTAATCAATACAAAAAGAGCAGCACCAAAGTTATTGGAAGAGAAATACAGACAAAAGCATCCAGATATGGAACGTTTTACAATACTAAAAATAAGAAAACAAAAAGTAAAAGTGGAAAATAGGATTAGTAATGGATAAGTTAAAGAAATAGAAACTGGGGTTATGGGTTACCTGTGAAGTGAAGGATTTAGTGTAGAAAATTTAAATCTGGTAACATCACAGCAGGATAGAGCAATGGATCCCCAAATTAAGGAGATACCAGTGGAGTGGGAAACACCTGATCAGTTGTCATATGGTGATACTTTGAAGACTTCCACAAGAAACCAGTACAAAAGTTCAGTTGAGTTGCACACCAAGGAAAGGAACAGGAGTGGATTGATATGCCAATGAGTCCCCATATGAAACAGCAACAGATAACACAGGATGAAACTGAAGATAATGTGGCACAATAAGATGCTTTGGAATTTTCTATAGAATGACCACAGTAAATGGGGAACAAAGAACGTATCCTCAGTTTAGAAGAAAATGATCTAATTGAAGAGTTGCTTGATTTAGTAGAGATGGACAGATATATTAAGATCAATGAAAGAAATATACTACAGAAATTCAACAAAACCTAACAAGTTAGAAGCTTGATAAAACAAATGAAGATAGTAATTAGGAATGTTCATAGAGATTCATGCGATATAACAGAAGTAAATAGGATATATTACTGTGTAGCTAATTTAGTAACAGATAGAGTCTTACCACAAAAACACAGGGCAGTAAGGTGGAAGGAAGGTGAGAAATCAAATGCCATTATGGAAGTATCAGACAGAGAAAACTATAAAGCAAATAAGACAACTGTCACTATTAGAAAAGTGAACAGATCAAAAATACTCATAAAGATAGACTTGATAAAAGAGTTTTGCTGTATTAGAACAAATCAGAATCTATCATGCTCTATTGAAAATAATAAACTAACAATATCAGCACAGGCAGAAAAACGTAGAAGATATGCAAATAAATATAAAGGAAAGTACAAAATAAGCAATTTATTGATGACCCAAAAACATTTTATAGATAATTGAGAAACAAGGCAAAAGGAATGGAAACACCACTAAAAAAGAAGAAATAGATACATTTTGGAGAAATATCTATGACGATCCTGTGGAACATAACAAAGATGCTGAATGGATAGAAGAAATAAAAGAAAGAATAAGAAGTTCAAATGTACATGAAATGAAATGGGATGAAGTAAGGGACAGAGAGATTGAAACAAAGTTAACACAAGCTCCTAACTGGAAACCCAAGGTCCACATGCAGTACCTAACTTCTGGGTAAATATACTAACATCTTTACAGGAAGATTTTGCCATTAGTAAGAATTATTTATATGCACACTCTGCTCAGACACTAACATGGTTAACAACATGAAAAACAATGATCCTACTTAAAAGTTAACCGGCAAGCTTTTGTAAAAATTACAGACCAATAACTTGCCTTCTAACAATGTATAAACTATACACTGGAATTGATGTCAGCAGAGTTGAGAGTCATTTAGAAGAAAACTCAATTGTGGCAATAGAACAAGAGGGTAATAAAAGAAAGTCATATGAAACAAAGGATCATTTGTTGTTAAATTAAGTCATAATATAGAACTGTACAAAGGGGAAGAATTTAAGTACGGCATGGATAGACTACAGAAAAGCATATGACAGTATTCTGCGTTCATGGATAAAAGAGTGCTTAAAATGCATAAGATGCACCCTACACTGATCAATTACTTTATAGCAACCATAAAACAATGGCAAACTACTTTGCAGTTAAGCAATGATAAAGCAAAAATTATTATTCCAGGGATAAAAATTCATATGTGGATATTTCAGGATGTTTCTTTGTCACTGTTGCTCTTTTGTTTTGCCCTTAACCCATTAAGCTGCCTACTTAACAGATTAGGTCATGGCTACAATTTGGCTCCCAGAAAACAGCAAAGTGAAAAGACTTCTCATCTTCTGTTTTGTGGATGATTTAAATTGTATACTTCATCAGATGAGAAACTAAAAGCACAACTGAAAGTGGTCAAAACCTTTTCAGGTCATATATGATTGTTATTTGGTCCTGATAAATGTGCAAAAGCAACCTTTAAAGCTGGAAAACTGCAGCACAAAGAAAACATCAGCCTGACCTTGTTTCCACCTGCAAATCCTAGAATTTTATGACTTTGTGTCTCTCTATGTATGTAAGACACTATAGTCACTGGGTGTAACAATTTTAATGATTAATGTTATTTTTGTCTCCTGTTCATTTACTACTATATCTGGTTTTCTTGCATCTATTTTTTTCAACTGGTGGTAATGGGAGTGTTATATAAACTTCATCATTTACTTTGCTTTGTGGCTCATGTTTCCAATGTTTTTCAGCTACTTCAATATTATAATGTTTGCACAATCCCCAGTGCAACAGTCTTGCCACATTATTATGCCTTTCAGTTTGCAGTCCTTCTGCCATTAATATATTAGAACCAGCAACAAGATGTATGTCTGTTTCCAGTTCTGTTTTACAAAAGTTTGTTTCTCCCACATGTTCAATGAACTTTGCAAACCAACGTGTACATAGTCCATTATCTTAGGCTGCCAATATCAGGCTTTTGTCTTTTGGTTTAAATTCACATCTCCTTAACTATTTCTGCATTCAAGCCTGATCAATGTGAGGTTGTTACAATAGTTTTCTATTCTTACAACTATATTTATGCCTTTTCCACATTTCTTTCCTTCTCATCTAACCCTTCACCTTATATTCTTTCTTTTGTTTTTTTTGGCACATTCAGTTGCTGCCTAATTTTTATCTTCTTCTGGTTTGATTTCCATTCCCACTTGACACCAATATGCTTTTGCTAAAATAAGCAGGGAAGTCATCTTAGACTCATTCTCCTCATGTTTTAAAGCTTTCACTACATTTGGGACTTGTGATGTTAGTAGATATGTATGCAGTCCTACAATTGCAGATCTAAACATGTAATCAGTTTTGAGGAGGCCCATACCTCCTTCAAAATGGGGAATATATAAACTTGGTATACACTGATTTTTACAAATCATTTGATAAGAATGAAGTATCCTTCTTGTTTTCCTGTCCAATCAATCCAACACATTTTGGTGCTAGTTAATCACTCTAAAACTGTAAGTTAGGACAGGAAGAGCAAATTGATTTATAACTTGGACTTTGTTCCTAAATGTCAGCACTGTTTTTGGTATTCATTTTGGTCTTCTAAAATATTCTTTACTAAGTGTTATTCACATTAGTTCATGTTTTATTGTTGATTTTTCATCAATTCCCACCAAACATTATATACTCCATCTTCTATATCACATTCCTTCCAATGTGGAAAAAGAATACACAGACAGTTCCACTAGCAGTAGGAGCAACGGGTCTTATAAAAAAGAATTTACAGTTGTACTTAGATATGTTACCGATACATGTAACTATGTATGAATCGCAAAGGGAGTTAATACTGGGCACATTGCAGGTGCTGCAAAGAACACTTCTGGCTAACATGAAAGACTGAATCGATTTTATTTCATTAACTTTAATCATACTTTGACTTAGGAATGGGGTCCATTCCCATCATGGTATTAGAAACCAAAAAAAAAAAAAACTTGGAGAAATTAAAAAATATGCATACTTTTACAGTTTTCTATTATCCCTCAGTCATAGCCAGATCCAGTGTTAGGCAACCCAGGCAGTTGCCTTGGGCCTGATAGATTTTTTGGGGGGTCACACTGGGGGCTGCCTCAACATTTAATTTTTAATTAAAAAAAAATGTGTATGCCAATTGTAACATTTTTTTCTTTAATCTTATCTGTTGCTTGCATGCATTCTGACATAGGATACACACAGCAATGCACAAGAGTTAAACGTGCATTCGGATATTTTCTGGCTATTTGCTTCAAAACTTTACTTCTGAAACACACATTAGAACAGAACTTTTCTCATGTTTCTTGCTTCCATCCTTTTCTGTCACACATTGCGCTGGAGAGTTTGGAACTGTTATGCACAAAGAGCTACTGCTGCTGCTTAGACTAGACTGTGTGTGAAACAAGTGTTCCAAGTACTTCTCAGAGATGTGTCTGTGTGTGTGTGTGTGTGTGTGTGTGTGTGTGTGTGTGTGTGTGTGTGTGTGTGTGTGTGTGTGTGTGTGTGTGTCTGTGTCATGCCCTAGTTAGGGATGGCAGGTTAATAAATTGCTTGCTCAGGCCCAACCCCTTTACCTTGTCTATAGGAAACAAGACCCTTTATTCTCTACACAAACAACCAGGCTTCTCACTTAATCATTAGAGTTGACTGGAATGTGTTGAAATGGATACGTTTTTGTCTTTTATTGGTTCATAAATTTTGTTTCACTGTGTGACAATGCAAAGTATTGCCAGCTATGCCAGGAGAAAGAGAACAGAGAATGTGTAACATATGCCAGCAGAGCAGGCTGGAGTTTTATAAATAATTATATGTATATCAAACTGATTTGTGCAGGTGCTTGTGTTGGAAATGTCAGTCAAAACGAGCCATGAATATGAAAATCCAAACCAACAAAGTCAGAAAATGGATCCAGACTAGCAAAAAACACGTCTTTAATAAAAACTCAGCTTAAAAACAGTTTCACTAGCGTGTAAAAATATTTACAATATACGCTCAACAAATATTTGTTACTGATAGGGTTGTAGTTTATATTTGTTGTTTGGTATAGGGGTTGGTATGTTTATGAGAAGCAGATGGATGCCATTAAATTATTAGAGTGATGGGCGAATGAAAACGTATACCTAATTTCATTAAGGCTTAAAATGTAAAGCAAATTATGTATTTTTGTCAGAGGAAGTTTGTCATTCAGGACAAATGAAAGCGCTTACTTACTTGTTTACTGGTTTTTATTTCATTTTTTGAGCGTATATTGTAAATCTATTTACACGCTATTTAAGATGCTCAAGCTATTCATTTGTTGAGTGTATATTGTAAATATTTTTACACGCTAGTCAAACTGTTTTTAAGCTGAGTTTTTATTAAAGACATGTTTTTTGCTAGTCTGGATCTGTATTCTGACTTTGTTGGTGTGTTGGAAATGTATTTGTAAAGTTGCTTGTGTTCAAAATTATACCAATAGTGAGTTCTGCCTGACAGAAAAAGAAGTATACTTGTATGTCAGACTATTGAAATGAATACATTGTAACAGAGAAACTGGAAGAGAAAAGGGTAATCTCTGTCCAGCTAACTTTATAGAATAGTTTGATATTAAATTACTTGGTATAAGCCATAAAGATTGCATCTCAAATGTCTAAATACAGCCAGAGACAAAACGTCTGTAGTAGGAAGCCTTCTGTATTGTCTTTAGCAGTGAACTAATTGCTACTCTGTAAGGGTAGATATTTTAAATTGTTTTTTGACTTCCAGAAGCTGCAACAGATCTTATCAAAGCTCTATGTGAGTATTTTTGGCACATATGTGCTAGTTTCTTGTGCAGTTGATAGTAAAGGTGGTGGTATGGGAACCAGAAGTCAAATGACCAGATGTGCATGATGTCATTCTGTATTCCAGGGCTAAAATGATGTTTTAATACTAGATGAGACACAAAGCAGTCTATTTTCAGAACCTGACAAAGAAGGACCTCTCACCTACTTTATCATGCCTTGCTTTAGTAAGTAACCAGGGAATAGCAACTCTATAGGTCAGTCAGGAAAATATAATGAGATTTGTTAAGTACTGTTTTTTTGTATCTGTGTGACTCTATTCATCTGTGTTGTTTTTAATATTTCCTGTGATTGAAACTCTGGTGTTTATTGTAAATAGATATTTAGTATAGTCACGTTCTTTTATTATTTATTATTAAATATATTTAAATTTTTCATTGTGGCTGGTCTTTTACAGAATGTTTTAACCTTAGCAAGTTCCTATATTTATTTGGTGACACTGTGGGTGTTCCTGGAAAGCCTCATTGCATTGGTCAATCACTATCATTTGTATTAGTATTATTTTCACTCAGTATAATAGAGTACCCTTGTAAGAACCTTAGAGTGGCTGGCTTCAAAGTGTCTGGTGGAAGTAACTACCTTATAGCCTAGGCAGAGGGGCATAGCTAGTAAATCTGTACCAGTCTTTTACAGTTGTGTGTGCACGTGTGTGTGTGTGTGTGTGTGTGTGTGTGTGTGTGTGTGTGTGTGTGTGTGTGTGTGTGTGTGTGTGTGTGTGTGTGTGTGTATGTGTGTGCACGTGTGTGTGTGTGTGTGTGTGTGTGTGTGTGTGTGTGTGTGTGTGTGTGTGTGTATGTGAGAATCAAATCTCAAATAATGTGTGTGTCAGTTTATGTCAGCTAATTGGAGCAGGAACACAGACCATTTTTTTCACAGAGAGAGTGGAGGAGGACTTGGCTCGGACACTCAGCTGAGGACTCAACTTTACAGCTGTGCCAGTGGGGAGTCTTACTGGGGGCCTGGAGAGAGAGAGAGAGAGAGAGACAGACAGAAAGGGAAACCCAGCCCCTGGACTGACTGTGTTCACTGTGTGCTCTTAAGGGTAATTGTTGCAGATGCAGATAGTTGCACCTGGAAATACTGTGTGTATCTATTTTTGTTCTAAGTGAACCCCTCAATGGTGTGAGTGGTGAGGATTCAGGCTCCTTGATTACTGGCCCAGTAGAGGGGATGACACACGCTTTTTCTTCTTCTTTCAGCTTTTCCTGGTTAGGAGTCGCCACAGCAGAATGACGGTCTGCAAAATGATTGGCAGTGGAGTTTTATTGTGTCGAGTTGCCAGCCCAGTGCCCAACCTTAAACAGAAGGCACATACACACACACACACACACACTCACACCTAGGCCCAATTTAGAGTGGCCAATCCACCTACAGGATGTCTTTGGGATGTGGGAGGAAACCAAAGCACCTGGAGGAAACCAACGCAACCACAGGGAGAACATGCAGACTCTTCACAGAAGGCACCCCAACTGAGAATGGAACAGGAGAACCTCTTGCTGTGAGGTGACAATGCTAACTGCTGCACCACTGTGGCCTCCCAAAGGGGACATCACAGTCTACTTAATGGAAAAAAATCTTCAAAGCTACAGGGATGCATTTTCAAGAGATGTGAGTTTCAGTGCATTTTCAAGGAATGTGAATTTCAAGGGAAGAGAAGTTTACTGTTGCATTAACTAAATCTATTTTCAATGTGCAACTGTTCTGTTTAGAAACTGGCTCTCAGTGTTTTTGCTAGAGACTTTTAAAGCAGTGTTAGTAGCACAACAGGTAGCATATTTGCCGGCTGTGGGTCTTACTCTCACACCATGCAGACTGATTGCTGATACAGTAGAGTGCACTTTAAGGGGTGGGGAGTTGCATTCCTGAGTGTGTCATCCTTTGCATAAGATGTTAAACAGAGACTCCATCTGTTTGCATTCATTTTAATGGTAGGTGATGTGAGATGTTTTGCATCCACCTACCATGACCAAATTTTCCCTAGTAGTATAAATACCACCAAGGGTCTTCCTGAAAAGACATTACTAGCCTAGTGAAACTTACCTGGTCAACAAAGAATATTTAAATTAAAAGTTTTAAATTAAATCTGTATATCTGCTTTCATTTCAAAAGTAAATAAGAAGAAGATAGTATGCACACTGAGAGATTTGAGCAGTGTTTATTGTAATTGAGGGCAGAAAATACAGTTAATGGAACACCAGAATGGATGATAGAGGCTGGTCCATTTCCCTGTCTAGGGCACCATTCGACCATTATCTGGCTCTAACCTCAGTACATATGGTTAAAGCTCACATGCACCCATGGTAACAAGTTTTACTCAGAAATTTAGGAGTTACGTGTTTAGAGCTCATTCATTCTGGGTTACCATTAGCAGATTTTAGAATTTACTGTGTAATGCATATGACTGTTGAAAGTGTTGGCACTTAACACTCTGCTTTTCATTTCTTTGATGCATGACATTTAAAAACAAAATTAATAACTACAACTTCTAGCAATGGACTCCATTGCAATTATAATCAATAAAAATAAAATAAAATAAAAAGTGAAAATTAAAACATATACCAGAGCATTCTTTTTGCCAGACATATAAGCCAGCTATGGGCAAGCTCTTATTTTCAGAGTAAAAAAAATATGTTCCTGAGTGTCACAGGGTTTGGAAGAAGAAGCAAAAACTAAAAGAGAAAGAAAACTCGGACAACAGGATGAAACTTTTAGTTTATATTCCTGAACAATTTACTCAGCATCTCTAGTCACATGTTGTGTTTTATCTTTATCTCATCTGTCTCTCTCTCTTGGCCTTGTTTTATCCAAGGCTAGTTCCATAAAACATCATGCCTTTTAATCTTTCATGTCTTAATTGATAGTACAGCTTATCCTAATAAGCTATACATATTCATCAGGACAAAACGAAAGCAAGTTAATCAAAATATCCACATCGAGTCTCACAGAAATGAAAAAGGAACAGATCCTGCTTTGTTATGTTAAATATGTCAGTAAAATACTGTATTGACTTGCCCTGTTGGGCCTGTTGCAGTAGTTGAATGTATGCTTAACAGAAGCCAGGAAATAACTGCAGTATTGCTGTGCAGAGGTCAGTCTAGCGATCCCACTATAATTCTGAGTCATCTTCTTATCTTGAAAATTGATGGAGTTAGCCATAAATATGAAACTGTCTTCAAACCCTTCTAAGGAGTTTTTTTTTTTTTTTTTTTGCTACTACAGGCAGTTACTGCAGTATATACACATACAGTGAGAGTAGCTGTTAAGAAACTGACGTGATCTATCACCTTTCTCTTTTTCAAGAGCATTAGTTGTCTGATATTGGAACAGGTAAGCACCAGCAAGCTATGAAAATGCCACAGACCTCCACAAATGCAACAAGGTAACTTTTTAAACAGTTGAGTTTCATTTAATTCAGCCTGATGCAGCCTCTTAGCCATAATGCAATGCAGCAGACTATATTACTGGTACTGGTTTGATTTACAAACGTACCATCTTTCGATAGACTTCATGAAGTGCTACTTTGCTGGAGCAGTATAATATATCATAATGCTATAGTAAACAGCCTAATGATACTGTGCAGATAAACCAGATACCTTAAGGGTTACGTAGAACAAAACAACCAAAAGGACAGTGAGCCACAACAAAACACATATAAAGTCAAAGTTACAGAATAGCACAGAATCTCTGTAAAAATATGTATATCAATAAATTAACTGAGTAATATGAACATAACCACATGCAGATCTCCACAGACATAAGGCATACAGGAATGGAAACTAACTGAGAGGCAGGAAGGCCAGAGGTATAAATCCCATGGGCCACAAAGAAGTAGGGGCTACATAAATATAAGCTGTTGGAGCATGGAACTTGTCACGCTGTGCCAAAGGATGGCAAGTGCAGGATAAGACGCATCAGTCTGCTAATTACATCGCACACTTCACAAGGAAATGCAACAGAGCCTGAATAATAACCTTTAAGAGACAGATAAGCAAAACACGTATGTCATAACAATGAAGTTGTTATACAGTACACAGGAATATATAGCATATTACATTGAAAGTATAGCTAGGCACCAAGCAGAAAACACATGTATATGTACATATCAGTTAAGGGGAAGGAGTTTATATAGTAATATGAGCAAAGATACAACACAAATAAGATAAAACACAAATTGTGTGCCTAAACATTAGAACAAATATGCAATTTAGACGTGTCTGGTATATTACAAATAGCTACATACCACAATGGCAGTAATAACAGAGGCACCCTATGACATATTGGAGCAGACCAGTATAGTAATGCAGGTTTAGCCATATGGCACGCAAGACCTATAAGGTGTTTCTCATATTTCTACTACCAGGTATGGGTTGGGAAATATATACTATCTAAAACAGCCCACAATGTGTCTCATAAAGAGCCAGTTAGGTGCACAAATACCAGACCACAAAATAAGGAATACAGCTGTCTTGTTCAAATGTTACAGCTGAGTTGAAACTTGTACATATAGCCCTTTGATCTATAAACATATGCAGATGGACCGTAGTCAACAAAAATACAGGGATATCATATTAATGTCTAGGGCAGTAGGATAGCAAGAGAAATAATAATATCTGTATATACATACGACAAAGAGTTAGGATAAAAGGAGAATACGATATGGTAAGGCTGAAGAGTGTGTTAATATTAAGAAAATAAAAACAAAAGGAACAGACTTGTGAGATGCTGCCAGCTGGAAAATGCAATGAGTACAAAGGAATTGATATGATCAGGCACATTTCTGTTAACATTTCATTTCATTCTACTACTGTAGTTTGGCAGAAATAGCAAAGGTAATAAAAGTAAGCAAGCGCCTGTATGGGAGAGATCCAAGATAGCTTAGAAGTTTCTGTCAGATGCTCCATAATAAAACATTTCATTGACATCATTTAGATAATTTAAATACGATATTGGCAAGCTTTCATCAGTAACTGGTGTTCAAACCATTAATGCAACATATATACTTCTATGGTTTTTCAGACTGAATTCTCAATTAAAAAAGAAATGTAGTGATATCTTCAGTACAAAATTTATCAAACATAAATCTATTCTATTCATTATATTTTTGGTTTGACAACAAGACAGTCAAATATGAGACTATCTCTTAATTAGTGGGGCATCAGAATTTTATTTCTTTAATTTTTTGGAGATCAGCGCAAACCAGAATATACAGGGGACCTTTAACAACAAACAGGAAGCCCCAATTGTGAGTGACCATTTTCTGAGTTGCTGTTGTTGTTGCATCTCCTGCCCATACATGCTATGGAAGAGAAGTGATTACTTAAAAGTGTTGTGTGTTTAGCTTCTGATGTGTCCATCATTTAGTAAGGCACTAGAATTGTATTTCTTAATTTTCTGGAGCAGACACAAGCCGGAATAGTCACAGGACCTTTAACACAAAATAGTTATACATAACTGGGAATTGTCACTTGCATAAGTAGTAATGCACTCGGTTTGCGATATAGGAGTGGAAAGTATGGTACGCTATTTTTGTTGTTTCTGTAGTTGACCATCTTGTCTGTATTAAAGTCTATGCTTACCTTTGTAAATTTTTGCTTTGTGAGTGTTTAGTTGATCTTAATTTTTATTTAAGAATGGCATGCTTTTCACCTTGGACCACTTGTTTTGATAGTGATAAATCTTAGAAGATAGTGAACAAACTAATGCAACAGGCACAAGTGTGGATATTCTCTCCATTAGATGCAGGGCTGTAGCTTGTTCATGTAGTGCCTGGTGCACTTGCCAGATTGAGTGCCCTGAACTCCTCCAAATTGAGAAGCAAAAAAAAAAAAAGTTTTTCTACTTTTCAAAATATAGCAAACCACTTCATACAAATACTTCTACACCTTGTTGCAAGTGGTTCACTACAGTTACTATACCACCCTTTAAACATTTCATCCCTCATACCAATAACAGTACTGACATTCATTTCTCTGTGTTGGTACTGTAATATATCCTCACTGGCAGCTGCTGATTCCACCCTCTAGCAATTTGCACCTTAGGTCGCTGCCCCCCTTTGCCGCACCCTATGCTTCTGATTAGAAGAACATGAAATCTATGAATGCTACAAGAGTGATATGTTTAGTAAAAACAAACATCTGTTTCCAAACAGAAACAAAATAGTGTATAGCGAATGCATTTATTTATAGGAATGGGAAAATCAGTTATCCAATTTGAGGAAAGATGTAAGTGAGGGGACTAAAGACATTGGGACTCTGCCTTCCTGGATCTACCAGTGTCAGGATAATGAATCAAACCCCAGTTGCCTGGGACACAGTAATGTCTCCATCCCTCTCTGCTACTGAGTCAAACATAACACATTTAGTGCTCCTGGCTTCCACTTAATTGTCCTGACATTGTTCATAAGTTGCATAGCTCAGAGGAAGCTAACAATTGTCTCATGGCAAAACACAGCTCTCACATTCTGTCTTTCCAAAACTGGTGCCCACTGGGAGTCCATCCCAGGGTCAATTGCCTTTTCAATCTAAACAAATGAGATACATTTACATTCAACTGGAATTTAGCTGATTTAATATGCTGATGATGCCATGTTTCTCCGTTTTCTCATTAAAGAACTGCTATATGGGTTTATTGGAATAAAATATTAGACTGATAATAAGTAATTAATTTTAAATATGGGAAAAGAAAATAAACATTTTAGTTTGGTAAATGTGAACAAACTATCAACTATGCACCTAGCCCACTTGCAATCAATCAGAGATGAGTTGAACAAATGGAAAGTTGGAAGCATCTTAGTCAATTGTTAGACAAAGAGCTCACTTTCTGAGAATATATACAATATAATATTAAACAAATTGATTGTAAGTTAGATGATCTGTACGAGAATGAACCATTCCTGACCATACATTTTAGAACAATGCTTGCTATGCATTACTGCTTCCAGAATTAGTATGTCACAATATTAACAAAGACCAAAGCAGGAAATGGAAACATATTAAACCAACAACAAAATACCCAACGACTATTTCCAAAGTCCCTTAATCTGGGATAGACACTGATGCAACTAACAAAAGAGACAGTAAAGTTTATGGCTGTGAGGCAAACTTTAATACCAAGTTTTTTGTTTCCCATGCCCTGCCAGTAATATTTCAAAGAAGAATCTCTAAGATTCTGAACAGACACTTTTTAAAGTTGTTACATGTGCCTGTATGCCTATAAAATGCACTGATACATTTTTGCTTAGATATATCATAACAGTGCATATGTATGCATTTTTTTCAAGGATCTTTCTGTCTTGTCTATATAAAAGGTGGGACATGTTTTGCACTTAGCTATATGAACTGTTTGACTCTGGGCATGTCCCTTAACCAGACACCATTCCTGGTTTAAGTCTGAAAATGCTCCATGGAGATCTATGCTCTACCTTGGAAAACAAATACAATTAAATAAATAAATACTAAACCAAAACAGTTACAAGTGCCATTTTTCAATGTCCCATAAGTGTATTATACAGCTACATGTGTCCCTTTCAAAATAAACTGCCACTGAGTGCAACCTCCATATTTGTAGGTACCTTTGGTCTCTCAAAAATATTTATTGTTGTTATTTGCCCCTTCAAGTAACTGCTTTATGTTCTGAGCTGTATTATATACAAAATGTTGTTAATTTCTCACCATTTTAAATAAGGCTGTTTTGCCCTAAAAATAGACTGCCAATGTTCTTAACAAAATGGAAAGTTAAATTTGGTGAATGATGACAACATGAATTTTAAAAGGGCACTTCTTTTGACATTTACAATTAAGAACATTATAAAAAGAAGTTGTACTATTTTGGTTTTATGTCACTGTCAAGCTGCCAGCACAGCTATCTAGAATTTTGTAAATAATTCTATGTCATTTGTGAATATTGATATGATTTATACAGAACAGTATGTTATGTACTGAGCTTCAAGAATGTAATTACATCATACTCTGCTGGAAGATAGAAAATTAACTTGCAAAACTTAAGAATAATTGAGGTTAAGATATTTTATAGCTGGGCCATAAACAAGAGATGTTACCGCTCAGTTTCAGTGTAGCAGACACAATGTCTAGAGCTAGAAGTTTTTGTATTGTCTTGAAAGAGAAGTAATTACTAGGTTTAAAACGTAAACATGTTTTATTGTTTTACAACTTCCAAGCTCTACAAACATCTGAGAGACTTGTATTTTTCACACAGAGATGTTAAATTTTGTTAGTTTCTGTTTTAGCCTGGGAACTGAAGTTAGGTGACAAAAAGTGATGTCATCCAAGTAAACCCAGCAGTAATATTTTATATAAATTTCAGAACTCTGTCAGAGAGACACTGTGTATTTTGTATTTTGTCTTTGACCTGGAAACATCCACTCATCTTCATCACAGCTGCACTTGCCTTGCTCTGTAAGTAAGCTTCTAGGGCATAGTAACTCTTTTTAGATAGAGATAGGAATATAGTAAAGATTAGTTTAGATGTTTTCTGTATTTATTTGAGACTGTCCTGCAATTTTGTTTTAAAATATTTCTTGTGATTTTGAACTCTGAAGTTTCTGTGCTTGTGTACGTATTATTGTCTTGTTCATTTATTATTTATTATTAAATATGTTTAAACCTATCTTTGTTGCTAGGCCACTCCTATAGCCTTGCTTGGTCCGACTACCATTTTAGTTAACATTACACAGTAGGATTAGACACCCTTCGGTAAGGGCTTTAAAGTAGCTGATAAGGTGTTCTGGTGGTAGTGATAACTACCTTATAATCTGGGCATAAGGGGCCATAGCTAGTAAACCTGTGCCAGCCTTTCCCAGGTGTGTGTCTGTGTATAAATCAAATCTCAAAGGGCATGTGTATTAGCTGCTTGGGCAGGGACATGAAACACTGGGTGGACAGAGAAAGTGTTGGAGGACTTGGCTTGGAACCCTGGTTAAGGACTCAACTTTATAGCTGTGCCAGTGGGGAGTCTTATTGGGGATCTGGAGAAAGAGGGAGAAACCAGCTCCAGACTGACTGTGATCTCTGTGTGCTCTTGAGGGAAATTGCACTTTACTGTGTGTGTACTTGTCATCCTCCCAGTGTGTACATCCCCCACTGTTGCCAGTGGTGAGGACTGAGGCTCTGTCATTACTGGGCCAGTGTTGGGGAGTCACAGTCACAATATTATTTTTGGCATTTCAGGCAGTTTTCTGTTTCCTGACTGTAGATGTCTATATAGTAGAAATTAAACATTTTCAAATAATCTTCCTTATCCACTCATCACTGAGTTGCTTCATAGAGATTAATTTGGGTGACATTTCAGTACAAAAAAAATTGTACAACTGTAATGTGCTCACTATTAGACATCTTTATAGTAACAAACACTTTCATCTGTCCACCCTCCTCTTCTGACACAATATCATTAGGGATCTGAGGTCTATCATGAAAATAATTCATTATAGCCTCATAATTTGATAAAAATCCAGAGATAAAGTGACACATACTTTCCCTCTCAGTTAGAACATACCTGCCTTTCAGTAAAGAGCAGTGGAAGGCTTATGTGATTTAAAAATGTTTTGAACAGCAGTTCCATCTGAGAGAAGTTTGCTTGCAATGCTAGCATTTTCTTTACCCTTCTCACTTATGACTAGTCTCTTGAATGCATTGTACAAAATATTGTTTGTCAGTGCTAAGATGCTATCCTACAGAGTAAACTCCATGTGTTGTGACTCATTCTCAATATATTGCATACAGTTCTCTGTACCGTATTCCTTTGCTTATAGAATATAGCTGTATAGATGTATCACTCTTCCTTTGGCTTTGCTAATTTCTATGATATTAGTCTCAGGCATTGTCATGGCACAGAATCATTCAACTACCTCTTCCTTCACATTCTGACATAATCTTCAAAATGACTTTTAGTGAAACAGCTAGTAAAGACCCCGCATTCTGTCCTGCACTATGGATTTGTGCATCTAACATCCATCAATGATTGGGGCCATTTGTGAAGCAACTGGGACTCATCTAGCATTTGGTCTTGCAAAATTAGTTTGATCCTTTGACCTTTGATATTCATCACTCATCACTGCACTAGAATGTAATTATTTTTATTAAAATCAATAATTTCTTTCTTAAGACTACAAGACATTGCTTTTGGTAGTACATATGATTTTTCTAAAATTTTATTCTGTAATTTAGCTATATTTGTCTTAATTATTTTACTTTTGTTGTTTTATTGTTTTATCTGTTATACTGTGTTTTTTTTTGTTACTGTTTTTCCCTTCTATCATATTCTGTTTGTTACTGTCCAGTGTATTTTGTTTGTTTTGTTTCTTGTGATTTGCAGTATATTATTGTTTTGTTTTATTTTGAATCTTAGAAGCCTTTCTTTCTCTGGGTATCCTGTTCTGCTCAATATGGCTAACCCAGTCAACAACAATAAATAATTAAATTCAAACAATTATTATAACATTAATGGTAGCATTTAAACAATTTAAAAATGACTGACAAAGAAAAGACTGATGAAAGACAATGCAAAACAAAGCCATGTATGTATGTAGATCTATTTCACTTCATCAAATTAACACAACACTAAAACTGAAATGATCAAGATGACAACATCAAAAGTTTACAAGAATGAGAGTGTACAAGATCGGAACTTAGAAGAATGAACTAGGTATATATTTTAAATGCAGATTGCAGCACAGTTAGGATTGGGAAATCTACCCTTTTCCTCACTGTAGTGCAATCTCAGAGTTGGTATATTTAATTTGCAGGTATGTGTAATTTTTTTTTGTTTTTACAAGGGGACAAGCCACCCTGCAACTCACATACCCCCTGTAAATTATATATACCAACTCTGAGATTGCACTACATTGAGAAAAAGGGTAGAGTTCCCAATCCTCACTTTACAGTGATCTGCATTCAAAATATATATTGAGTTTGATCTTCTAAGTTCTGATCTTATGCACTCTTGTTCTTGTAAATGTTCGAGGTTGCTGTCTCACTGATCTTAATTTTGGTGTTCTGTTAATTTGATAGTAGACCCATAAATATATATATATATATATATATATATATATATATATATATATATATATATATATATATATATATATACATACACATATTTAGTAATGGCAAAAGTGGGCATTTCTAAAAAAAATAAAAATAAAATGGCATGTAAGACAGATGATTGAGAAGGCAGATAACATTCAACAGGTGGGGATATCAGGGACCTTAGTAAAATGGTTTAAATAAAAATGAGATTATACACTTTTGAGGGAGTCAGGGCATTGAGAAAATGGTATTAAATAAAAGTACAGGGAAAGGATAGTTCAAGGGACACAAATGATGACAGCACAGCATAATGGAAGTGAGAAACAACAAAGAATGTGTTAGCAATCATCTTTGGTGTCACATCAGAAACAGACAGATATGGAAAAAGAAATAAATCTTTATGAGGAAAATATAAGTACATGATTTACAAGTAGCAAAAGTAACACACTTTGAGATTAAACAAAAAAAAGTTTAGAAAATGAGCTAATGATGAGAAGACATGTAGCCTATCTGCTCTGTGTTGTAAAAAAAGCAAAAGAGAACAACTTGGGTTTCAGTGTCCTGTTCATTATATTGCTATTTATGGTAAACAACACAAATGTGTCTATCTGTCAAATATATCTATCTTTTTAAAGAAAATACTGTTAAGGCAATATCTTTGAATAGCTTCAAAGATAACTCGAGCATCTGTCATCTAATAAGCCTAACTAGAAATGCAATAAATAAGCTATGGAAAACACATTTATTTTTGACAAAGTTCAGTCTTACTACATGCTCCATGTTCCATGTTCCAGGGATGTAGCAGATTTTCTGAACTATATGGGCAGACTTCTCAACTTCTTTGCTCAAGAATTCTGGACAAACCCAAAAATTATGGGGGTGGAGACAAAGGCCTAAAATCAGGGGCATTTTTATATATTATTAGTTCTCCCATTCGATTCTCGGCTAGGGTTGGGAGTGTCTTCTGTGTGGAGTCTGCACGTCCTCCCCGCGGTCGAGTGGGCATTCGAAAGATATGGGCATGCCTTCGTTGAATGTTGGGCGTCGGGCTGGCAACTTGACACCATAAAAACCAACTGCCAATCATTAGCGGACTGGAGTTCTGCCATGGCAACCCCTAACCAGGAAAAGCTGAAAGACAAACAACAACATTATAATTCACTTAAAAGTTAATTCAACAATAGATTTTGCATTGCAATTCATTTTCTGAACAACAGTAATGTAGTCTTTTTCATGGGGCATGTAGTAAGACTGACATTTCTAACATAACTTATGAACCTTTAATGTATATAGTGTATGTACTATACATAGTGTTCTTTCTCTAGTCTCTTTCTCTCTCTTTATACTTCTTCCTTCTAAACCTATATAACATTTGACTAATAAATGACTTTATCTTCTATTTGCATCCAACTCTCTTCAACTTACTTTACCCTCCTTCCCCCTTCTATAACTCCCTACCACTTTTTTTTCCACATCTGTTCTCCCTCTAATTAACATTTCTCTTACTTCCCTACTCTGCTACCTCTCTCTCCTTTCTCTACTTTTACGTACTTATTCCTACTACTCTGTTTACTTCCCAATACCCTTCCTACTTACCATACATGTTCTTCAGGAACTATCCTCACGTCTTCTATACTCTTCTATGTGCACTGCATTTTTGCTACAACTCTCCTCTTCGTTTTATATTCTTGTTTAAAATACTATATAACACTATGTCTTATTCATAATTGCATTTTATGTTATTTTTTATTGTATTCTTTACTTTACTTTACTGTTTATTGTATTGTATTTTTTATTTATCTTTGTAATTTTGGAGCTTTTCTCCCTGGGACTCCACTGAAAATGGGTTCCTTGAGCCCAGTGGACAATCCCGGTTATCAAACTGGAAATAAATAAATAAATGTGTGAAACTCTAATGCGGTTAACGGACCACTAACCATACTAGGCAATGTTTGAGGGGTCACATTACCATGTCCAACATGCATTTTTCCATTCAAAACAGTTTGCTGCAGTACATATCAAGGGCCAGAAATAATGCTTTGTTGGGACAGATTGTGGCCTAGCACCACCTGTTGGGCACCCTGCTTTGATGCTATTATCGACTGAATGTAATCCTCAGTGATTTACCAGGAAATCAAAACTTCATCAGGGAAAGGACAAAAATATGAGGCAAAATCAGGGACATTCTGCAAAATCAGAGTCATACTGAAGAAAAACACTAAAAATGTATTTTTCAGATCTGAAATGGCTGGCTTAAGCACTGCATCAAACATCTGCCAGACAGAACTTACATATGTCTTTTTCAAACTCTTTTTCACATACAGACTTTTTATAGCAAACTCTTAGGACTGAGCACAGGCTAAACTGCATGCACATGTATATAGATATGTTTTACTGTAGCATTAACTACATAAAATGTTATAAATGTGACAAATTAATGTTCATCATTGACGGGGGTGGGACTATTGTCTGATCTTTTTCAGCAATTTTTAATTGCCTACTTTTATAACCATCATTTTGCTATAGTGTATATGTAATCATTCTGTATGACAAACTTTGACTTCAGCATTTCTTTGCTTGTAACAAGGTATCATTTTAGTAGATATGTCAGTTATATCCATCACTTCTTAAGCTGTTGAAATGTTCAGGTAGGTGCAATGAGAAATGAATTGTTGAGGCTTTCTCCAGCTTGCTCTTTATTGTATCTTGACAGCAAAATCACTTGCTCACCTATTGACAGTAAACATTTTCTTCTGAATTTAGTTTTCTCATGTAGATTTCTGGAGAGTGTCCTTACTTTGACAATGTTTCTCTGATTACTCATCATTGCACTTATCAATTTTTACTGTGCTTTGAGCAGTTGCTGCAAACAGCAGGTGTAGACAGCAGTCATCACAGTGACTGATGGTGGCTGGTTTCGCAATGAAGTCGGACATGATAAACCACTGAGGACTTGGGCCTAGTGACGGGAAAAAGATGCAGTATAGTAACTGCATTCCAAAATGCAACTTTAACAAATATTGCACCCAAAATACTTTAGCACTTGTAATTATCATCTCCTTCCAAAGGAAAAATGTTACTTTGCTTTTTAAAACATAGTGTTTGCACAAGAAAAGAGCAGGCAATAAATTAGATTGACTTCAGATTTGTTCGGTGACCTACTTGTAAAAGAGGCATGTGTACAAAAGAAATCAAGAAGATAAACACTGCACCAGGTGACACAGTATAAATCAAAATGATGTTTACCTGCATGGCAGTGGTGCCTTCCTTGTCATGTCTAATAGTGCCATTAAATGAGCTGATGTGGAAACCAGCCAGACAGAGGAAAGGAAAAATAAGCTATGGACACGACTGCTAAATAATGCAAATTGCATGTAATGTGCCTCTACAGAGTGTCTTCTGCATACTGATTTAGAAGCTCTTATTTTCAGAGCTGTGAAACTAATGAGTCGACCGTTATCTCTGTTCCTGGTTTCAATTTCTTGGCTGTGATATCACAAAGGACAGATATGCTTAGCTTTTTTTTTTCTTCAAAGCAGAAGCACCTGTCGTTTGAAAAAGAGTAATGAATTCAGCCATCATCCCATACGGTCAGTGACATTTCTATGACTTGAAATCGTTATGTTTATATATAGTTTTTTTGATTATTAAGTATTTTAAAAATATGCTCTATTAGTTTGGTTTACAATGTGGTCAGTCTAACACAGGAACCAGAAAGACCTTGTAAAATTGTGAAGAAAAGCATCAGAGGCAGGAATTCAGAAATCAGATGGTACGGGGCATCTCTACCTTCGTAAGATTTTTCAGAACAACACTATAGGTGCCAGGTATACATCTCTTATGACAGCTGGCTGATAGTTAAACTAATAACAATGAGACAGAGTACAGCTTATTTAAAGTAATTTCTGAATTGAAAAATCATTTGTCATGTAATGGAGCTGTAGATCGAAGAAGGGAATAGTGCAAGTTTTTGAAAGTGCTCTACCAGTTTGTACTTCCTGATTTTTATATAAGATGAAGAGGTAATAATACATAATAAAACAGTAACAAAACCTATTGTATTGCATGTTAATACCTGGCATTGTAATTTAAAGTTCGGTACACTGAAAAAGCACATTTGGAAAGTTTAGCTGTTGCATATCAACATAAAGGAATAATACTCTGCCTTGCCTTAAAGAGAATTACTGTTAAACAGATCCTTATAAATCCTATATTATGAAACATGGGCAGCAAAGAAGAAATATAGCTCTGGTACTTTAATTAACCATTAAACTCAGGGCCAACAAATGTCTTTGGTGGACTGTACTGTTCAAGTAGTACGGAATATTTCACATTGCAATTACAAGGAGGAAAGAAGAAAGGTATTTTCTGCAGAAAGACCACACTCTGCCTGGTTCGGTTTAGTAGCTATTTGTTGTATCTGGTTCTAAGATAAATCATATTGGATACATTATAAAGTAAGGTGCAGAAGAAAATGACAGAAAATCAGCTCATAATGCTTTTAATAAGAAAGTATTAAAGTATTAACTAAAATGACCCCCCCCCAAAAAAAAAAAAGTTAAAATAGCACCTATGCACCTACATCAAGAAAGCATTAGAGCTCCATCTGAGGGAATGGGTCTGTATCATTTCAGCAAATACTGAGTTTGTTGAATCGCTATTCATCAAGCCTGCATTGTCAAAACCTCTTTTCATCGAACGGCCATTGCATTGAAGTCTTTTACAGGGAAAAGAAATAGCCAGCCAACCTAGTACCATCACTAAATTCTAAAACTTTCAAACCCACTCATGTGGGGGGCTGCACCCCCCCCCCCACATCCCCTAACTAGATATGCCAACTCTGAGATCACACTACAGCGGAGAAAAGGGCAAATTTCAAATGATGGCCAGCTATTGTTTTTTCCCTGTGAAAAACTTTGATGAAACAGCCATTCATTGAAGAGAGGTTTCAACAATGTGGGTTTCACAAATAGCAATTCAACAAAGTAAGTATTTGCTGAAATGATACAGACCTGAGGGAATATGACATGCATTACTCACCTTATGCACTTCTCTGACTTAATGAAACAAATAACCTGAGTTGTACTAGGGCCAAGTTGTGACCTGGAAGAGACTGGGTCTGTTAGCAATTACAATACCCTGCTCACATCAGCCTGTCTTCAAATAGGCATTATGCTTTCTGCATCAGTCCTGCCTGCAGAGAAGGGATTGTTAGGGTATGGGAAGGGAACAGTCTGTTGAATGAAAGATACTGAACACCAACTCCTGCTGCAATTATTATAACCTGATTAAAGATAAAAATCATCAGAAACAATCAGGAGCAATGTGTGTGTATGTGTTTGTGTGTCTGTGTGAGTGTGCATGTACCTGTACATGCGTGCGCATATGGTGTGTGTGTGTGTGTGTGTGTGTGTGTGTGTGTGTGTGTGTGTGTGTGTGTGTGTGTGTATTTCATCACAAGCTGATATCTTCTGCAAGATACACAGGTGTAAGCTGCCCATGTTCTTTCATTAATGTATCTACCCCTTACGTGGTGAAGAAGACAAGGTATTAACAAAATGAACCAACCTTTGCACTAATGAGAGCTGTGACCATGCTCTCAGAAAGGAATCAGAGGCAAGATCAATTATAGGAGTCATATGACCAAGCATATAAATAAAAATTCACTTCAAAATTATTTTTGTTATGCAATATAATAGTAAATATATATGGTCAGTATTATAAGCATAACTAATTTCCAATGGTGGGCAATGCACAAGCACATTGAATACTGCTCAGTACATTCAAATTACAAATTGTTCACTGTGAGTGCCTGATAAAATTCTGAGGACTGCAATTGTAATCTTCAGAATTCTGAGACTGAAAGGGTGAATATGCAGAGTATGTATGTTAAAGACTGTGGTACTTAAGAACCCCCCACCTTACTGCAAGCTTAAACATCTCAAAGTTAACATGCATAACTGCAGTTATATGGGAATGCATTCCCTTCTGCCAAAGGGTGCAGTTCCCCAAAGCCTTCCCCCACACCCACCCTGATCACAAAGTGGTATATTGACAGTAGCACTGAGCTTTTAGAAGTCACTGTATTTCTATTGCAGTTACAGTTTGTCCATAGCTGTGACACTCAACAACTAGCAGTTTCACACTTACGTTAAGAAGGCTTTCACAGTTCTTTTCCTTTTTCTTTAGTTTTCAGAAACAATACATTTTGTACAGAAATAGAAACTGACCATATGCAGACTGCATGCAAAATAAGGAGATATCATTCTAATAGCTTGTGCTGTGCAAGAATTATGTTTTAGACATGTACAAACTGTCAGTCATCTAGAACCCACTCAAAAACGTAAAATATGTTAGGGGTGATTATAAGACTACAAAACAAATCAGTGCTCAAAGAAAAACAACATAGACAATGTTTGCAAGCTTTAAAATGTTTATGATGTTTATCTTTTGGAACTTATCTATGAGCCTCTGATGAAACCAGACTATACTGGCTATCATATTAAAATAAATACTAAAACAGGTAGACAGGCAGACAGAAAACAAATGGACAGAGAAAAAAACTGATATAAATAGAAAGACAGATAGACAGATGGATGAATACATAGGTGGTCAGTCACTCAGTCAGAATAGTTTTAGGGCTATAGACTGGTACCTTTCTTATTACAATGTTGAATTGCTTCAGTAACTGGACATAAAACCTGCCAAACCAAGTCAAGTAGTAAGTCCTAAAAAATGTAAAGAAAAATAAAAGAAACTTTAACAGTTATTTCAAAGGACAGAACATTAGCATTTAGAAAGAAATCCAATAAATGCAGTGTAAGAAAAAGAGGAACAGGAAAGTGGCATGTGAAGATAGGAAGTTAAAATGTAGACAGATGAGTAAGAAAAAGACATCATCATCTTCATCAACAGCAGCAGCAGTGGCATTTTCTAAACAATTTGTCCTGAGGGTTGTGATGGTAGCAAACTGAGCAGGGTCGTTCATATTTCTATCCTCATTAACAGTCTGTCTCCACAATATGTCATTGGCTGCCACATAGCCTCCACATAGTAAATTGCATTTGGTATAACTCTCATGGATAGCACCATAGCTGAAGCCTCTCAACACAAATGAGCAGTAGTTGCACTCTGATGTTTTTCTAGATGTCTAATCTGCTCACATTATTCCAGCAACTAAACCCAGCTATCCAGCTATCCATTGAAGTAACTTCATTTCTTGTAACTCATCCAAGATGTCATCCTTTATAACACCATCTAAATGGTCACCTAGTCCATGTTAAGGTTATGATCAGGACATAAACTGACCAGTAAACAGAGTCTCATCCTATGACTCAGCTCTTGTATCACCCCAGTCAGTAACACCCACAGTACTACTGCCAAAACATAAATTCACTAATCAGTCTCTGAGTTTCCTCTATCTTTATACATGAACTAGACCTTTAATATCCTCCCCATTATGTAGGTGCTCCACTCTAACTGTACAGTAAAGTTGTATCTTTCATATCCCTAAACTATCTCTTTTTTGCTACTTGTGGTGACTAAATAAATAAATGAATAGATAAATAAATAAATACATTAATAAAGTTTACATACATGAATTGGACTAGCTACTTTTTCAACTACTGTGATAGAATCTGTGTTCATTTATGGCCCCTCGGCCTGAACACTGGAAAATAAGAAACTAAAACTATGAGACTGTGAAGCAGAATTTGCACATGATGGTTGTGCTTTTTGTGTAATTTCCTTTAACAAGACAATTAGCCATAATCTAGGTGAACTACTGACATGTACTTATTAAAGTATTTATTTCTCTTTTGTGTGTGTGTGTGTGTGTGTGTGTGTGTGTGTGTGTGTGTGTGTGTGTGTGTGTGTGTGTCCCTCCCACTCCTTTTTTTTTTCATAAAAACTGGCTACAAGATACCATTCTAAATGAAGTGCAATAGGGCTACAAAATAAAGTTAATAAAGTTAATTTGATCATGGAGCGCAGAAATGAGTTCAAGAATGCCTTTCATATCAGCCATAATCTGTGCAGTAAAGCCTGTAAATGATCCACAGCCTTCTATTAATCACATAATATACGTTTTGGATTACTTTTAAACTTCTTCCACCAGCCATCTCCATCTCTTTTTGAACATTTACATACCACTTCCTTTGTTCATTCACAGCATAATATGTCTGACCTACAGAGGCAGTACTAGAAAATACCAAGGTTCATTTAGATGGGGAATCTCAACATATTCATTCCATTACTTTGTTGTTAATATCATGGACACAGTATGATGGTGTTCACCAGAATATAGCCCAAGTAGATTATCAGCATTTACTTGAGAAGCGCTATTCTGTTTTTTTTTTTTTTTATCTCTCTTTCAGACATCACCTCAGTAGTTAATTTAATGTGAAAGCCAGGCAGACCAAATTATGTCTCCTTTTTAGTGATAAATTTAGGATTCAAGTAAGCTAAGTGACTTGAAAAAGGTTTCATATGTATTTGTAATGATAACATTTAGACCAAAGTATCCAGACAATTCATTCGTCATTTTATACGTAAGACAGAATTTCACTTTTTCAGAATGTCCACATGGTGTAGAGACAGACTTTCTTTTCAGCTTGAAATAGCAAAGATTACACTACTTTACATACTTGTGGTATTAGAAAAAGAGGAGTTGTTTGTGTAGTATTCCCTGTTTATGTAGCTGATATTATTTATTTGATTTGGCCTTCCTGTGCTTCTTCTGTTACCAGTTATAAATCCACTGACTTCTCAAATACCTCTGTGCTCTTATTATCCACTACCTGGTCAAGTAACCTGTTCACGTTTTCACTACATGTTATGTACCAAAGTACTTTATAATGTCTTGGCTGAACATTTTACCCTTAATCCTGTAGGCCTGATATCTCTCTCTCTCTCTCTTTCTCTCTCTCTCTCTCTCTCTCACTCTCTCCTTCTCTCTGTCTCTCTTCTTTCATTCCTCTTAACCTGTATGCCATGACATTGCAGCTTAAAGGAGTTGTGTATCAATGTCATGGCCCCCATTTCTCATTTTCAAGAGAGATACTTATGCTGTCCCACAGACCTTCTTTGCATCACATGTTCTTCCAACTTTTTATTAACTTGACAACTTTTCTTTATATGTTGTCAACAATTTTGTTACCCTTCCCCTATACAGGCATCAATATTGAATGTAATACTTAATTTGTATTATGGCCAGGGATCTTTGAAAGGACAAATAAGCTTTTTGTTTGCCTTAGAGATTGATCTCATAAGGGTGCAGCCCAGGATCTTATTGATTTTGGTTACTGCAGAATTAGTTTGTGCCATGTAGCCCATTTGTCTTTTTCCTGTTTTGTGCTTTTTACAGTCGCTCATTCTATTTGGTTTTCTACTTTGGTACTGTTAGAGCCCTGGTGAAATACTTTGTGCTTCCCTTCATTAAATCTTATATGTTACTTTCAGTCCAGTCTATTAGTGTCATAAAGTCCCTTTGACTTTTTGCTTCTCCATTGTCCACTAGACTTCCTGTACTACTGTCATGTGCAAAAATGTTTTTGTTGTTATTGTTATGAATTGTCCTTGTGATTTCCTAAACAAAGGGACATAGGATCACTGATAACTATGAAAACAAACTAACTACTTCAGGTTCCATTGGTAGAATTCTAAACTGTTTTGCTTCGTCACAACCATCTGCTTGTCTGCTTATATAAGCAACTTCTCTGGGTACTCAATGCAAGTTAAGATTCAGTTTTATCATGTTGGTTGAACCCAAGCACCTTCACAAATAAAAGCATAAATAAGAAAAATAAAATAAAAAAATCATATAGTAAAAATCAGATGCTGCAAAAAATAAAGCATGATTAAAATATAAAATATAGTCCAATAATAGCCAAGAATTACATGGAATTATAGAACAAGTTAATTAAGTGAACTTAAAGTGGACACATTAAATATGAAAGTGCGAGCAATTTGCATGACAACTGTGGAAAAAGTTCTAGAACATGGAGCTTGGTAGCAGAAAACAAAAGTCTACAAGAGGTCTTCCTTGTCTATTGGCAACAAACTGGCATTCCTTTATTTCTTTAGAGCATTCCCACTGCAGAGTAAAAGAAATGCTCTGTAAGGGGATCTTTAAATAAACATTCTAGGTTGTTTTTTGGTCCCTAGGGTGGTGAGCGATTAGGAATCAGCACCTTAAATTTCCTTAACTCCCTGCAGTTCCTTTCTAGAGCTTTACTTAGTATGGGGCTAACTGTATAATGCTCTTCTTCCTTTCCCTTCAATATGTCAAGCTATTACTCTTCCTTCTACATCTTTTGAATAGATAGATCCATAAATTCATTGAGTATTTCTGCTTGTATCATTCCTCACTGTACACCTTTCCCTCCACATCCAATTTCTGCATCCCAATCTTTCCCCTCCCATTTTTCTTGTACTCCTGAAGAATCTTGTTGTTGCTCTCTTTACTCCTTCTGTGAAGTTATTCTATATATTTTATTTACCTTTCTTACTAATTTGGTAATTCTTTCTCATGCTTCTTCATACTTCTACCTAAATTCCTCTGTTCTGTTCTTTAACTCATGCCCACAGATGTACAAATCAACTGACAATTACCAGCAAGAATGAAGTACTCCATAGTTTAATTTCATTATACAAATTTCCACAGTTAATTTCCTTATGTCTTCTTATATCATGCTTTAAAGTGCGTTATTTATGTAGAACAAGTTATATACTGATGTCAAAAAGTTTGATTCTTAAAAATATGTCTAAACTAAATCGGTGATTTTGAACTGAAGATGAATGAGATCCTTCATCAATAAATGTTTTGTATCTCTTAATTGTTTACTGTGAACTATTTTCAATTTATGACAATCAGAGCTGATATGGTGGGTTTTCTACCTCAAAAAAAAAAAAAGATATTTAAACACAACTTGAAGTCACAGTATTACATATATGAGTGAAACACGATATGCCATCATCTTCAAATGCTGATTTCCATATTGTGTGAGAAGAAGCATTCCGACAAAGACCAGAATCAAACAGCTCATTGGAGGCATGATTAAGTTTTGCCAAACTAGAATTAAGTGATGTGAGTAAATCTAATTTTATTATTGACCAGTCTGCTTTTTGATAAATATGTTCTGTTGAGGTGCAGTCTTTGCATTCCTTTTTGTGAATAAGACCCAATCTGGTGGTTGTTTATCTACTAAACAGTCATAAGAACTAAGTGACCGGGGAGAGATCAATATTGTCATACCAAAGAAGAAGCCATTACATTTTACATGGAAACAATTGGAAGTAATAATAAATGGTGAGAACAAATAGTTTGGAATGGTTGAGTAAGAAGTGTTATCCTATTGGCTCAAGCTTTAAGCCAATTCTATGCTTCCTAGTATTTTACATTACATCAAATGTCAGTCATCTTTGTCTTTGGACTCCTGGAAGCTTGGAAGCTGAAGACCTGTCTTCAAGCTAATACCAAAACTACTGCATTTATCTTATGATTTAAATCAATGTTGTTCTTCTCTACCCAACCTTTCCATGTTGTTCTTTTAAGTGTGGGGGCTTTTGAGCCATCTTGCCTACTGCATATCTGACCTTGTAAACACCTCCTAGTCTCATTTCCTTTAAATCTGGCCCTGGAAGCTCCCCCCAGTCTTATCTCCTCTGCACATCTTACAGGAGACTGACAAATGAAATTGAGACAGCCCTTCCTTAGACTGCTGAAGTGTGCTTTAAATTTGCCTTAAAGTGAGTGTTCCTCATTGCCTGCTTAGAATCACCTTTTGATTACTTGTTGTAACTAATTTGTTTGAGTTATCTCTGATACCTTTTCACTTTTGGTTAATTCTGGTGCATTTTTACATTAAGAAGATGGGGACTGCATTAATAATGGTAGTAGAAAGTTAGCCTGGTCTGTCTGAACTGGGAAAAATACAGAGAGTCTAAAAGTGAGATCCTTTCATTGGCCAGAAGGCCTTTCAGGTGGTTTAGTCAGATTTCCTTGAGTCTATAAATTTTGTGCATTTGTACAGTTCTTGGTTAATTTCCACAGAGTTCCCTACTGCTTGGTGTCCTTGCCTGTGTTCTCAGAGTATTTGACTTGCCTCTGGTGCCATTCAGGCTAAGATAAGTACTTTATATTGCACTTTACTAAGCTGTTTCTGAAGACTGTTGTTGTGTTTTTAAATTATTTATTGCATTTTTCTGTATTTTATCACTGTAAAGTGTATTTCATTTCCTTTGGTATGGCAGCTGCTAGTGTTCTTTGAAATCACTTTACACTGTGTAACCCTCATTGCTGGCTTGCCTGCCATAAAATCACAATGTAATTACTTGCTGTAGCTAGTTGTTTGATTTGTTTCTGTTGCCTTTTCACTTTTGGTTAACTAAAGTATGTTTTTACATTAAGAAGTCTGGGACTGCAATTCTAGTGACAGTAGAAAAGAGGCCTGTTTTTTCCAAGTTGAGAAACACATAAGGGAGCTAAAGTAAGATCATTTTATTGGCCAGAGGACTTTTTAGATGGTTTATACACTTTATTTGAGTTTGCAGATCCTATTGCTCATTGAACAGCTATGTTTATTGCCTTGTATAGATGCAGTCATCTATAAACTAAATTTTCCCTATAAACCTTCCACTGTAACTTTACCCACTACTCAGTTGCACAAAGAGTAAACTGTTTGTGCACTGAGGAGGAGTGCTGCATGAATTCCATCATGCATAGCCTAGCTGTAGTTTCTACCCTCACAGTATTCCAGTTAGCTTTCTGTTGGCGGTATCATCTTAAGGGTAAGAAAGTCAGGTTAGACATACATTTACAGAGGAAAATAAACATACGTGAAGGCAATCAATCTGGTTAAAAATGGAAGCGGGGAACAACCCTTGCTTCCTCCTTTATTATAAAGCACATGGTCATGTGACCTCTCTTGACCTCTCCCCACCAACGACATCAGTGTAAGAGCACATATACGATCATTCACTCTCTTTATTATTATCAGCCAACACTCCCACTTGCTCTTACGCTGTATACAAAATACATTTTAAGAACATATTTTTGGATAACTTTTCCTTCACATTCCAAATACGTAATACATGAACTTTTCAATCTTCGACTTCGTAGCAGGTTTAGTAAAGACATCTGCAACCATGTCCGTTGTCGGGCAATATTCAGTGCTTATTTTGTCATCATTAAGTGCTGACCTGACAAAATGATACTTAATGTCAGCATGTTTACATCTCTGTCGGCTTACTGGATTCTTCGACAAAGCAGTTGCTCCTTGATTGTCCTCAAATATTGTTACTGGCAGATGCTTGCACTCTCCATCCATTCCACTCAACAGCTGCACAAAGTACAAACTCTCCTGTGTTGTCGCTGCTAATGCCATGTACTCTGCTTCTCATGTAGATAAAGCCACCGTTTGTTGCTTCTTTGATTTCCATGAAATAATGGGTCCGTCTCTATTAAGGCTAAAGCAATAACCTGTTGTACTATGTCTATCGTTTTGATCTGTTGCCCAATCTGCATCACTGTATGCTACAAGCTGAAGTTTCCCTTCACTTTTCTTGTAACACACCTCTCTGTCCAATGTACCTTTTAAGTTTCTTAACACATGTTTGGCTAGCATTAAATGAGATTCACTTGGTTGTGACAAATATTGCGAAAGTTTACTTACAATCCAGCTAAGATCAGGTCTCGTGCTTGTCATAACATCTATCAAACTACCCACAAGCTCACGATATTTTCTGGGATCTGTAGATTCACTGTCACAGTCAAAGTTTGTTTTTTGTTCCGAAGGAGTACTTCTTACTTTACAATTAGACATACCGAATTTCTCAACAATTTTCGTGATGTACCTCTTTTGGTTCATCTTTACTTCACCACTATTCTGGATAAAGTCAATGCCTAGAAAATGTCTTAGCTTTCCCAGATCTTTCATTTTAAATTTAGCTTTGAGCGTTCCCTTTACATCATTTAGTGCTTCATTGTCACTAGTTGCTATAATGAGATCGTCAACCCATATAATTAGAACTGTTGTCTCATTTTCAGCTTGTCTTATGTCACAATGGTTTGCGGGGTTTTGGGTAAAACTATTTTCACAAAGATAATTGTGCAACATTTTGTTCTAGTTACGCCCTGATTGTTTCAATCCGTACAATGACTTATTCAGTTTACAAACCAATTTTTCTTCATTATTTGATTTCTTTTCAAAACCTTCAGGTTGCTCCATATACACTTCACAGTCGAGAGGAGCATGTAAATAAGCCGTTTGGACATCCATCTGGTGCAATCCTAAATCATACTGAGCTGCCATCTGCATTAGACTTCGTACAGATGTCATACTCGCAGTTGGTGCAAATGTTTCATTATAGTCTATACCAGTGACGTGACTGTAGCCTTTAGCTACATATCTAGCATTGTAAGTCTCAGTGTTATCTGCATTATCTTTTACAGTGAAAACTCATCTACCCCCACCCCAACCCCCACTGCATTTTTATCTTCCGGCAGTGTGGTGAGTGTAAATGTGTTGTTTTCCTTTAAAGACTTAAGTTCCTCCTTCATAGCTTTGACCCACTTTTCTTTAAAGCTCTGTGGTGTGTTGCATATTAATCGGTAACAATAGTCAACATTAACTATCACATAATCATCGTTTTAAACTTTACACTCATAGTCCTTCAAGTATGCAGGTGGTTTCCTCTCTCTTTTAGAGTAATGTATATCCAACCTTTCCTCTTCTTGCCTTATTTTTGTGTCTTGACTGTCAGCTTTTGATTCTGACGTAACATGCACACTTCTGGTATTAAGATCTTCATCCATCACTTCTGGGTCTGTCTGAATCTGGCGTTCAGCTACATTCTTAGTAATGAACTTGACTAACCTGTGTCTAAGGACCCTTCCTGTGTCAGGATAATAGACCAGATATGATGGGCTGTTTTTATCATATCCGACAAAAATCTCCATATCACAACTTGTGTCTAACTTCTTTTTATCTTGTCTGTATGCATAACACACTGATCCAAATTCTCTCATCCTTGAAAGATTAGGTTTCTTCCTTGTTAGAATAAACTAGGATACTTGCACAACACTAAATGTACAGGCCCAGAGATTCTTGGAATTTATAAACACAAACACCTTGGACTAGATAGTTTAAACAACTATTAGAGATGCAAAAATACTTGACCTAGTACTCACAAACATGGGAGAACACTGCACTCCCTATGTATGTCCACTCTGTTAAAGTCAGACCACAAAGCTGTCTTTTTCATACTAAAAAATCAATACTGTGACCCTGGCTAACCCTGCATCATTTATGAACTATTCTAAGGCAAGCTTCCTACTGTTACGTGATAACCTGTCAAAATTTCAAGGCCCCCAAACCCTGAAAATACAGCTGCCTATGCAGAATTGTTCACAGACTGTACAATCATGCTAATAAATGCACAGAGACAGCTATGCCTAAAAGAAGTAAGCCCATAACTAACTAAAAAAAAAAAAAAACACCGTGGTAGAATTCAAACATAAACAGGTTGTTCAACAAAATTAAAAACTCATAGCCAAGATTAGGAAATGCTACACCCAGCATATTAAAAACACTCATCAATCTAAACAAACAACCAAGAGGGCAAAATAAGACTACCAAAGCCAATTTTGATGTAAAGATAGCCTCCCAAGCAAAAGACAAGCACAAGGCTTTCTTTAGCCATGTCTAAAACCTCAATGACAGCCCTCAGCACACAGCAGTGTACAGAAATGTTAACTGGATCTACCTTCAAGAAGCTTGCAAATATAGCAAATCTGCTGGCTGACAAGCTCAGATCTGATTTTTTCATACTGACTCCCTGCCAGCCCTGGGAAGTACCACCAAACAACCCCTCCCCCCACCAACTATCACTGGAAGTCCTAAATCCACTTGCTAAAGTCAGAATCACTACATCAATGGACTCAATAATATCCTAGGATCCCTCCTAAATAACGTAAAATATATCTTACTGGGGCAACTGGAATCATTGTTTAACTGAAGCCTTCAGACAGTCTTCATGCCGCACCAATGGAGAACTGCAACAGCTGTTGTACACCAGAGTCAGCACAGACAAAAGAATGTAATCCCTTTGTTAGAAAAGGGTAAATGGTTCAAAACATGCCACAGTGGATGAGAGGGTGGGAGGGTTAGTCCAAGTCATCAGTATGTACCTTATTTCAAAGAAGTAAGACAAGTAAGTTTTTAAAAACTATGCCTACCAAAGAGGAGAAGAAGAAAGGGAATGCAGGATAATATAACGACAGAGTGTCCCTAAAGACCACTGAGACAAAGAGGAGGAGGGCTATCTGGTCTAACATAGCTGGTATGAATGAATAGGATGTAATGGCAGCATGCAATGATACTGTGGAGGAAGAAGAATGTCATAGCATACCAAGAGTAGAGGGAGGAGTCAAAGAGGGTGGGCACACCCAATCCTGGACACATGATGGAGACATGCTAATAACACGCTGGGTGATACAAAGAATAACAGGCTATAAACTTGCAAGGTGAGTTAGACATGGTAATGGATCTCATTATGTCTGGACCTTTTTGCAGTAGGAGTACCAGACAAATGATGCTTCATTATGTGTACTTTGTCTTTGTTTCATTTTATATTTTTTCACCAGTGAAATGGTAATCAGACCAGGAGTAAAGACGAAGAGGAATTGTTGGAGACAGTGACATTAATTGAAGAAGATGGTGATGGAGGAGGAGATGACCTGCAATTTAGAGAAAGAAGAGAAGAATTCTGTGGACATGTAGATCCCAGAACAATGTAAGACATTTTCTCTATTGCAAATGAAAATTGGGGTAAAAAAGAGTAAACTCTCAGTTAACTGGCCCCCAAGGGGATTGGTAGATGCCAGATAACTGTAGTTTCTGTTTGCTTGAGAGTCACTATTAAAAACAGACCTGCCTAATACTGTACCCTATACTATTTGCTTGGTTTGACTTGTTCTTGGTTTGGGTAGAGAGGGAATTTACTTATATCTTCCTTTTTAAAACTCTAAAACTCTAAAAATGCAAGGTATATTTCTGCAGAGGGCAGACAGAATGTGCAACACATGAAAATTGCACTGCATTTCTTTGATTTTTTTTTCTGATTGCTTGAGAATTCTGGTTGCTTGAGTTCTGATTAACTGAGAGTTTACTGTATTGTTATGTGCCAAGTGGATGACCAAAGTTTGTTTTTCATAGGGACTTAATATTTGACTGCCATGTTGTTTTGGACCCATAAATAACTACTTTTTATGGTTGTGGTGCAAAGGATTCAAGCTTATTATAAGGCTCAAAAGGGATATAAAGAGATGAACAACTATTATGCACATTACATTACATGTATTCCATTTCACTATAAATTACAGTGCTGCATTATAAACTTTGATTTGGGAAACATGAATAAATAAATAGACATTAATGAATAGAAATAAATTTCCTCAGGCTGAGACTGAAATGGGTCTAATGGGACCAGTGCTCTACCATGGATAACAAATTCAGAATAAAAGAAAATAAAATAAATTTGCACATACTTGGTATAAATTCAAATACAAATACATTTCCAAATTTTTATATCAAAACAGAAACTAGTATTCACCACTAATTTAAGTTTAATAATTCATATAAATGTAGTATAGTTGCAGAATTACAATGTGTCCTGAAGTTGTTGTTGTTCTTCTTCTTTCGGCTTTTCCCAGTTAGGGGTCGCCACAGAGGAAGTCCGGTTCGCTAATTCATTTCATTTCTAGTTATAGTCCTCGTGTTAACTTTGCAAGCTGCTTTGCAAAAAATTATTGTATTTTGCTGTTCAAATTTTTTTTTTTAGTTTTACCATTTTACCATTTACTCAGTTGTAAAATAATGTCATGGTAGGTATTGGACATTAATTTGTGTATATCTGCAATGCATTCTGGGTAAGCACACACAAGTTATTTCTTTAGGAGAAAAGTTTTTTTTAACTTACGTTATGTTTACATCTTCACATATATTGTCAATGCAATGTATTCTACATATAAGAATTATTTGATAACTTGTCTTTCTAGGAAGGAAAAAAACTCCTACTGATGCATTTAGCATGGGTACAGTAATCTATATATGCTAACTTAGATAGTAAGGCCTTGTGGGCTTAGTCTTTCTTGAAATTATTGCAAGTATTTCATCGACAAGAAAATATTCAGGGGGCATCCTTACCAATGAAAAGAAAGCCAAAAACAATTTACTTATTGTATCAAAAACTGCATAATTTAGCATTGCATATTGCCATGAGGTTATAGACAACTCCAAACGTTTGATAATTGCATTTTCTTCAGAACATGACCAAAACATTTCAAGAATATGTGCATGTACATATTTTAAGTAGATAGTACATTATTGAGAAACGTCTTATAACAGAAGACATAGTCAATATTTATTTATTTATTTATTTATTTATTTATTTATGCATTTCTTGACTGAGGAGGAACACTGATCCATGTCAGCCATTTACATGCTCAGACCTGGACAAAACAACAGAAAAAAATATTAATAACAGAAACAAACTTTAAAAAGAGAAGAAAACAATAAAACAACAAAACCTGTAATCATTTCCAACTACTACAGTGTATAGTGCAGTATATTATGACATAGGCATGGAATGGGAAGAAGAAGCGATACCTTTTAAAAGTGTGACATGCAGCTATGATAGTTTGCAGGATAGAGTAAAGCTGGTAATAATCATAGTAAGGGAACATGTGCAGAAAGACCAGGAAATGCAATAGTGGATTTATAACAGGAATACGCAGCTAAGAGAATTTAAGCCAGGGTAACAGGTATAGGGCTGTCTTTCTGTACATAATACTCATACTTGGCCCAGTGTCCAAGAGTTGAGGGGACTGAAAGAACAATTGCAATGACTTACATGGTTATGCAACAAGGAATGATAAAGGAGGAGCAAACGTATCACACCGATGAGCTGAAATCATAGTAAGAATAAGAACATTTTGGCGTGAGCTTATAGGTAGAAGATTATACAGGAGAAGTCAGACAATCTCTATCTAGAATGTAGTTATAGGAGTCCTTATAAAAAAATGAAAACAGGAAGTGAGAAAAGTTTTATTACAAAATAAAGGAGTGTTCTCAGCAGATTCTGTGATAACTAAAATTATGAGTATAATATAGAGTTACCACCAGGAGTAAAAGTTAAACTAAAAAGGAAGTGCCAAAGGGCGCAAACCTGGCATGACAGAAGAGTCACAGAATGACTACAGCAGCCCATTGTGCCAGTTCTGAAGTCTTAACGGAAGCATCAGGTTCTGTAATTACGTTAGGATTCTGTATAGCATTTCAGATTTTGATAGTGTTCCCATGACCAGAATACGTGAGGTGATGGAAAATCTATATGAGTCAAACTACTTGACAA
Source organism: Protopterus annectens (assembly GCF_019279795.1). Lineage (NCBI taxonomy): Eukaryota > Metazoa > Chordata > Ceratodontiformes > Protopteridae > Protopterus > Protopterus annectens. The sequence goes on from NC_056728.1 coordinate 1,283,984,970, forward strand.
CTCTGGACCTAACAAAGGGGTACACTTATTTAAATACAGCTATGGCAAGGATAGTTAAACAACTATGGGATAGCATAGCTAATGAAAAATGGGATGCATGGATATGATTAAAATAACCAATCAGGGATGATAGGCTAGTACTAACCTATGGACCTATGAACCAGTATTCCAAAGGGAAAAAGCATCCTTCATAACCCTTGATGGTCAGTTTCAATATGTTATTGTAATTTGGCCTACATGTGCCACAGTCACAGATGTGTAAAATACTGAAGCTCCACTCAAGATGTGCTACACACCAGATGATATGATCCTTCATTTAAAGGATGGCAGTCTCACTTACCAAAAGTACGGCTCTTGTTAGAATCCATATAACACCACTCTAACTGAATGTTTTTCTTGGTCTGTCTTGATATTGATAAAAGTTTGTGCCTAATTTTATGATTATTGACTGTTTCTTGATTGATCTCACAAGAGGGAAAGCTCCTGTCAAGGTGCACTGGTCTCTTGAGGTGGAAAGGGCATTTCATAAACCAAAAAGGATTATATATTTTGAACCTGTGGTAGGATTTCCTGAGTTAACTAAGGAGTTTATCACATACATTGAAAATCAGAGATAGGCTTGGGGAAGTACCCTGTGTGATATACCAAAATAAATAGGAGCAATGCAGAAGAAAGTCGATATTCGATGCCTTAAAGTACTACTTGTCAGGTAGACAGTTTGGTTTAGTAACGGTTGTTGACGGCAATATCAAATTGTGCTCTTGGTCACTATCCCTTTAGGCCATTCAATATGTTATACTCAGCTGACCATTCTAAATAACAAAAATGCTGGTGGATAGTCAAGGACCTGCAACCCGTCAATATGAGTACAGAACCCTTGTTTTTGTTGGGCAGAGATAGTGGTAATATGTTGTTTATGTGACAATAAATCTGTTGCAATATGGTACAGCCCCCCTGCCCATCGTAGTTATGTGTACTAACCATTACCTGCCCCACCCCTAATCCTACACCTTACTGTAAAAAAAAAAAAAACTTCTCATAACAATACCACTATTCAGAGATATTAAAGGCTAGTGTTATTGGGGGGGGGGGGGTAGTGTAATAATGGAAAAGGAAATTGTTTTTCTTTTTCGATATTTTGCAGGGTCATTTTTTAGTGTTTTCAATATTTATGTTCTATTTTTATGTTGCGGTTTTGTGTTCAACATTAAGTAAGTTTAATCACTGAAAGTAACCATATAGATAGAGATATAGATATAGATCTACAGGTATATAGACATATTCACATATATACAAACCCATACAGACCCACTGAATATAAGATTGTATAATGAATGATTGATATGTTAAATGGTCAACATAAAAAACATCAACAAAAACACATTGACCATTCATTATATCAACAACAACAAACAGCAAAATTCAGTACATCGAAAAGGGAAACATTTTTTTTCTGATGTACTGCCCATAATGCTGTCTATAACAAATTCAGGCCAAATTTGTCTGAATATTGATAATGATATAGAGAGGGATTTTTATGGCAAACTAAACCTTAGTATTAAGGAAAGGGGCAGACTTATGGTTAGGTTTAGCGCATATTACTAAGGGGAACAGGGGTGGGTAACCCTAATATGCAGCTTATTTTAAAAAAGTCCTTTCCATAGCACTACTGCTACTACACAAGATCAGCTTGGGCACTCACCAGGCAGACAGACACAAACACACACACACACACACACACACACACACACACAACATTTATGCCCCTGTCTAACACTTATCCTTACCCTAACCCTAAAAAAATAAAATTTTCACATGAACTCTAGGCCGCACCACTTACCTTTGTCAACAAACTCTAAATCGGCTGATACAGCCTTCATGAAAATGGCCTAACTCACAAAATGTGCAGTAGTTTATTTGCATTTTACAAACTAGTATTGACCAAGTGAACTGCAACTATATATCCATGCATATGATTTAAGTGCATATATATATATATATATATATATATATATATATATATATATATATATATATATATATATCGGTGTGTGGTAGCCTCAGGCTTCCAACACAAAATAATGGAGAACAGACTGTGCCAACAATCAGCATTCTCCATTAAACTAATATTTTTGCAGGACATCAAGCCTTCCTTCATCCCCTAAAGCAACACTAATTATATATGCCAACTCCAAGACCACGATACGACAGCAAAAACAGAATAATCTGATAAAATTCAAGAAACCTCACCACTAAAGCAGTTTTAGGACCCCTCACCCATGATGTCCCATATAGCCACCAAACCCCATTTCAACTTAATACTGGTGTATAATGAATTAACATCTACTACCACCCAGTAGTAGTCATCATACCACACAATTGTATTAACTTCCTTACATAATTCACCTGTATTTGCAATATGTGCAGGACATTATGCTAATTTGAAAGAGTTGTTGAATATGGTCTTTTTTAATGAGTCTCTGGAATCTTCTCGTATTTTTGCCTGTGAGCATTGCAAGGTCTGTATGTGTATTAAGAATATTTCGGGCAAAGGTATTAATGGAAAAAAAGTTTATAAAGTCCCCATTTTCACGCATTCAGTGTTGCTATTCTAGAACTTGCAGCTCCAGTTCTTGGAATATAAATCTGATACTGTGGTCTCACACTCCTTTTTTCTCAACTTTGGTTCATGGCCTGGGTGTACATCTTTCCTGGTTCTACATTTGTTTTTGCAGAGGGCTTTAGTTTGTGTCCTATCCCAAGATATGGTATAACTGGTAGTACTTTAAAAAGGTCCATAACTGTGCACACCATGTGTGTGTGTGTGTGTGTGTGTGTGTGTGTGTGTGTGTGTGTGTGCGCGCGCACGCACGTGTATGTGCGTTTAAGTCTCCATCTTTTTAGATCACCAAAGTGCAATATTTTTATAGTAACACAAGTTTTTTCAGAGCACACCATGCCTGCAAATAGTGCAAAGACTGGACCTCACTTAAAAGTGCACTCAAATAACCTGAGCTGTTTCTATAGTTTTAGAAAACATTAAGGTGTTTCAGATATGGAATACATCTTTTATGCACCTTTAAGTGGAAATGTAGGAAATATTAATTTGACATAAAACCTCAGGATATTTGCCATTTTTCATGTTTTTTTTTTTTCAGAATTTCACAGTCCAAATAGGGACTGCCCTGCATAACATGAGACAATGGTAATCCTAATGGGTGTGTGTTTGTGTGTTTGTCCTTTGATGAACTGGTGCAATAACTTGGATTAGTTTCTGTGTCCTGCATGCCCACTGTGTGCCAGGACTGGATACAGCTTTGTGATCCTACATTCATCTAAGAAGAAAATCAGAGAATGAATGAAAATATATACATACAGATATATTTATTTCTTTTTCAAAGGTCATTACATCATTGTATCAAATGATTAAATGCAGGCTCATGGATAGATGTGGGTGATGTACAACCAATCCCATCAAGAAACATGCGGGAAGCAAGTTAGTCTCATTCTTGACAGCAGCCCTTCTGTCTCTCCCTATCTCTCTCCCTCTTTCTCTCTGCCTCTCTCTTCCCTTTCTTTCACCCCCCCCCACACACACACACACCACCTATTAAATGATTAGAATAGTGCTAGCACATTTTTTTAAGACGTGGAAAGAAACTGGATATCCCAGCAAAAGCCCATACAAGCACTTAGAGGAGACATGCAAATTCTTCTCAGGAGGCACCACAGCTTGGATCCAAACCAGAGAACCAATCTGTCTGCAGTCATGAAATTCTCAGATTAATGGCTACTTTATGATAAAAAAAATGATGGCATGACTTTTCACTGGAAGGCATGTTATTATTTATTATTATTAAAAAAAACAACAAAGGAAGTTGATTCCCCTTTATTTTTGCTGTTTGTTTTAAATCAGTAACTCTATGTGAGATACAGCTTAAAATGATCTCTGATTTATGACTACCAAAGGAATGCATCAATAGAGGGAGATCTGAGGTGTTCTGTATAACTACTTCAGCCTTTAAGGCAATGACTGTGCTACAAAAAAATCTGTCACAAAAACAGGCTGTACTGCAATAAATGGAGTAAAGAAGCAGTAGTAGAATTCAAGCTCAAAAATTCCAATGCCAAAAGACAGAAGCCAATGTTTATTGCAAAGCTTTCGGGTCACAAACACCCTTCCTCAGTGCTACTATCATGAAAGTAAAAAATATAACATTTAAATAAGAGTTCTTAAAAAACACATGATTACAGCCAGCCTATCACAAAATAATGATACCCCACCCCCTATGTTGCTATATACACTTTGTGGTAATATATATGTATGTAAAAAAGTTATATAAAATCATTTAAAAATTCACATATACATATATATGCATAAATGTAGACATATACATGAAACTATAAATTTTCTGCCTGTTTTTTTACTAAAATGGGTTTCAAGCTAACAGCAGTATTTAAACCAGGTAAAACGTCTGCCTGTAGCCTAACTATCCATTCATACTCTTTAAGCTCAACAATATTGTTAATGTTACCACCCCTACTACTAACATATACTATATCAATAACTCTAAACTTAAACTGATGTTCTTGATCTTTTTCAGAAATGTGTTTGCTTAACACATTCGTTTTTATTTTTTTTTCTAATGTCAGACATAAATTATGTTCAACTATACGTTCTTTTAATTTCCTTATAGTTTTTTTGACATAGTGTTTAAACACCCCATAACTAATAAAAAATATATGTTTGATTGTTCAGCAAATTGTAATACTACTAATTGTTTACTTAGCTACTTGCACTTTATGTTCATCATTCTGTGTTGGAAAAACTATAAGGAAATTAAGAGAATGTATAGTTGAACATAATTCTGGCATTAAAAGAAACATAAAATCTAATGCGTTAAGCAAACACGTTTCTGAAAAAGGTAAAGAACATCAATTTAAATTTAGAATTATTGATATGTTAGTAGTAGGGGTGGTAACATTAACAATATTGTTGAACTTAAAGAGTATGAATGGATAGTTAGGCTACAGGCAGACTTTTTACCTGGTTTAAGTACTGCTGTTAGCTTAAAACCAATTTTAGTAAAAAAACAGGCAGAAAATGTATAGTTTCACGTATATGTCTACATTTATGCATATATATTTATATTTGAATTTTTAAATTATTTTATATAACTTTTTTACATACATATATATTGCCACAAAGTGTATATACCAACATAGTGGGTGGGATATCATTATTATTCTGTGATAGGCTGGCTGTAATCATGTGTTTTTTAAGAACTCCTATTTAAATGTTATATTTTTTACTTTCATGATAGTAGCACTGAGGAAGGGTGTTTGTGACCCGAAAGCTTTGCAATAAATATTGTTTTTTGTCTTTTGGCACTGGATTTTTGAGTTTGAATTCTACTACAAAAAAATCTGTCACAGTCCGGGTCCCCTTGTAATTCTTTCTAATGCACTGTCTTCACATTCGCTTTAAGACACAATGACATTTGTGGAAAATTCTGGAGAACTAACAATGCAGCTCATTCATAATGTTCAGCATCTCTGTATTTCTGTGTTCCATAGCCCTGTTTCAGGAACATAATTTAGTTTAAATTTAAACATGCAGATATTCCTAAGTAAGCAGACATCTTGACAGCTGCCAAGAATAATCTGAAACAATGCCACAGACAACATCAGGAGTACTCACATCTTGTGTTACAGCTGCACTTATTTTGTGTTTTGTCATCTTGACTGTGGGAACTTTGGTGCAAATACATTTAGCCACTTGAAGACTAGGAACTGCGATAAAGTGCAGATACAGGGTACAGCATGTCTGAGGGCTAAATTGCATCCAAAAACTGAACATGACAGCTAAAGATAAAACACTTATTATGATTAATACCAGAAGCTCCAATACATATTACTTATTGCACCCAGGAAAGCATGCTGTTATCTGATAATGTTTACAACTTAAATTACATTCACAAGGCTCTTGCTCTTCATTTTAGCAGACAGTTTATCAGTGAACTTCTTACCCCAGTGAACTTTGACTCTTTACTTTTCACTGCACTTTGACAGATATACAGTTCTTTAGCAAACACCTACTCAAGGTCTCAAAAGCAATCTGACTACAACTTAAGTATAAAAAAGTGGATTGATTTTACAGCTATCGCACACTACACATGCAATGGTCTTATATGTGTGCAAAAAATAATTCAAGGGAGGACTTTGTTAGCACAAAGATGAGTGAGAGAAGACAAGCTCCCTGATGACAGTCCTAGGATTAAAGCCCAAAGGGCAACACTTAGCAGCTTGGCAGGAAAAACTTAACATACTTGTATAGCTCCACCCCATACCACCCCCACCCCCCTGCCTTTTCACCCATCTCTCTGTCACCATCTCTTTCACTTTCTCTCAACCACATGAATGTGACATTAGGCCTTTGAGCTCTAATGTCCTATTTTCATTTGTGTATGTTTCTGATAAACATACACAGCCTACTACACAAAAGATTTTCGCTCTCTGTGTAATAATTTTATTTTTTAATTTTTTTATCTATGATCAGGCCTGTTATTCTGCATTTCCCTCTCTCTCTCCCCACATTTTTAGTGAAGTGCTAAGGTAATACAAAATGTAGTTAGATCAAAAAGAGGGAAAAAAGTGTAATCTGTAAACTACAATTTCAGAAGTGAACTGTGTTGCTGTTACAGATTTATTTGCAGCTGTCTACTTATGGTTTCATGCAAGTCTGCTGAAATAAGTGCCTTACTACATCATTTGCATTCATTTTCATACTACTAAGCTGAATAACTGAAAACATAGAGGGTTATGACGGGGTCTCCAGTCATAACTATATTATTGTGTGAATTTGACATGGATGCCAAGAAATTCACCTGAAGAGTGAAGCTGAAGAGTTGAATCCTCACATTCATGTTGAGAACACATAATAATTGGTTAGGATTGGTAAAACCTGATCATAAACTCTTTGTAATACATGGAGTTGATGGAGTTATCTAATCCACGTACTACCAGTTACAAATGTTTGCAAGCCAGTAAAGCACTTAGCCAATACTATTGCACAGGCATCATGCAAATATAATTGGAGGAAAAGGTCAGGGACTGTTTTAAAATACTGTTTTAAGTAAGTTACAGACTAATGTCTAAAGTTACACTGACATAATATCAGGCAACATATTCAAGGATACTTCAGAGTGCAGGAATGTTATTTGGGTGAAACATGACTGCAACAAAGCTTAGGAGTGAGAAACCATTGTTACACACCTCTGAAAGTGGTGTTATGGTTGGGTCGCATACTATAGAAGCGCTTTACAAGTTTATCTTTTTTTCCAGTCTTTGGAGCATAATCACAGGCTCCATGAACTACATTAAGGTTCCTGCCCTCACATTTCTTCTGAACCTGATTGATGAATTTGACATCTGCATTCCACAACAAACATATCGTTGCTCCCATTGTGTTCTCAGGTATTTGACTGCACTATATATCCAAAAGTAGAATTTTGCTTGTTTGCAGTTCATTCAGAAACGTTTCATTTCTCTTGAACAGTGTTATACATAAAGCAGTAAAATGAAGCTGTCAGTGTCTTATAGCCTTCCAAGTTTTGATTCATGACACATATACTAATAATATACATGATCTGAAGAACATACAGAAATGCCAAATCATAGTGTCAGTTATGTGCAGTTCTTTATTATAGTTCTGTACAAATATGTTGTAATTAAAATGCATATGCAAGACTTTCTATAGCTATATACTTTTTGCATTTTTGGTTTATGTAACTTAAGAGTTGTAAAATAAATTATATGACTTTAGGCTTTTGAATATTGGTTAAAATCTTGTCCACCAATATAGTGCCATTTTTTTAGGCATTGCCAACCTAATAAACTATCCATCATAACTAATCCAACTCAGAATAATCTAAAGGTAATACTGCTCAATTCCAGAAGTCTAAACAAAAAACTCCATTCCCTGCAAACTTTTCTCACCTTGGATAACACACATGTCTGTGCAGTTACTGAGACATGGTTTAAAGCCACAGAGAGCACCTCAATACTATAGACCTATAGTGCTTTTCATGCATTTAGATCATCTACTGCACAGTAAGGGATAAAAGGTGGAGCTGTCTCAATTTATATAAAAAAATAAACACACCTCAAGACAGGTAAAGCAATATAACACAACAAAGCTTCTCCATATACAAGTCACTATTAACAAAGTCCCACCCCACATTTTTGTATGCTATAGGTCCCCTTCTATGTCCCAGGAAACCCACACCACTTAGGTAAATGAACTGCAGTCACGTCCCATTCATCCCAACACAATACTCCTGGGAGACTTCTACTACCCCACTAAAACTGGGAATCCTGTATGACCCCAAATTTGCAAGCATAAAGATTGTTGTTTTTTCTTAATGTGAGCGCCATGGATCAGTTAGTCCAAACACCCACTGGAGGTCGCAAAATCCTTGACCCAGTTCTTTCCAATATGGAGTAATGTTGCACCCCCCCCCCCCCATTGTGTATAACATTCTATTAGTCAGGTCAGACAATAAACCTGTCGGCTTCAAAATAAAAAAAAAGCCCCCTGACACCAGCTAACCCTGACAGTTTTTGGAATTATTCTAAGGCAAACTTTGTACTTTTAAGTGATATCCTGGCAAAATGTAAAACCCACTCAAACGTACGGAACACTGCTGCTTATGTGGAGATAGTCAGCTACCAGTACTGACTCCACTCCTTTTCAGCATCTACTTCTCATAAGTCAAGGCTAATATCAAGGGATTGTGGCTGACTAAGCTTTTGGATGATTGTAAACTAAAAGCTATCACAGAATCCCCCCAAGAAATTAATATAGAAGGGCTAACACAAGCAAATGACTGGTGCCAAAGCCATGGTTTAAAATTAATTGACTAGAAATGCATAATAGTGTCCTTTGTAAGTCAGATAGCCCTGGAAACTATCTCATTGGTAACACACCCCTAACAGTATGCATAGTCATATGGGATTTGGAAATGTATGCAGACAGTGACCTGGCATTCGACCAACATATATATATATATATATATATATATATATATATATATATATATATACACACACACACATACACACAAACACACACACACACACACACACACACACACACACACACACACACACACACACACACACACACACACACACACACACACACACACACACACACACACACACACACACACACACACACACAGGGTAATAAGCTAATTATTCTGTGCTGCTCAACTTATAAGCAAAGGTATGAAATATATGTCCAAGGAAGTCATCATTCCACTGCATTTAACCCTCAGTAGGTTCATCATTGAGTACAATGCCCTCTTTGGTATGTACCTGATCAGACACCTGTAAGAAATGGAACATCCATGGAGGTTTATCACAAAAAGAATGCAACACATTAACAAAATATCCTGTGCAGATTGTCTCAAAGTGCTTTCCCTATACTCTGTGTCATACTAACTGTTGAGGAGCAATCTATGCCTGGCATACAAGGTATTCCTGGATCCAGCTCTGATGGATCTGCTGCATATCTGTAAAACAAATAGCATATGAACTACCCAATCCAGTGATTAGAACCTTGCATGCAATGTAAATAGGACATGTTGGAGGGACGGGTACATCTCTCAGAGAATACCCGATTCTCTGGAACAGGTTTCCCATCCATGTAACATAGAGTTCTTCTTTAACCCTATTCAAGCATAACTTTGAACAGTGAATGTGAAACTGCAATTTCGCCTATGGTCTAGCACCCATGTCTCTGATAGACCTATACAGCCTGCAATTGCTTGGCAACCCATGCCTTAGCTTACAAATATTCCTTTAAATAACATTTAGGACACCAAAACTCCTCTAAAATCTGACCTGTAACCTCATAGTTATGGAGGGGTAAACACTCTAAGTAGGTAGAGGACTGCCTGCTGAGACTATACCATTGTGGTGAAGTTCAAGTTACCAAGGAATCACTTAGGATGCTATGTGAGGTGGACAGGCTCAGCAGGAACCCTGAAAATGGGTGGCCAACACAGGCAGTACTCAATCCGGGAGAACAGGTTCTGCAGAGGGCCTGCAACACTCTCAGCTAAAAAAAATATACAAAACAAAACAAAGTGAAGAATTTCAATGTCCATACTTTACTAGAAAAGCAGGAATATAAAAGCAAAGCTTTCAAGACTATGGCTGTTTTTCAATACAAATACAAGATAAAACAGGGTCTCTATATTTAAATGAAACACCAGCCAATCAGATAGAATACAAGTCATATGACTTACAAATTAATCATGTGTTCAATTGACGACTAAATAATTAATAAATTAATAGATAGCAGCCCAAGACAAAGACATACATTCAAAAACATACATAAAAAAGACATAAGAATTCATAAAAAATTCATGCTTAGCTTTCAATACTGGTTTAATGCTATGTGTATTTTTTAAGCCAGGTATTTTATCAGTTCTAAAAAAAATTGAACCATCTATAAAATTGATCCATCTATATTCTGTCATTTCAGTTTTAGTAATTAAATCTTCTCCTCTGATATCTGGAAACAATCTTTGTAACACATTAAATTTCAACAAATGCTCATTGCCCTTACTTAAAATATGTTTAGTCAGTGCATTAGTATCAATATTCCTTTGAATGACAGAGGGACATGCTCCAATCCTTTTATTTTAATTTCATATTAGTTTTACCTATATAAAAGCTTTCACATTGCATGCAGTTAGCGTGCCTTCTGTGGAAGGTTGGGCGCCGGGCTGGCAACTCGACACCATAAAACTCCACTGCCAATCATGAGTGGACAGGTGATCTGCTGTGGCGACCCTTAACCAGGAAAAGTTGAAAGAAGAAGAAAAAGATTGCATGCAGGTAGCAAAGTAGACTACATTTTCATTATAACAAGTACCTGAGGCTTTAAACGTAAAGGCCTTTTTACTAATGGGGTGTATAAAATATAAATCAGTATTAATTTCATTACAACATATACAGTTATTACAAGGAATTATGCCACTTTTCCTAACTGGCCTATCAATATTCTGGGCAAAATTCATATCTTTATAACATAGGTATTGCTTGAGTTTTTTTTTCTCTCTTAAAAACAAATCTTGGTGTATCACCTACAATATTACTAGTTTGAGGACTAGATTATAATATAGCCCAGTCTTTCTGAATTATATCCTTGATCATATTAGTATATCTATAATATTTTATCAAATAGTCCATAAAATAGACTCTATGAGAGCAAGTATGAGTGATATTATTACTATCAGCATGAAGATAGGGTTTAGCAGAGTCTTTCCTTTCATTGATTACCAGTTCCTTAGTATTCTCAATTAAACTATGTTTATACTGCCTGATCAAAATGTCTCTGGCCATATTATCCATCACATGCATAAAATTCTCATCTTTAGTGCTAAGCCTTCTTGCTCTTAAAAACTGACTTTTTATGACTCCATTATATATGTGTCTAGGATGCATACTGTAACTGCGAACATACCTAACTGCCTGCACATCTTTCCTATGAAATTTGTATCATATACAGTGTCCCTAATGTTCACAACAATATCAAGAAAATTAATTTCTACATATGAACATTTAACGTAAAATGAAACAAATCAGTACATGAATGTAGGGAGTCAGTAAAATTCTTAAGACTGTCAGAGCTTCAATTCCATAATAAGAACACATTGTCTACAAAATGCTTAAAAGCACTAATTGTCCATTCTTAAAAGTTGCCCCATTATCATTGAAGATAAAATTTTCCTGTCATCTGGCTAACTCTAGTTTGGCATATGTATTATCCACTGTGGTGCCCAGAGCTGCACCCAGCTTTTGATGGAAAAAAAATTTATCAAAAATAAACACATTATTTTTCAGTACTATATCAAGCATTGAGAAAAGCATTTCAACTTTGGAATTTAATGGACTCTACACCATCATCAGTGGGAATGATTGTGAAGGTAACTAATAAAATATCATTATAACTATTGTTAGTAGACCATATTCTTAAACTATTTAAGAAGTCATTAGTATTTTTCATATAGTTTATACCTAAACTCAACAAAGAAGGAAGCTGCTTCTCTAAGTATTTGGAAAGAGCAGAAGTAATCCATCTACTTCCAGACATAATGGACTTATGGAAAGTTCAATTATACCTGGGATGTATAATTATCTCTACTCTGATAACCCTGTCTCTCCTTTTATATATGGGCTTCCCAAGAATCATAAGAATCTACAGGTGCCATCAATGAGGCCCATTATGTCTGGAAGTACATGGCTTACTATCGCTCTTTCCAAATACAGGTTACTCACTATCAATTGAATGCAAATAGTTAATAATCTTTTCTTTTTTACAATTATTTTGTATTATGATTGTTTATTTAATATTTGTATATTGTCACTTTAGCTTTACTTATGTTTGCTGGGGCTTTTCCCCTCAGGTCTCCACTGAAAATGGGTTTGTTTGCAAACTCAGTTGGACTAACCCGGTTAAAAATGATAAATAAGTAAATAATTAAATACTTTGATAAGCAGCTTGCGCCTTTGTGGAGCTTACATAGAAGCAAAATAAATGATACTAATGACTTCTTAAATAGTTTAAGAATATGGTCTACTAACCATAGTTATAATGATATTTTATTAGTTACCATAGATATAAAATCCCTCTTCACAGTCATTCCCAATGACTATGATGTAGAGTCTATTAGAGCATTTTTATATGCTCATAGTGATTTTTCTAATTACAAAGTTAAATGCTTTGCTCAGTCCTTGATATGATACTGGAAAATAATGTGTTTATTTTTGATAAACGTTTTTTTTCCCATCAAAATCTGGGTATAGCTATGGGCACCCGAGTGGCTAACACATATTACAACTTAGTGTTAGCCAGATAGGAGGGAAATTTTATCTTGTATGATAATGGGGCAACTTTTAAGAATGGACAATTAATATATTTAAGTGTTTTATAGACAATGTGTTCTTATTATGAAAAGGAAGTTCTGACGGTCTTAAGAATTTTATTGACTCCTTACATTCATGTACTGATTTTTTTTCATTTTATGTCAAATGTTCATATTTAGACATTCATTTTCTTGATATTGTTGTGAACATTAGGGAGAGTGTATATGATACAAAAATTCATAGGAAAGTGTGCAGGCTGGTAGATATGTTTGTAGTGATAGTATGCATCCTAGACACATATATAAAGGAGTCATAAAAAGTCAGTTTTTAAAGGCCAGAAGGCTTAGCACTAAAGATGAAAATTTTATGTATGAGATGGATAATATGACCAGAGACTTTTTGAGTAGGGGTATAAAAATATTTTCATTGAGAATACTAAGAAATTGATAATAAACGAAAGGAAAGACTCAGCTAAACCCTATCTATGTGCTGATAATAATAATATCACTCATACTTATTTTTAAAGAGACTATTGCATGGGCTACTTGATAAAATATATTACTTATACTAATATAGTCGTGTATAATTCAGAAAAACTGGGCTATATTACAGTCTAATCTGAAACTAGTAATATTGCAGGCGGTACACCAAGATTTGTTTTAAGAGAAAACAAAGCCTCAAGCAACACTTATGTTAGAAAGAAATTAATTTTGCCCAGAATATTGATAGGCCAATTAGGAAAAGCGGTACCATTCTTTGTCATAACTGTAAATATTGTAATGACATTAATATTTTATAAAATATATTTTATACACCCCATTAGTAAAAAGGCTTTTATGTTTAAAGCCTCAGGTATACTGAAAATGTAGTCTACTTTGCTAACACCACACGGTGTGAAAGCTTTTAGGTAAAACTAATATGCAATTAAAAGAAAGGATTAGAGCACGTTTCTCTGACATTCAAAGAAATATTAATATTAATGCGCTGGCTAAATATATTTTAAGCAAGGATAATGAATACTGGTTTAAATTTAGAGTGTTGCAAAGATTGTGTCCAGATATTAGAGGAGAAGATTTAATTATTAAAACTGAAATGACAGAATATAGATGGATCAATTGTTTAGAGCTGATAAAATACCTGGCTTAAATAATACACATAGTATTAAACAAGTACTGGAAGCTAAGCTTTAATTTTTATGAATTTGTATGTCTTTTTATGTGTATTCTTATATTTTGTTTTTGTACATATGTCTTAGTGTTGGGCTGATATCTACTAATTTATTCATTATTTACACTTTAATTGAACACATGATTAATTAATTTGTAAGTCATATGACTTGTATTTTATCTGAATGGCTGGTGTTTTATTTAAATATAAAGAAGCTGTTTTATCTTGCATATGCATTTAAAAAGAGCCATAGTCTTGAAAGCTTTGCTTTTATATTCCTGCTTTTCTATTAAAGTTTGGACATTGAACTTCTTTGGTTTGGTTTGTATTGGACTTTTGATCTGCCTTTCAAGTTCTTCAGCCACCAGTGAAGTTGTATGATCTATGCTTGAGCTAAAAATATATACTGCAACAGAAACCACAAGAAGACCAAACTCAGTTCAACTCAGCATGCCAGGAGAAAGCCCATCTGCGATGTCTTTGAACCAGAGAACTTGCAACTTGATGAAGGGATCTGATGAAACCAGAAAGGAAGTTATGCCCTCAATGATAGAAATCCTTACAGCTAAATCCATTACATGTATCAGCACTTGGAATGTTCATACAGCTTATAGTACTGGTAGATGGCAAAAATCATACACGAGATGAAGCATTACAATCTATTGGTTGATAGAACCAATGAAATGTGATGGACTGGATCAGGCAAGATTATTTCAGAAGATGTCGCCATTCTGTTTTCAGGTGGCAATAGGCATGCAATGGAGTTGGCATACTACTTAGCAAGGAGGCATCAAAAACATTAACTAGTTTGGAACCAATCAATGACAGAATTATTTCAGTAGGCCTACAGAGCTGTTTCACTAAACTAACATTACTACAAATTTATGCACCAACAGAAGTCTCTGCAGATACTGAAAAGGAAGAATTTTATGAACAGCTACAAGATGTGATGACTTCAGTTCCCAGCTACGACTTTAGAATTGTGATGTGTGATTTCAGTGCTCAAATCGGAAGTGACAGAGAGGGATTTGAACATGTCATTGGCTCTGCTGCTTTAGGAAACAGAATGGATAATTATTATAAATTATTGCAGTTCTGTAGTGACAATCACTTTAAAGTTGGGTGTAGCATATTCAAACACAAAGACTTTCATAAAGCAACATGGTATTCACCTGATGGATACACGGTGAATCAGACTGGATCACAGTTGCATATCTTGTTGATGGGCAAGTATATTTCAACATGTTGGAGTACAACTGGGAGCAAATGTTGCATCTGATCACTACCTTGTGGTCATGTCAATGAAAACAAAACTCAAGAACTGAGAGAAAAAAACAGTATCTCCTTGATTTAATGTAAAAAATTTGATGTCATCTGACGTGCAAACCTGATACAACATCAAGGTCTAACACCGATTCTCTGCCCTACAGAGTGTAGATGATGACATTGAACAGCAATGGGAACAGTTCAAGACAATCACCAAAGAGAGCACAGAGGCAACAACTGGCTATAGGAGGCAAAAGAAAAGAAGCGTGGATAATAGCTGAAACTTGGAAAGCCATTCATGCATGACATAATTGCAAATGAAGATGAAAGCAGGCATACCAAACTGGCCAGTCATTCCACACTGTGATTGAAGAATATAAACAGAAAGATCAACTGGTCAAAAAGATGTGCAAGAATGACAAAAAGTTATGGGTTGAAAAACTGGCAACAGAGGCACAAATAGCTGCAGTGAATGGAAATTCCAGATCATTATATTGTGTTGCCAAATACCTTATGGATGAGAATAAATGGAGACCAGCTATTAGATTAGTAAATGCAAAACATTTGCAAAAATGCAAGAGGAACAATTAAAGACATGGCAAGAACATTTTGAATCTGTGCTAAACTGCCCCACACAAGATGATCTGCATGACTTTGGCAATGATGGCAAAGTGTCAGCAATGATTCTGGATGTGAATTTGTCAGGCATTAATGAGACTGAAGCAAAGGAAACCATAACCAAACTGAAGAATGGAACAGCTCCTGCAACAGGCCAGGAATAATCAGAGTTGCTAAAGTGGTACATCTTCAGTGGAATATTTTACACATCTCTTGAACAACATATGAATTCAAGAAAGGACTCAAGAAACAGTACCCAAAGAGTGGATAAATGGCACCATAATTATACCTCTACCAAAAAAGGGAGACCTTAACAACTGCACAGATTGGCATGGAATCACATTATTGTCAGTCCCAGATAAAGTTTTCACCAGTGTATTATTGAATAGACTGAAAGCAGCAGTTGATGTTAGACTCCGACAGAAACAGATGGATTTAGATCAGGTCATTCCTGCACTGACCAGATATTTGCACTAGGACAAATTATAGAAAAAGCATCCGCTTGGAAGAAACCAGGCATTGTCAACTTTGTGGGCTTCAAAAAATCCTTTGACTGCATACATAGACCATACGTATGGCACCTCCTGTCAGAATATGGAATTCCTCCAAAATTCATTACACTCTTTAAGAGTCTCTATCAAGATAGCAAGTGTATAGTTCAGGTGAACAATGAGTACAGTGTCTGGTTTGTCATGGTCATCAGTGTACAACAGGGATGTATACTGTCTCCCTTGTTATTTGTAATAGTTATTGACTGCATCATGGGGAAAGCATTACACAGATACTCAGTGAGACTGGAGTGGGTCAATGTCATCAAGCTATGTGACTTTGAGTTTGCCGACAACATGGCTCTAATTGATACAACATGGAGTGGAATGCAGACAATGACCACATCAATTGAGAAACAGGGTGGAAAAGTAGGCCTGAAAATGAATTCTGAGAAATGCAAAGTGTTGCTCAGTGAAACATGGAATGACAACAATGATATAATGGCTGCAGGATCATGTTAGATACGACAGAGAACTTCTGCTAACTGGGCTGTTTTATCTCTCATACATGTAACTGCAAGAAAGAAGTGCTGGATAGACTTGAAAAAGCAAGTACAGTATTCAACAGACTATCCAAACTCTGCAGATGAAAAAGCATTGCACTGTTTACAAAGGTGAAGCTATAACAAGCACTAGTGTTATGTACACTCTTACATGGCACTGAGCTGTGGCCAATCACAGCATCAGCCATGAGAAAACTTGAGACTGCTCATCATAAATGGTTACGATGCATTTTGGGAATATTGTGGAAGGACGAAGTAAAAAAATGTCAGTGTTAGGAAAAGAATGCAACAATGGACACTTGAAAATATCATTATGGAAAAAAGACTATGTTGGTTTGGTCATGCTAACTGCATGGATACTAACAGGATGCCTATACAATCCCTCAACTGGGAACTAGCTGGATACAAGACAAGTCCAGGCAGACCTCGACAAAAATGGAAAGGAATTGTAACAAGAGACCTCCATCACTTGGATATCACTTGGGAGGAAGCTAAAGAAGCACAGCTGATAGAACACAGTGGACTCAACTTGTGGCTCAATGTGTCATTGATGTGGGGTGAACCAAATACTGAAGACTGAATACATCAAAACTTGTTGGTTCCATTTGGGATTCATAGCTAGGCTTAAGAAGGCATCTGTTCTTGTTAGTTTAGTATACACCTATGAATGTATGCACACAGTGTTTTACCTTTTACCTTTACCTCCTGACTTTATGTCAGCTAAATATTTTGATGCTTTCCAGTCTGTAGATGCTCATACTACCTTATAAAATATATGATACGCAGCAAATTTGCCATGAAAAGCAGCATCACAAAATATATAATGGCAGCTTCATACTGAAATATATACTTACATTTTGGTTTTGTAGTCAAAGACAAAGACAGTCAAGTCTTGATGGTTCTGGAAATGAGGATATAGACTTGTTGTTTCCTCAATAATCAGTGAAGAAGCATTGGGATTCAAATCCAATTTTTTTAAATCTTTACATTTGAAGGTGTAATATTATCCTTAAAAGAGTGGATCTTACAAATAATTTCTTTAACTTTTCCTTAACTTACATTATATCATGTCTTACTGTACATGTTTAGCAACTCCTGCACTTCATTAACAATAGTTTAATTTCTAGGACATGCCATACTTTTACACCTAGTCTTGATGCAGGCATTTGGCATCTGCACATATATCTGAATTCTTTTGCAAGGCTGTTACATAACTGATGTAAAACAAATTCCAGAGTGTATAATAGCTAGTAATAGCCACCTTGTCCTACTTTAATACATATATACATACAAATATTTCAAGCATGGGCATTAATGCCCTTCTAGCTTGCCAATATACCAAAACACTTGTTTCCATAGTAAGTGTCAAGGCTGTTCTTAAAAATATCTAAACTAGTACTTGCTTTAATGTAATTTAGTAGTCTGTTCCATGCATCGTCTACTCTGTCAGAGAACCAATCAATGCACTTCTCATTCCTAAAGAGTGTAGGCAGATCCAAAATGTAAATGTAAATCTTTACAGGTTAATGCATGTCTTGCCACCATTTCTAACATCTTGGCTGCCTAGATATATATCTTTCAGCCATTGCAGTGACATATGTAAATATTCACTAACAGTTAGTCACCTCTTCTTCAAAATTAGAGGAATTTTTAAGACAGAACTGTTATATTTGTAGTAGGTCATCTGCTCAAATCTACCACTGCTTCCTGCTCTGCAGTTCACAAACCAACACTGGCCCATAATTCAAATAAAATCTACCCATACGACAACTAAATGACCTCAACTGATCCTTGTTTTCTAATATCATGTATCATCACAGACCACACTGTGTCCTTAAATAAGATCTGAAGTTTCTCATATAGATATGTAAACCCAAATAATTGCTTATTTTATCTCAGATGCAGCTGGTATTGCTTTAATTTCAATATTCTGGTTTTGGTTTTGTCTTCTTGTAAAATATGTATGTCCAGTTCTATATCATTTGAGCAAACACTTAATTGAGTGAATTGCTATTTGTCCAACTGAATTAAGTGAAAGCTCAATTAAGTGAATGCTCGGTTAAGCAAAAAGATTGGGGGAAAAAACAGCTGCCTGCCCACCAATCAGAACAAGCAAAACTAAATTTAAAACACTGCAGGTTTTGGGGATTTGCCCCCACCCACACCCCCACACCCTCCCTAACTAAATATACCAACTCCAAGATCGCACTGCAGTGGGGAAAATAGCAAATACTCAATGATGTTTAACCACATCCTTTGCCTGGGAAAAAATTGCTTAACCGAGCAGTTGCTTAATTGAGCGTTCACTTAATTCAGTTCAACAAATAAAGATTTGCTCAATTAAGTGTTTGCTAAAATGATATAGACCCATATGTCCATGTGTGTGTGTGTGTGTGTGTGTGTGTGTGTGTGTGTGTGTGTGTGTGTGTGTGTGTGTGTGTGTGTGTCTGTGAGCATCTATGCTTGTGTATATGTGTGCACATGTGTGCACTTGTGTTTGTCTGTTTTTGTGTGTGTGTGTATCTATGTTTTCTTATTTTATGACCATATCTGTCATATATCTCTGTATTACTTTTTTATTTTAGGATTTAAATGCATAGGCAGGCATATACAGCAAGGATATCAAAAGATACAGAGCTGCAACAAGGACACAGCTCATTGATACATCATAATACAGGCCTCTTTTGTTGAACTATAAGCAGGCTGCATAATTAGGTATAGCTCTGTAATGCTCTTGAACTTGACAAGATACAGCAATACTATGTACTTGGTGCTTACATTTATAATGAACATGCAGCACTTCAGATGAGGATGACTAGGAGAAGGACAGACTATTTCAAACTAACAGTAATTAAGAATGCATATCAAACTGTTGTTTTCTGCCACGACTTTAGATACTCTAGCAGATTACATTTTACTATTCCTGCAGGACAAACACGGTATCATCTTATGTATATTGTTAGCTGTGTTACCAAAGTCTTTTCATTGTGTACTACTTACTCATGCTTTTGACACACCTAACTAGCTGGAAAATAAGTTTTTGTAAATGCATACTTTATTGGAACATTATCTGAAGCTATAGTAGGATTCGTAGTTTGCAGATCCCATTGGCAGGAGATCTGAAGTTGGTTTCTTACAAGGATTCAGATTTACCTAAACATCAAACAGGAAGAATTATTAAAATGAATTCCTTTATGTGTATTACCTCATCATCTTCTGAAATGCACATCCTTTATTTTATCTGAGTTTCAGCTATTCCATTACTAAGCATATCATTACAAGCATCCATCTGTCATTTTATATGAGTAATAGTGTACTTATACCTTTTAATTTAAAAAAACAATCATATTTGAATGTACTCATGGCTTGATACTGTACAAATATTTACACACATCATTCATTTATTCATTTTTGAACTATACACAATCAAGTCCACTGGGCACAAAACAGAAAAGCTAATCTGGACGAGGTGCCAATCTGTCATAACATACAACAATGCATTTAAATATGGTACACACATACTTATGGGTAATATGCAGGTTCACCATTTCATCTGCATCATATCCTTAGGATCTTGGAATAAGAATCAGGAAAACCTCATGAAAACCCAGGCAGACAATGGTAGGATATGTACA
The DNA here is from genome assembly GCF_019279795.1 of Protopterus annectens. Taxonomy (NCBI): domain Eukaryota; kingdom Metazoa; phylum Chordata; order Ceratodontiformes; family Protopteridae; genus Protopterus; species Protopterus annectens. Next base: position 1,284,005,649 of record NC_056728.1, read on the forward strand.
CTACACAGAAGGCACACCTGCCATGAACCAAATTGAAGAACCTGGTCCTCCAAGGCAGTAATGTTAATCATTCAACTATTATGATGCCCAATTACATAAATAAGAGACATGATAGAGTAAAATTGTTTAATTAAGATGTAACATGTAAAATCTACCTTTATGGTTTAAAGAAAAATATTTTGGTTTTGTATAAATCATCTCCAGTTACATAACTGATTCTATTAAGCGTCTGACAACATTTTTTAAATGATAGAATCATTTTCAGTATGCAGATCAGGTGATAAGTCATGAACAGTGTTATATTTAACAATATGCGACTGTAAGTCCTACCCAAAAGATTTTAAAAGTGAAGAAAGTTTTCTTACAGTGGCAACAGATTTACAGATTTTCTGATTTATGTTTCTGTCTGCATAGGCAAGTTATAGAACAGAGCACAATTTCTTCCAAGTCTGCATTAAGGAATTCAGTGAAGGACTATATTCATATAAAATGGGCAATCTGTCATGAAGTTAACTGAAAATTCTTTAGCACCAGATGCACATTTTACTTCACAGAGACCATTAATATTCTTTAAAATGTATATAAGGCTCAGGAATGCAACTAGGAAAATGTTTCAGTTGTCTAGACTGTTTCACTGTTATCTGTTTTGTCCTAAAATTATTCCTTGGACTGTATCTTATGATTTCTTGTGTCTTTTATTTTACTTGTCTGCTGACTGAGCATTTTCTATGCTATATATGCCATTTCTTTAATAATTATCTTAATATGAGTAACAGGATGGCAAAGTCACAGCACTGACAATCTTACAATCATGATTTTGTTTAATTCCCCATGGATTACATTTTGCACTGACAACTCTCTCAGCTTTTCAGTGTTGACCTAAACCCGTCTAGTATTCTTTTGTCTAAGGTCACAGTGGTGTTGATTGTTTTTGCTTTATTTCCAAATTTGTGCAAAAAAAATCAAAATGAAAACTATTAAACTGTACACTGTCTGATTTGTGTTTTTGTTTCTCTAAACTAAATCAAAATTGTCAGTCATCTCTATCTATATGATTTAAGTTCTTGTAACCTGTTTTCCTCAGGAATCTTTTGGGTGGACCATATGTATTCCCTATTTTCTGTATGATCTTCACATAAATATCTACTAAATAATGCTAACTCTGTAATGTAGATGAGGTGCTGCTTTTGATGGTTAACAGAAATGCAGCTGCTGTACAGAATGACCTACAAAATAGCATCTTCATCATTTGACATTGGTTGCTTCATAGCAATCTTCCATTTATCCATATAAGTCTGCCATAATGGCTTTCACCTTCTTTAACACGTTTAACATGTCTGGATTTAAGATGACTCTGTATTCTAAAATATAGTTTATGAGATTTTTTAATGAAGTCCAAGTTCATTTAGAGGCTTATTTCTTATGCACTATTACAAACTGAACAAAATTAATAAGTGTGACGATCTGATGTTTTGCCAGCTATGCCAGGAAAAGTAGAGCAGTGGATGTGTAACATATGCCAGCACTGGACTTTTGTAAATAATCATATATCATTTGTATATCAAACTGATTTGTACAGATGTTTGTGCTAAAAATGTATTTGTAAAGTTGCTTGTGTTAAAACACAATGTATCAATAATGTGTCCTGCTGGACAGAAAAGAAATATACTTGTATATCAGACTGTGCTGTTGTAACTGAGGAAATGTATATACCTTAACAGAGGATGCTGGAAGAGAAGAGGTTAATCTCAGCCCCAACTAACTTTAAAAAAAAATACCTGAAATTAAATTACTTAATTTAGGCCATAAAGAGTGTATCTTACAGTTCTGATTGCAGCCAGAGCGAAAATGTCTGTGAAAACAAGGCTAAGAATACTGCTGTAATGTCATTAGCAGTGAATTAATTGCTATCCTGGAAAGATGGAAGTGTTGAAATGGTTTTATAGCATCTAGATACTAAACCACATCTTAGCAAAGCTCTGTCTTTGTATATGGTAACACATATGTGGGAGATTCTGATTCAGTTTCTTGCAAGGGGGGGGGGTATTATGATAACCAGAAGTCAGATGACCAGATGTATGTGATGTTATTATGCAATCCAGGACTAAAATGATGCTTTAATACTAGAGGAGACAGAAGTCTCAAAGCAGTCTATTTTTTGGAACCTGACATAGAAGGATTGCTGAGTAGCCACGGTGGTACAGCGGTAGCGTTGTTACCTCACAGCAAGAGGTTCTCCCATTCGATTCTCGGCTTGGCTTGGGAGTGCCTTCTGTGTGGAGTCTGCATAGGTAGCATTCGAAAGACATGTGTGCATAAATGGGCGTGCCTTCATTGAAGGTTGGGCGTCCAGCTGGCACCTCGGCGTTTCATAAAAATCTACTGCAGATCATTAGCAGACCAGAGTTCCGCTGTGGCGACCCCTTACCAGGAAAAAGCCGAAAGACAAGCAACAACATGGAAGGATTGCTCACCCACTTCATCTTGCCTTGCTTTAATAAGTAAATAGGGAATAGTAATTTTTTTGATCAGTCAGGAAAATTAGTTAAGTACTGTTTTTCGGTATCTGTGTGAATCTATTCATCTGTGTTATTTTAATATTTCATATGTCTGAAACTCTTGTATTTATTGTAAACAGATATTCAGTATTTACATGTTCTTTTATTATTTATTATTAAATATATTTAAACTTCTCAGTGGGACTGGTCCTTTAGAGAAATGTTTAACCTTTGAAAGTACGTACATTTATTTGGTGACACTGTGGCCACTCCTGAACGCCTTGCTGTTTGGTCAACATTACCATTTATATGAACATTAATTTCAGTCAGTATAATTGGGTACCCTTGTAAGAGCCTTAGAGTAGCTGGTTTTGGAGTGCCCTGGTGGCAGTAACTACCTTATAGTCTAGGCAGTGGGTGCATAGCTGGTGAATCTGTGCCAGCCATTCCCAGATGTGTGTGTGTGTGTGTGTGTGTGTGTGTGTGTGTGTGTGTGTGTGTGTGTGTGTGTGTGTGTGTGTGTGTGTGTGTGTGTGAGTGTGTGTGTGTGTGTGTGTGTGTGTCAGCTACTTGGAGCAGGGACATAGAGCACTGGTTTTATAGAGAGACTGGTAGAGAACTTGGCCTGGGACACTCTGTGTCAGTGGGGAGTCTTACTGGGGGCCTGGAAAGAGAGAGAGAGAGAGAGAGAGAGAGAGGGAAATCCAGGCCCCAGACTGATTTTGTTCCCTATGTGCTTGTAAGGGAAATTGTACTTGGTGCAGAGAGCTGCATCTGGAAATAGTGTGGGTACCTATCTTTGTTCCAAGTGAACATCCTTCACCAATGTCAGTGATGAGGATTCAATCTCCTTGATTACTGGCCCAGAATAGGGGCATCACAATAAGTAACAAAATATTATATTGCAATCAGCATACTAAGACAGCCAGAAATGAAGTGTACTGATCAACTAATATGTTTGATTCAAATAGGAAGTCCAGGTCAACTGCTTGGGAAGCAAAACAGACCTGAGGAGTTCATGACTGACACAGACAGCTACCTTCAGTCAAAGCCATTATCCTCCAACAAACTTGTAAATTTTAATGTCTCTTTCATTAAAGCACAAGGAATATCACAACATTTGTTACAAGCAAAAGTTTATTAGGAAGCTATTTCTCATCCAGGAAGTCTACCAAAGCAGAAATTTATAAAATCCCTTTCTGAAATAGGCAGCAGTCAAAGTACAATGCGATAAACAACTTTATCTAGCAGTTGTTAATTGAAAGGTGAAGGCTAGCAGGGCTCCCCTGGAAAATGCACTCCTTCAAGGAAAATATGGATAACTAATGGCATGGAATAACAACAGGCTGGCTTTACCAAAATGAGCTCATATCAATACCTCATACAAAGATCTAGAAAATGGAAGACAGCAGCTAATAATATTGACAGGAAGACTTAAGCATTGTGAAAATTTGCACCCTGAATGACACATTTTATCTGCTAAAGTCACATATCAGACATCCACGTGACTTACTAGCACAGGGACACCAAGCTACACAGAAGCGTCCCATATAACAAATCAATACATGTGAAGCAAGAGACAAAATACATTTCTGGGTGAGATAAATATCAAAAGTTAACACCCAAAAATGAACTCATGGCAAGCGGATGGCTAAAATAGCTAACATAAAACCAAGCTTTGTCTGCATGCAGCCAACTGCTGCAATCTTTTGAATTCTGGAAAATAAACATAACCATAAACATGCATGATCTGTGTTGTAAATTCCCCTGGAGGAATGTCAGATTAAGGTATTCTTTGTAAAGTCTCTGGGAAGAATGTCTTATAAAGAACCTTCTTTGTAAAGCCATTAACATGAATGTCATATGAAGGATTTTTTTGTAAAGTCTCTAGGATGAATATATATTGCAGATATTCATCAACTATTTCTAGTTATCAGTAAAGCAAAGAAATGCCATTCTCATACTTTTCAAATGTCTTTATGATTCTTACATCTAAATAATTTTTCTTCTATATTTTTTTATTTATTCATCCATTGATTTATGTTTTGTTCCAACTTCTTCATTAAGGCAAACTGTTTTATGATCTGTAATCAACCGATCTTTATCTATTTAACACTCAGTTTTCCACAATCTCCACAATCACCATTATGTTGCTTTAACCTTCAATTACTTTTTCATACCTTTTCTGTTCCTTTGTAGTATGCTGATGATACCTCACAGTATAGTTTGCTCTATTGTTTTGTGCCTTTTTGATACTTTACAGTGAATATATCCAATCATTAAAGTTCTTGTTTACTAAAATAAGTCCGTGTTGGTTTGTGGTTTGTGGTTTGTTTTAAATGGAAGTATGTCACATCCCACTGTTGTCAATGCTTGTTTTTAGTCTGTGAGTAAGTTTTCCCGACATCATCCATACTTGCAATATGCTCCGATCACGTAATTTCTCATCTGTCACTGGCTTTGGTTAACGCCAAAACTCCCTAGACTTGAATCTACTGAAGACTTGTTTAAAGTTTAAGGTGAAAATAAATTAGAATCATATTTGAAGTCAGTCTTTTCTTTAACTTGTCTAAAAATATTCTATAGTAATCATTCCATTTAAAAATGTTTTAACTTCTCAGCTGTAATTTTCCTGTGAGGTAATCTAAAGAGATTGACTTCTAAAGAAAGTTTTTAATTTCATCGGCATTTGCTGGCTGTGTTATATTATGCAATACCTTAACCTTATTTCAATCTGCAAACATGCTTTTATCTGAAAAATAAATCAATAATACTCCAAAGACTGAGTTGTTTAGCTCACATCAGTAGTAATCATTACTATTCAAAATTATACTGCATTTTTCTTAAGGCAGTTTTCATGGACTTGGGCTGTGCAAATGCATAGCACATATTTGCGGACAGAGGAGCTATGCAGATATGCAAAAAAAGGTCAGCATAACATAGTCGCTTTGAATATGGAAAAGTGAAGCAATTTCTGTGATGATACCCATTTTATGCAAACATGTAACTCATGCAAAGTTTGTCTTTTCATACATGTGAAGTATGTAGTGGAATCATAAATGGTATGTACTTTGGTATATTGTGGGCAAGTACAGCTGAACACAGACTAAAAGCATTATAACAAAGCTGCAGACTGTGCGGTAGCAGTTAAAAGTAATATAAAAGAAAAAACGCACAGGTGTAAGAACTGTTTTATATAGGGGTATCCTTTTGTGGATACCCTGAAGGTTTCATTAAGGAATAGAAAGGGAGTGATAGGGCAGATTGAAATAAGTGGAGACAAAAAAAAAAGGTGAACACACAAGGGAAACATCAAGAGGATTTCAGCTGGAGGAGGGGGTAGAGGATGTACACCAGATTGACTTTGCAACCTTTTATTATATAATGGTCAAGGACAACCAATAGTGATGCCATAAATAAGTTATATGCAACATATTAACAAATACTGTCAAACCGTCACCTCAAGTTGATTGGTATACACCTGCCTGTTCCAGCTGCGACTTCAGAGAAAACTAGATGCATATTTCCAGCTAAATTGGAACTGGTGGCAAACCCATTTAGCTCATACGTACAAGCCACATACTCCTTGGTGTGGCCACCGGTCAAATCTGGGTCCAATATGAGTAGAGCTGAGGCCACTGAACAAAAACACAGGAGGGCACAATTATGAAGAAGCTGTAAGGCCGCTGCCGCCGAAATCAATGGCCTCACAAATAGATTCTGGGTTATGAAAGAAATCAAGTTAAACTTAAAAAAAATTTTGAATAGCAACAACCATATCCAAATTAAATAAATCAAACCATATGTTATTTAACTTAATATTGTCCAAATCATAGAAATCAGGCTCCAGTCTGTCAATAGCACTCACTGTGTGCAATCACCTGGAAACCAATTTGGCTAGCAGCCCACTTGACTCTATAGTTGATAAAATGCCTTGCTCACTCAATGGCACTAGACCTTCTAGCACCCTTCCAGTATAGTTTAGGGATAATGGCAGACCACAAGAAAACTACATTCAGATATAGCTGCTGCAAGTGGTCCATATCAGACAAGATTCTGGCCAACAATATTTTGTTAGGAGTTTGACCTAGATCATTTCCTCTGAGGTGAATTTTCACAATGGTGGGCAAGGCTTTTTCCATGGTAATCTTATGCCAGAGTTGCAAAAAAAAAAATCAAAGGAACATGGTTGAGCAGCCAGGCAGGCCAAGGCTCAGATGGATGCTCTCTGAAAAAAAAATAAAAGAATGGCCCAAGAGCCAAATCACCTCCTTCCCTGCAACATAAATAAAAATTAATGTCTGATGTATGACTAAAAGGCATCAGAGACCCACCGTCCTGTTTTTTGAATTACCTACACAGAGTGCCCTTTCATGGCCAAGTCTAAAGCACAACCTATCCAAAAGGAATGGGAGGGGTAAATTTGTGAGTAAATTACTTTCTCTGCCAAGGCTGGCCTAAGAAATGTGTTAATCTCTGATAGATTAAAAGGCCTGCCTGAGGCCAGGGGTAATATCAAACAGCAAACTGACCCAATGCATGGAGCAAGTGACTAGCCCACTGGTATTGTCCAGGCACACCTACTGTCCTCAGTCTTGGATTTCTTTAACCAAATCATGACAAACTCCCTGAGGATGACAAGATCCTCCAAACAAAGGTAAAGGAGAAGTTCATTGGCACAAAAAGTACCCACATACAAAAGAGGTGAACAAAACAGTTATAGAGTCAGATATGTGAAATTCACCAATGGCCCTTTAAATACCTTGAATAACAAGGGGAATCTGAATAACAAGGGGAATCTGTTTTCTCCAAATAGGTTTTCTGGAATCCTGGGAAGATCTCCAAATGTTCGCTAGGCTCTTAAATATCCTCATTATAGCCCAATGTCTTGACACAGTCTGAAGGTCCATAAAATGCTCCAACCATCCAATAACAGCAAAGCGTACTCTGAGAGTTTTATGTGAATCACCCACACCGGACCTAACCACTAAAAATTACACCAACAACTGTACTCCTCATGGCCTGGGACCAGGGAACAAAGACCTGTAAAATGCCTTGAAAACCTAGAGGGATGATGAATAAACTTTCCTAATGTTGCTGGCCCAATAATTTTCCAAAATCAATAATGCTAGTCTTCAATTAGCCAGACTCTTGCAGGAACTGGGGAACCCTTTGGATCCGAATACTTGGCCAGGAGGCAAAACCTGGCAAATTGAAACCAGAAAAGACTGTCAGCTATAGGATTAAGATGACCAGGGACATGAACACTCAAAAATAACAAATTAATCTGTAGACTCAGCAAAACTGGACATGGAAAAATGTTTTTTTGAGAATGTAAACCATTGAAATATTATCTAAGTGAAAATTGATCTTGTAATCTGTCCTTCCTTACTAACACTGCCACCCAAATGGGAAAAATTTCTAAAAATGTAATGTCCCTCCTCCTTTCCACAGACTAGCTTTCTGGCCACCTTTCACCAAACCAGCTACCTGTGAAATAGCCCCCCCCCATAACAGACACCTCAACCACATCAGTAAAAAGCTCAAGGTTGGTGGCAGTGGTACAAGGGGACTACCAAAAAAACTCCATTAAACTGTCTCAAGAATGTGAACCATAACAGAAGGTCATCCTTAATCCATCTGGTCAGCCATACCAGGTGGTACTTGGGCCTGTTACCATTCAACAAGTCAGATATGGACAATAGGAAGGTTCTGCCTGGAGAAACCACTCTACAGGCAATGTTCAGCAACCTGTGTAACTGCATGATGTCTCCTACCCAAACTTTGCTAGAACCCAAGAATCTGCAAAGTAACTGCCGGACTTTTTTGAAGTTTGGGCAGAGGAAGCTTGAAAGAGTTATCAGTGGTCTTTACGTCTAAACCCAAAAAAGTCAGGACTCAACTTGGTCATTCTGACTTGTCATTAGCCAAGAGTATTCCCAACTCAGTGCAAAGCAGTTTGAAAATGGACATCCCTTCCAAAGCACCATCCTGACCCTCCCCCACTATCAACAAATCATCTAGGTAGTGTACAGATGACTGGCAGGGGGCCTGTTTTTGCCTGCAACAATGTAAAACTGTGCTAAATAGTTTGAATGTTGCACAAGCCACAGCATGCCCCATTAGCATTGCAGTGTTGAAAAATATCTTCTTATTGACCTGAAAGCCTAAATAAAGCCAATCATCTTGTTTCATGGAAAGAAGATGGAAAGCAGACTGGATATCTGTCTTACAGAGCCAGGGGTCAGTATAGCCCATGATGAACTCAGCTGCCTGATCCAAAGAAGATCAATGTACTTTGGTCAGCTTGGTGTCAATAAAATCATTGACTGAACCCCCCCCCCTGTGGGTGAAACAATTGATGAATCAACCAGAACTCATCCTCCTATTTGTTTTTTAACCAGGCTGACAGGGGACATTTTAAATAAAACCCATGGAGGGGGATGAGAAGGGAACAATTAGCATGTCAGCTCATTGCCCTTTCCCTATTAGCCTAACAGCAGTGTGCTCAAGTCCTTGAATGGATGATGATTGTTAACTAACTTGGAACCTAATGGGGGTCTGTGGTGGATTGGAAAGCATTTGGAAAAGCCTTTAATAAAGGTGGCTGCTGCCCTTTGATCCTCGTAATCTGACAGTACACAGGATAGCTTATCTAGACAAATGGGGAATATTCAGGTCCTCCAGCAAAGCCCCCCCCGTGCCAATGAAAAGGTGCCTTGGCATGAAAGGAATTGTTGTGCCCCTTACCAGTCTCTCCATCTGTCTGAGATGTATAACAATTTAACTTGTTACTAGGTAACAAGCCCAAACACCTGAAAGCAGGATAACCCTTCCCACATCCTGAACACAAGTGGTTATATTTGCAAGTGGGCCAGACACATTTGTCCTGATTGAATGCCCAGAAAAAAACTTGCATCTTTTGTATTAACAGCCTTTCCTTCAATACCCTTAATCACCTCCTTGTCCATCATGGCACTGAGCTATATGTCAGGATGCCTTGACTCCCACCTGAGAGAACTATTGAGTGTTTTCAGCTTCTGGAAGCTCTTATCATAATTCATCCACCTCAAACCCTCTTTCATGTGGTGGGCTTCCCTTATGGCTGCAAAAATAAGCCAATAACAGCAGTGCTTTAGTGGGATCTCTCTCAGTGATTACACCCATAAATACCACAAAACCCAGAGACCAAGTATCCAAATTCTTGACCATTGTACTGGTTGATGCCTTCTTCCTGACAGCTGCTAAGGCTGCCATCAAGTCTTTGTTGGAATTGTTATTGGCGTCCAGTATGAATTTTATTCCCTGATTATCCACTAAATCAAAGATATCTTCAAACTCCCCTTTTATAATCTTATTTTTGACCTTAGTGGGTGCATGTGCTGTGATATGAGAGCCAGGTGATTTGGAATACGTAAAGCCGAGAGTAGCCATAGGGGACACAAATTGGGAGATACACTCATCTATATAGGGTGGGACCTCCCTCTCTGAGTCCATGGCCTCCTCAAATAACCTACAAAAGTTGGGTAAACATAACTGCACCACCTGATCAACATCAATACCTGGTCTCACTCCCAGATTCATAGCTGTGGAGGCAGCAAAGTTTCTCTCTAAGGCTAAGTTAAGACAGCCTAACTCTCCCCTCCCCTCTCCTAGCAAAGCCTTTATAAAATCATCTAAACAATTACCATCAGATTGACCCCTTCCACTAATATTAAGCCCTGTAGCCTCAACAGAGACATTACCTTGTGCTTCTGTAGATATGTCAGATGAGCAGGAAGGGGTGACCTTTTGGTTGGATGAATTGCTGACTGTCTTTTTTTGAGTTTTCATAGCTGGACCTGGTCTTTCAGCTGTGCACTCCTCCGAATTCAGCAAAGGTCTCCTCCTGGAATTCTGTCTCTGATCAGCCATCCCCACTGTTTCTAAAACAATCAGCAAAGCTCATGTTTCCTGCAAGAGGTGCAATTGACTCTCTTTAGTGGACTGTACCATGGCTGAACATGAAAGATAGAAAGAATTAGCACAGGGAAGAATACACACACACACACACACACACACACACACACACACACACACACACACACACACACACACACACAGTAAACAGGAAAAAAACTTCACATCATGTGTACTAAGCAGAAAATGGCTATAAAAATACCTTTGTAGTCCAACAAAGGTTCTCTTCACATAATGTATGCCAAAGTTCGAACCATGGTTCTGAAGAGGTCCTACAAAAATTTCAGGGGTGAAAGTGCTTAACCATTTGCACTTAGATTTCTTTTGGATTTTATTGTCTCTTCATGTTCTGTGTGTTTTATTATTATTTTTTTTTTATATTTTGAACTTTGGTATACATTTTGTGAAGAAAACCCTTGTTGGACTACAAAGGTATTTTTACAGACATTTTCTGCTCAGCACACATGGTGTGAAGTTTTTTTCCTGTTTACTGGTTTTACTTCAAATCATTCACAGTGTTTTTTTTCACAAGAATACACACACACACACACACACACACACACACAAGGGGGAAAAGGAAAATATGACAAACTAAGAACCATACAAAGTTTGAGTTAATATTAAAAGATTGGATGCTTGATGCTGTCCTGCTGTGAGGTTCTAGAATGTGTAGCCTTCAGGATGTTTCCCTGCTCATACTTTCCTTGGAAAATTCCACTGTGACTAAAACTAGCAATTGTGGGGGTTGCAGAATGCCATGACATATCCTACACAAATCACATTGCCAAAACCATGGATGTACACAACCTAAGAATAAAATCCTGAGGTAAACATTATATACTACCAGTTATCCAAAATCCCTTGCCCAAAATGTGATAAAGTTTGACACTAACATTACAACTTTATTATAAAATCATTGTACCCAAGATACCATCACACAAACATTTATATAATACCATTTAAATTATGCACAACCTCCACTAAAACATACAGCAAAATTTAACTGACTTCCCTGTAGTTAGCCTCCCAATTTACCACCATAAGAAATCCACCTACCACAAAATGAGATGCAGCTACAGATCTATATAAGCACACCTTTACAAATGATACATCAATCCAAAATGATGAAACAAAACCAAATAGGATATAAGCACCCCAATGCTCAGACTTCCACACCCAACATGCCCTAAATATTTAAAGTGTGTACCAAACTGCCTAAGATAGCACAATAAACAACTCCACTGAAATAAAGAAGCAAACCACATGCAGCAAAATCATACAGATTCCAACAATCATAAACTATGCCATAACATAAAGTTTTAACTGCTTCACCATTGTTTTAATAATACAACATAGGTATTTATTTATGTAACAATAAATTCTTTATTTGAGTAGAATGCAGGAGTTTGCCCCAAAATGCCCTTAAATGTATTATCACCCTATGCCTTTATTATAAAAGTTATCCTGTACCTGAAATTATTTCTTATTAATTAATTATATAGATATGGCTATATAGGTGTGATATATATACATATATATTCCTACAAAAATCTGGTGCTCGGTGTAAAAAGTGCCCGGATACATCCACCCAACGAACCAAAATCCAGCAGGAAAACACTATAAATCCACCCAGATGGGTATAATAAAAATATCAGGACACACAAGAGAGCTCCATATAGTCTTTAATGGCCGACCAATCTGCCACATCCAACAAACCTAGGTTTGCTTACTGGCATCATCAGTGTGTACTTCCAGAAGGGAAGAGCCCCATTTTATACAATTCTTATGTAGGGCTCTTAAAGTAACATCATACTACACAAACACCAAAAAACTAATTTTATAAATCTTATACACCCTTAATATAAATGCAAAATAAACAATAATCATGTAAATGGTGTATGTCACAGTCCACCCACAATTATCAACTAACCTCAAGTTTCATGATCCATAGTTCTAAACTGAAATCAGTAACCAATGATCATTTAATCCTGGTTTGAATAGTGCACCCAAATACACTATCCGCATTCTTTCTTCTTGTGTCAAAATCCTATGTTTCTGTGCTATAGTTAATCTATTCCCTACTACCTTGTCAATACCCAGGAATACAAAGTGGGCCCCAGCATGTACCAATGTATGTTTGTATAAAGCACTACATGACCTCTTACAATTAATATCACTGATATGCAATGCAATTCGCTGCTTCAAACTTAAAGAAGTCTGTCTCACATAGAAAGAGCCACATTGGCACACTGCCATATATACCACCCACTCACCAGTGCATGTGATTAAGTGTCTTATATCATAAACCTTTGCTGTGTTAATTGAAGTAAATGACTTGGGTTTTAGAAACCACTTTACAGTAGATACAATGCCCACAAAAAGTAATACTAACTATCCTATTATCCAATTTAAAGAATGTAGGTTTATTACTTTTCTTAAAATCAGCCAGATGTTCACCAACAGTTTTGCCTCGCCTATATCCAGACCGACACTGACTATCTAATAATGGACCCAAAAACCTATCAGTCTTCAATATATGCCAATATTGCTCAATTGTATCTCTAATTTTAAAGGTATTACTACCAAACATAATGATGAACCTGATGACCTGCATATTATCTTTTTTCTGGTCTCTAACAATTGTGATCTTGATGTTGAATTGGTCATGTGCATAGCTAAATCAACTTCTTTAGCTTTATATCCTCAGGCCAAGAACCTGGACCTCAACGGTTGGGCCTGTACCTGGATATCCTCTGGTCTACTGCATATACGTTTAAGTCTCTTAAATTGAGCTCGAGGAATGTTTGTGATAATATGGCTAGGATGGTTACTATCAGCTCGCAACAAAGAATTTTTTGCAAAAGGCTTCCGGTATAAATCCGTAATCACTGTATCCTCCTTAGCTTTCGTAACCATAACATTGAAAAATTCCACGTTGTGGCTATCTATTTTCCAACTGAACTGAATACCATACCTATTGCCATTGAGAAAAGCCACAAACTTGTGCCATCTGTCCAATGTTCCCTGCCATACTACCCAACAATCATCCAGGTACCTACACCACATCAGTAATTCTGCCTTAAACTCATGATGTTGATAAATGACTTGTACCTCCACAAACCCCATGAACAAATCTGCATATATGGGTGCAAATGTTGCACCCATTGCTGTACCCTTGATCTGCAGATACCATTCTGTCCCATACCTGAACAAATTATGTTCCAGCACCATCCCTAACAAAGTTAATAAAAATTATTGTTCACTAGGTCGATAATAATTCAAAACCTCAAACCAGTATTTCACTGTTGCTATTCCTCGCCAATGTAGGTTAGTTGTATAAAGTGCCTGGACATCCAATGTGCCTATATAGGCATGAGACAGAATTTGTAAATCATCCATTAGCAGTAAGAATTGGTTGGTATCCCTAATCCTAGCTGACACATATATCAGTAGAAGTTTCAATTTGGACTCTAAATACACTAACAAAGGTTCTATCAAGGACCCTCACCCAGCTACTATGGGACGTCCTGGAGGTGAAATAACCGATGTATGTATCTTGGGTACTAGCTAAAAATATTGGGGCTGTGGATCAATTACAGTCAACTGTTCTAGGTCCATATTAATAATCTGAGCCTCCCTGGCTCTCTTTAGAAACCTGCCTATTTCTTGTTTAAATCCTGTGGTAGGATCTGTAGGAAGATGACAATAAGAAATCACATCCGTAAGATGTCTATTAACTTCTTGTTCATACTCCTCCTTACCCCAGACTACAATGGCACCCCCTTATCATCTTTCGTGATAACCAATCTGTCATTTTTCTGCAAATTTTCTAATGCTTGTTTTTCCACCAATGTCATATTTTGCTTGAAATTCTTAAAAATATTAATCTGATTCACTTGTAAATCCTGTAACACCCGTTCCTCAAAAAATTTAACCACCCCATAATAAGGTGGCTGAAAATCTGATTTCCTAAATTTAAACCTGTCGGGTGGGTCCATAGTCTGGAGTCTGTGAGCAAAATAATATTTTAAATTTAACTTGCGACAAAAAAATTTTAAATCCTTCACCACTTCAAAAAAAAAACATGTAACCAGCTGTTACAAAGCCTAAACCTTTATTAAATACTCTATATTTCAATTCTGAAAGGCCATACTGAGTCAGATTCACCACTAGTTCATTCTCTAATTCCTGGGTATCACTGGGAACATGAAACTCATCTATCCATTCTTGTTCATTTTGCTGAACATATCCTCCATTAATTTGACTACGGTGCTTTCTGCCCCCTCGCCTAAAGGGCCTCTAGATCTTTTGGACATAGGGGAAGTTGACATTATCGGTTCACCTCCCTATGTCCCAGTGTCTGTGTTTGAATAACCTGATGACACGTCAGCCACACTAGAATTGTCTTGATTTTTTCTACTCAATATAGACCTAGGCCTTTTCCATTTTGGTCAGAAGGACCCTTTGCTAAACCCTTCTGAGAATCTCGCTGTCCTCTTGACTTTTTTCCATGAATAAGCCTGGCCATTTTGATAATCATTAGCGTCCCTTTGAATTTTTTTTGACTTACTATCTAACAATTTTTTTTCCATTTTTGCACCTCTTTAACATACACAGCATATCTGTCACTATAAGCTGTATATTGAGAATATTTAACTGTATCTTCATAGGCTTGATTCAACTTCTCTACCATGACTGCATGTTGCTGTTCATAATATTCTATTAGTAGCCGAATGAACATGTTTGATGCCATCAACTGTACTTGTCTCCATTTGCTAATACACTTTTGGTTTTCTGCCCCCACCCCTGGTTCTATATAGACCCTAAGGTCTCTAGGGGCTATATTGGCTGTGAAATAAGCTTTTAACAGTTTTCTATGCCAAACATTAGCACATACTTTTTTAGTAATTTCTGTCAATTGTGTGAACTATGACTCCAAATTCGTTTTAACACAACCCATTTGTGATGTTTCTGTGCCCCTTCCTACATTAAAAAAGGTTAAATCATTATTGTTCATGGCTAGACTGTCCAGGAAAGATTTTAAATCCTGTGCTTCGGCCATGATTTTTCTATAAAAACTTTCTAATATACTCCTAAAAACCCTCTTGTGTGGCACAATATACTCAGGTCATCAAATGATATAATGATGTCACCCAATTAAACTCTTTATGGTTTAAAAGATGATGGTATATATAGTTTCACTATTTAAATCCGACTGCCAATGAACCATACATTTATTACTTCTATGGTGTTACTTGAAAATATAAACTTAATACAGCACAATAAACATAGCAGCCAACATTTGAAGAACCAAGGGGCAATAAACAAAATTGACATGTTCAAACATATAGAAAGCTTGTTGTTAGTCATTAAATCCCAACACATACCATAATTTGAACAGTGGAAATAACTTCTTAAACTTTTGTCTACTAGAGACATATATTTACATTCACTGTCTTAAATGGAAACTTCCAAACTTCAACCAGATATCTTTGCACTATTAGAAAAAAATGCCTAATATACTGACTTACCGGTGTGGAAGTATCTGGATCCACAGCCTATTTTCTCATTAAATATAGTTGGCCGTCTTGAAGCCACTATACTGTTCCACACTCACATAGTATAAAATTCACAAAAAACAACCAAACCTTCTTATAGATCTGGCATATGTGCAAATATATTATTATGTTGGAAAATATCAAACTTCCTGTTAGTATATGTTGATGTCAATATATTACTCAAAGCATACAAAAATATATGCAAAAAAGTCACCAAATGTCCCCAAATGTCCAAAAACAAGTCTGTATTGCTTCTCAACTGCCCTTTACAGTTGCCAACTTAGTCGCAAACTCCAAACAGCTGATCTTCATCTCTGCCATAAATGATAAATGATAACTTCACTTGCCTCGCAATTGCTGGCACCTGATCGTATTGTTGTCACTTTTCATCTACACGCAGTTGGATAGAATGCCTCCCCTTCTCTGCTGCTACTGTCACTGGTAATCACTCAGTTCCACAACAGCTATATTAACCAAAATAACACCATCCAAGTATTACGGCAGCCGCTCATATCACCAAAATCTTAACCAACATACACAAACCCTCGTTTAGGGTTTGCAAATACACCAGCACTCAAATAAGCAATACCATATTCACCTACGAAAATCTGGTGCTCGGTGTAAAAAAATCCAGATTTTAGACTTTACAGCAGATGTATTTCCAGGGCTTAATAGTGCTATCTCTTTAAAGCCTGCCTTAAAAAAAAGCGGTTTGAATCACTGATGAATGTCATATGACCAACATTCTTATTTGATTGGCTAAGGGTTGTTTTTAAATGCTTTGTTGCAGTGTATGTTTTATGGTCTGAAGAAGCGATAGCATCGTGAAAGCGCTCACCTGTTTTTATTTGTTATTTTATTAAAGTATATTTTTATAGAACAACTTCAGCCTATTGGACATATTTGGCTTTTATATGTTACATATTGTTTTGGATTTGTCCAGGTCCTGGTATGCTTTTTATTGTTACATAATGCCATGTTTTCACTGATGCGTAACATGGTGGCACACTAAGCATCAGTTGCATTTTCCATTCGTACACTGGTTTGTTCATGCCATAGTCAAGCTAGACTCAGTTTAGCCAGGGAAAGGGGATGGGACTATCAGGACACATGAAGGAAGATCACATAATACTAACATTGGCACTCAAGACAATAATCTCAACACTCACAGTGAACAATCACAACACATTTCTCACAGGTCATGTCAATGATCATCTACACTTAGGAGAACATCACATTCCAGGTCAAGGTGACGGTCATGAAGCACTGTTAAGTCAGTGACAGGAGGATCACCTTCCTCTTCTAGATAACACTATCACACTCACTCACCTTACAGTTCTATTGGTAGCTCATCATCCATATCAGTTGCACCATCACTAGGCCAATCAGTAGGAGATGTGTATAACTCATTTGATATGGAGCTACTGTGACATTTATTAATAAATATGTCTATGTAATGACAATAAGGTTAAGTTGGGGGTAGGGGTGTGTTGGGCTTGGATTAGTCATATATGTGAAGTTATTCCCTTTCTAGCTATTACTTTCGCCATATTCTGACATTGCAATCTTGTAAAATTGCATTTACATGCAATTGTATTATGGGGAGGAGGGAAGTCTATGTACATTTGTTAAGTACATAACTTAACATTGGGCCAAAAAGTTATGATACATGTATTGCCATTCCATATGCTTACAGTTACATAAAAAATCACAATAGCAATGAGGCAACATTTCCAGGTCCACTACATCATACAGAAATGACACACTGAAATAATTCTTCGGCCATATACACCTAACTGCTGCCAGTACAACCTCATCAATGCATAAATGAAGAAGGATTCTGAGCTCATAAATATGTTTAATGACAGTAAGAAAGAAAGCTGATGTGCAGTGTAACATGATTCTTTACAGAGAAATTGCAAATGGAAGTTTCATTTTTCACTGCTGACAGTAAAACTTTCTATTGTATAGTAAATAAATAATTAAACAAAACAGTTACTAAATACAGCATGTGCAGCTGTTGACATAGTTACTGATTTGCTGTCTTTCAGCATCACTGCAGAGGAATCAGTAAGCACTCGGGCAAACAGCTAGTAATTAAAGCACAATTTTTAGATGAGAGAGAATGTCACAGCAGAGACCATAGGTATCACTGTATGCATTGTTTCTGCTCTGTGTTTTTTTTAAAAAAGGAAGCACTAACCTGAATGTCCTGGTTCATAGTTCTGGACTAGACTCCACCTTTTACTCTGTGCAGCCACATGCTATGCATGAGCCTGCTGCATGGAATCTCTAACTTCTGATTCCTGCTGGTCATCATCGGTCATAGTGGGACTAGAATTGGGAGCTGCAGTGACAGCATGGGTCACTTCACCACCAGATTGGCGCATAATCATCTTATGCAGAATGCAACTGGCAGTGAACATCCTACATGAGTTAGCTGGGTAATACTGATGGGCACCCCAGACTCATCCAGGCACCTGAAATGGCTCTTCAGGAGGCCAAACACCTCTTAATCACAATATAGGTTTGAGACAAGGATGTGTTATATTTCCCCTCTGCATCTCCAGATAGACTTTTCACCAGAGTCATGAAAATACAGATTAATACACAGCAATTACATTTAACATGAATATTTGCATACTTAAAAAAAAGAGAATGAAGAAAAAAACATTTTCAGATTAACAGCAAGATGTTCCCTGGGCATTCTACCATGCAGGAAGAGGCAGTAGAGTGAGGCAGTGTGCCAGAAATGAGAATCATGTGCACTGCCAGGATACCAGGCAGAGATATTTGACCCCCATGCATCACACACTACCTGACAATTGATCGAATGGAAGGCCTTACTATTGCAGTACTGTTAAACTGTGGACCAGGAGGGATCCAAACTGTGATGGGGGTGAAATCTATTCCACCAAGTACCTCAGGGAACTGTGCCATCCCATAAAAGGCACACATAATCCAAGCTGGTCCTGAGACACACCAGGAAATAGATGTTCTGATCCACATGTGCCAAGACTACATCCAGGAACTCCTGCAGTATCCTCAAAGGAGAAGCCTGTGAGCTCCCCAAGTTGTCCCCAGACTGTCTCTTGAAGGTCCCCGTAATAAGTATAGTGAGGGCCATACATACTTTGGTGTCTACAGGAAGTCCACACATTCCTCTAGTGTCCCTATTGGGGTCAAACATGCCTAGTAAGACCCTTATTATGTCCCTGTCCACTCTAAACCTATCAAAGATTTCTTAATTATCAAAGTTATAATCCCCTGCTTTTATTTCTGCCTTCTTGGTGGGTGAGCACCACTGGGCACAAGAGGTTTTGGCCTTTTCAAGACAAGCAACTCTGACCTAGAATTAGCAAAGTTCACTGCAAGAGATAGCATTTTCAACAACTGCATCTCTGATACATTTGGCGAGGGTTCACTTTTTATACCGCATCACTGATAAGTGCAGGAAAGTGGGAAAAACTTACTATGATTTGCAAATGGTATAAAAACTTCATAAATTAGCACAAGAACATTTACGTCATTTCTCATTACCATCTCATTATCTGCTTTCTCATAACTTAATTTGAGGACACTGCAAATTGGCATAAATGGCCTCTATGAATCACGGCTCAGCTGCACCTGTCTACGCTCACCCCCAAATTCCCTAAGACATTTGAATTATTGACTATGAGTACTTCCCTTAATCTTCTTTTATGTTGTTTTACTCAGCTATTTTGCCATATACAAGTGTGTCATTACTAAAACCAATTGTATTTTGTATTCCATGTAGCACTTGATGCACAGTATCCTTAAAATACAACATCTGAAGTGACCACTCTGAATTCACATTTTATAGTCATGCTACATATGACCTAACAGCTTTAATTGGTTTTATTATGGCTTTTGATAATGCTGCATTAAATCATTTGCTCCCTTAGGCACCATTATGATATTATATGCTGAAAGTGTACCATTTCTTCTTCATTGAAAGATTTTGCTAGGTCATCCAAAATAAGTCTTCTTCTTTTTCTTTGGGCTGGTCCAATAAGAGGTCACCACAGTGGATCATCTGTTTCCATTTCTTCCCGTCCTCTGCATCTTGCTCTGTCACACCAACCATCTCCATGTCCTCTCTCACCACATCCATAAACCTTATCTTAGGCCATCCTTTTTTTCTCTTGTTTGGCAACTCCATCCTTAGCATCCTTCTCTCAATATACCCAGCATCCCTCCTCAGTACATGTCCAAACCAATGCAATCTCACATCTCTAGCTTTGTCTCCAAACCGTCCAACCTGAGCTGACCTTCTAATGTACTCATTTCTAATTCTGTCTACCCCGTCACACCCAAAGCAAATTTTAACATCTTTACCTCCAGCTCTGACACCTGTCTTTTTGTCAGTGCCACTGACTAGAACTCGTATAACATAGCTGGTCTCACTACCATCTTGTAGACCTTCCCTTTCACTCTTACTGGTACCCGTCTGTCACAAATCACTCCTGACACTCTTCAACAGCCACTCCACCCTGTTTGTACTCTTTTCTTTACCTCCCTCTTCCACACTCACCATTGCTCTGAACTGTTCATCCCAAGTATTTAAACTCATCCACCTTCACCAGCTCTACTCCCTGGATCCTCACCATTCCTTTGTCCTCCCTCTCATTCACACACACACACACACACACACACACACACACACACACACACACACACACACACACACACACACACACACACACACACATATATATGCATCATTCAGGTCATCCAAAATAAGTGCAGGACCATCCCTTGGATTTACTAATGTTCTGTGCAGGACTAGTCTCATCCTGCATGGAAGAGGCCACTTAGGAGGAGGACGGCAGCGTGCCAATCATATTAATGAAGGCACACTGCCCAACCTCCTAGGCTTACACAGAGCATGTATGAGTGCAGGGGTCATATCTGAGAGAAAAGCTCACAGAATAAACACGCCCCTGCAAAGCAGAACAGCAGAAAGTGAAAATAAATGAGCGATGATGCTCATAGGTGTCCACATATCCCCACCAACAGTCCCCCATGTGTACAACAGCAACAGTACATATAAATAAAATGAAGAAAACCCTTTATGTCTGTTTTGTAAATCCAAGTACAGCTAACCGAAGGTGCGTGGGTGTGCCCATCGCTTAGCTATGGTTAAAGCAGCTTAAAAGGCTAAAGAGGACAACAAAGACAATATATGCAAATGAAGCAACACAGCAATAGTGGGCAGAGCATCCGCCTAAAGAGCAGGCATTCCCGGTTCGAGTCCCACTGCAGCACATACCATTTTTCATGTGAAATCTGTATATGAACAATTTTTTTTTCATTTTTTTGCTGTATAACCTACTAAATAAAATTTAAATGTGAACTGGAGTAGTGCATTAAATGCACATGTGAAGTGTCAGTGTCATCATGAATAAAGCACTAGCAAGCAGGTCTAAGCTCAAATAAGCATTAGTAAGCATATATAAGCACTAGTAAGTGTGTTTAAGTGCAGTTGCGTGGGGGTAAGCATTGCCTACACAGATTGCCTACACAGATTAAGCAAAGTAGAATCTAACTGAGTGTAAGAAACTGTAACTGGAGGTTAACAGTGCTTATCTCCATGCAAACCTGTGCACACCCACTTATAACTGCTTTAAAGTGCCTAAATCACTCTGCACCCAGTGGCCCATGTTCTGCCCAGAAACAAAATCAACAGCTTCTGCAAGGTTCGAACTCAGGACCCTGTACACCATAGTAACAGTAGTTAACAACTAAGCCATCATAACAATACATATGAATGAGAAATCAGTAAACTAATCCTCACCACAGAAAAATCAAACCAAACATGTGAACTGAATCAATGTACAGTGTGATGTTGTATAACCTGCTACATAACATAAATATGTGAACTGGAGTACTGCAGTAAGCATAGATGTGAGGTGTTATTGTAATAAAGTGTAAAAGTCCACAGGACCCCATACAGTCTATGTACACATGAATCATGGATACCACACACATATATAACCTGTAATGAATAATGAATCACTGACAAAAGGCAAATATAATACTAATTAACTATTTAGCAATGCTAACCGCTGCACAGCTCAAGGTAGTATGCGTAAACAATATGTAGGGCAGTCAATTCAATCTGCCTAGTGGTATACCTCTTTAAACAGTGCCAACCTTAGGTAAGCAGGTGTACACATAGCTTAGGTAAACACAAGAGGCCAGCATAAACAGTCAAATGCTTTTATTTCTTAGAAGATAAACACAAAACAAAAATAGGTTAAATTTCAAACCGGTTTCGGCTTGGCAGCCTTCTTCAGTGAAACTGGCAGTTTCACTGAAAAAGGCTGCCAAGCCGAAACCGGTTTGAAATTTAACCTATTTTTGTTTTGTGTTTATCTTTTAAGAAATAAAAGTATTTGACTGTTTATGGTGGCCTCTTGTGATTACCTATATATTGGTTTGGCCGAGCATTCCGTACCTGCGAGGAGTGGAGTTTGTACACATAGCTTAGCCTATTCAAAACCGGACAATCACAGAAAAGTATGGGAAATTGGCCATATTTAAACCCCACAGGTGGGAATACAACCCATAACTGGTTGTAGCTTCCTACTGCAGGCAGAATGGCTGGAGTGGGTGAAGGCACAGTGCTGGGGCATCCAGGAGTCAAAAATCATGGTATGGCTCCTGGTAAAACACCATGAGGAGAGACTACTGCAGGGCCAATACCAGGGCTCGTAGTATAAAATGGAGGCCTGGGACAGTCTCGCCCATGACCTCACCAGTGCACAGGTATCCCCTGGACTGGTGAGCAGGTCAAGCACCACCATGCTGACCTGAAGCGGCAGAGGGGGGGGGGTGTACTGGATCAGTGGATCCAGGAATCTCGGCAGATGCCTAATGCCCCAGCACTGAGTAAGTACTCATTCTACTAAGTAGTTAATAACTGCCTAGCTTGTGTAGACTATGGATAGGTAATGGCTAAATATCACTGTATTTCTCTAACAGCTACAGATGAGCGGGCTGCGAACCAGCAAGACCATGATGCTAGGTTGCAAAGGCTGCATCGCAAGGCAGGTTAATAACTATTCTGCATGTACTATCATAACAAATAAATATAAGAGCCTTAGAAAGTGTCGTACCAGTAGAAATAAAGGTATAATATTCTGTGAATAAAGGTATAACCCATGGAGTGCTTCTGTTTACTCTTCTTTCATATGTTGTTGAACTGTTGCATACTATTAATACTACTGTTGTATTAAGCAGTGTCACCCACACTGTGGTATGCAGATAAAATGTGTATGATGGTCTGTATAACAATGTTGGAAGTGCCAAGAGGTCAGTCATATTGTACATGTGAGGAAGACTTAGACAGAAAACATTAGAAAGCTTCATATTAATTCCCTAATAGCACAGTGTACTGTGATGTTAACTGGAAGCTTTTTGTCACACAGCAGGGGGTTGAATCCTGGGAGTGCTAGTAAGTTGTATGCATAATCATACTCCACAACTGTACAGATTTTGTTACAATGTTCAGATAGAAAGCTGTATGCATAATTACACCCAACAACTGTACATAATTTGCTAGAATGTTCAAATTGAAAGTTGTATGCATATTCCAACCTCTCAACTGTTCCAGTCTTACCAGCATGTCCAGATAAATGGCTCACATCACCAGCCTGGTACCCTGTTCCGCTGTAAAATCAGTGTGATGATCCAAGAAATGTAGGCAGCTGTTAATGACATATAACTGATAGTCATTACATAGTCAGAGAATGTATATGAGAACAAACCTGTCATTCCAGCATCTCCCGCAAAGTGTATGAGAGCAATTCTCAACATATGCTGCATTAACACCTGTATCTTGTCACGTCTGTATGTAAGACACAGGTCACGTATATAATAGTCTATAGACATACCATTGTACAATATAAGTCCATTGGGTAGTGTAATAATGCATGTAAGGGACAGATCACTGCATTGACTAAGAATATAGTGAAAACTACAAGGAAATTAGTTGTTAATTGAACTCTCTCTCTCACCCCTACCATATGTGCAAAACTAACCCAATGACACACCTCAATCGGTATGTGTACACTCCAAACTTTTGTTGGGACATATATCCTATCGGTTTATAAATATTCATATTTGTTTCTATGTATGTGTCATGTTAAAATACCCCCATATTGCTGGCCTGTTGCCATCAATGAAACCTGCATGCTGTTGTAATAGCCACTGTTGTTCCATATATGTATGTGTTCTGCTTGCTCTGCAACTGTTTTAAATCTGGAGTTTTGGATTAATGGGTATACCTATGCATGTTGCTATAACTAATCCTGAATGTTGTTGACTATTACTAACCCATATCTCTCTCTAAATTGCAACACCATAGCTCGTATGGGAAGGCTGGACCCAGCAGACCCACCTGTCCCAACTCAGCTGGCCATGGCATCGGGCACCAGCACGTCTGGAGCCCAGCCTGGGACCTCCTCCTCCCCTGTAGGCCTTGCACCACCTTCGGATGGAACCACTGCAGGGGATGGGGCTCACCCCTCCAGGAGTGGGGGCAGTGAGGATCCAGTCATCAGTCGTCAGGTCCGGGCTGTGGTGCATAGGGAGATCGATAGGGCTTTTTGAGACCAGCTAA
Organism: Protopterus annectens; assembly: GCF_019279795.1. Classification (NCBI taxonomy): domain Eukaryota; kingdom Metazoa; phylum Chordata; order Ceratodontiformes; family Protopteridae; genus Protopterus; species Protopterus annectens. The sequence continues at coordinate 1,284,030,311 of NC_056728.1, forward strand.
ACTAGCTTGAGGGCCAAGTGGTGCAATAAGAGGGTGAGCCTGCCCCTCCTACACAGCCCTCAGCATGGCCACCTTTGGGGCCGTGAAGTTGCAGTGGTGACTGCCCATGGATGGGGACCTCAGTCCCACTGTTTCCATTTGGGGGTTCATGGGCTTGCGACTTCCAAACACCCATCCCCATGCAATGTGTTTACCCCCACATGTGTCATATACCGCCCCTGTATGCATCTTGTGTGTCTTTTCTGTTAACTTACCCAACCTACCTCCCCAAATATACCTACTACCCCTCCCCAACATCCCACTCTCACCTGAAAAAAAGGGCAATCTGTTCCCATAAAAAAAATCTTGCCCCATACATAGCTGTCCATTTCGCACACATGTCCACTGGACACATGTAATCTGGCTAATTGGCATCACAAAGAATTTATGTTGTCCTCTCCCCTCTCCCAGGGGTTTCTGTGTCCAAATCTACCTCAAAATTCAGTGCATATGCACAGCTGTTGCTGTAGAAAAATGGGCAACTATGGACCTTCCCTACACCCTTCCTGCACATGCCTAGCTATTTTCCCTACTGTCTTTCACTCTTTGTGTTCCTTTTGCACCACTTTCCTATCAATGCTTTTTTCTTTTCTTTTAAAGAAATTAGTGCAGGGCTAAGTGGCAGTATGCACTTTTAAGCAGCAGTAAGCGGGTTTAAGCCTGTTTGCGCATGGGGTAAGCACTGCCTACACAGGTTAAGCAGTATAGCAACTAACTGAGTGAAAGACACTGTAACTGGAAGTTAGCTGTGCTTACCTCCCCACAAACCCACTTACAACTGCTTTAAAGTGCCTTAATCACTCAGAATCCAACTGCCGGTGTTCTGCCCAGCAACAAAATAAACAGCTCCTGCAAGGCTCAAACCAAGGACCCTACACACCATAGACAAAGTGATTTACCACTAAGCCATGTCAGGTATCAAGAAAGTTGATGTTTTCAGAAACATATCATCCAGTCCAGTCATGCAGCAGTACAGAGAATGTATACCAACATATAGATGTATGCGTGTGTAGATATATTAATATCTATACAGATACAACATATATATATATATATTTTTTTTTTTCTAAAACTATATACATATATATCAATATATATGCACATATATACATGCAAATGCCTACATCGACACATATATGTGTCTACACCTATATGTCTACATATACACAGCACGTTACATATGTGTATGCAGATATATAACTATGTAGGTATATACGGACATAGTTATATATATGTTTGCAGATATATATATATATATATATATATATATATATATATATATATATATATATATAGGTATATATGACCATACATCTGTAGATAGCAATGGCAGATTAACAAACACACATATGTCCATATGCACCGTTAATGGGGTTGTGAGTTCCCACACACTATACGTCGTATGAATAGGCACCCCGACAGCCAAACATGTCCACCCTGAAATACACAACCAAGTGTTGCAGATCCCATAACCAGGACCTGAAACGACATGGCCACAAGATGTTAACAGTAAGCCATCCCACCTGTATGATGTCAGGCTGGTATTGTTAACATATCATGCAGTACAGTCTGCCTCCCATAGGAAATGTAATATGTGGAAGCCATCAACATCCCCAGGATACAGATACACAGACACAGATACACAGATATGCAGATACAGATATACACACATTCTATATATATATATATATATATATATATATATATATATATATATATATATATATATATATATACACACATGTGACTACACATACACACGTAGATATATGTACAGTAAGATACATATGTAGAAGGTGTACACAATATGGAACAGTCACTATGCCTACAGTTAACACCTGAACAATTAGGCACTGTATGGGCAACCCATATATATGTTAATCATTGCCTGCAACATATACCCATGCAGAGGTCATAGGAAAGACACCACACACAGGTTTGCAAAAATGGAAAAACTTTAATTGTGTACTATTACAGTTCTATATGCCATGTCATATAGCTGTCCAGACAAAGACAACCATATAAATGGAGTACTGCAACTGTGAAACAGTTACACTAATACAGTAGTCTGGAAAGGTTCACAACTGTTGTTGTCCAGGCCAAGTCCTTTAAATTGTATAATAGTGAAGACAGACTGGGCCACAGGATACCAAACAATCAACAGTATTTAATGCAGGTGTATAGTTCAGCAGCCTCTATCTACACTCTGTACAAACTCAGTAGGTGATAAAGATGTTATGTCATCAAATGGGTTGTAACCGTTACAATACAAGGTATAACTGACACCATCACGAGCACACCGACAAACAGAACAGTCTGTATGGCAGGAGGCAGTAGGCTTGCATTAGCCCAATTCATGTAAGTAATGGAAATATAGGTGAAGTATACGGTACTGTACATCCAAAGACCTTACGGCAGCTCACCCCTGATAACCCCACATTTTGTAACAGCCTAGGTCATTTATGGTGCTCCCCCCTCAATAATACAGGGCCATATACCACTGTTACATACACTGGCCTCTGGAGTGCATAAGGGCACACATGTATTGTGTAGGTGATGCACACACATATATGGCCCCAGCCTCACCGTATGTGTGGGGGATATAACAGCAGTGAACTGATGGCAGTAATGGCAGTGTGATATACTCACAGCCCACTACAGAACAACCCCTGACAGCATGTCATATGTGCAAAGCTTGGTATGTAGGTGGAGGACAGAGGCTGGAACACAGGCACATATGTGAAAAACTGTTACAATATACTAAGCAAATTTCTGGTGTTACAGGATAGTCTGCAACATACCCGTAGTCAGGGAATTGAGGTTAGAAACAGAAATGGATGTAGCCATGTACTGATAGCACTTGACACACACACTGCCAGTGTAATATCTGACATAGGACCTGTGTGGTGGACAGACAGAACATGATAGGCATACCTCTGTCCAGCAAGAGGATAGGCCCACAGTTGTGAGTTATGCAGACAGACTGTATTCCAAGGTAAACTAGTATGCACACAAACACACCCTGTAACACCAGTACTATACAAAGCATAACACAACTCTGCTCACAGTCATTCTGTAGTTCGTGATCTTCCTACAAATATGTAGCTGCCCTGAGTGTTCCGGTTCTCCTGTAAGAGGTATTGCTACCTGCTGTCTGTAACACTGATGCCCACACACAGGAAGGATGTCCATCACACAGGAAATGTAAAGGAACCATGCCCACATGATGTAGGGATTTATAGTGGGTGGTTGCCATGACAGTGGTAATTCGAAGTACTACACGTGTAATCATATTCATATATATATATATATACACATATATATATGGCTATCTGAATAAATATATGTACATATATTTCCACCATATGTCCTGGACATGGAGTGTAACCCTACTCCAGCCCCTATAGTCCCAAAGTCGTAGTGCAAGGGGATGTCAGGTATGTATTGCAGGTATATTAGTAGACTATTGCTACTGTCATTGTTATTGTCTTCACAGACATGGTGTGTGTGGGAGGTCACATCTGCTTATAACACCTGTGCCATTGGCTACTGACATACATCCTAAGGACATCATTGTGAAGTACCGCTGCTAGCATGTAATGCCCCTGTGGACTGCAGCAGAGATATTGGCCAATGTATGTGGAAATTCTGACACACCCTGTACAGTTCAGAGGTATACACATAAGCCCTTAGTGCAAACATTTGTACCATGCCTGAAAATGTGGATGTAGACAGCCGTGTAGTTGGGTATAACACATAATGACTGGTATACATTTGCAACCATAGGTTATGCATTCACACACTGTCTGGCCTGACACATAATGACCGCTAGTGCAGGTGTGCCATGGCGACATACTACCCACTAGATATTGACATACATCTGTACAGCATCCCACTGCTCTGTCTGACATACATGATGTTTAAGGGAGGACCGACAGCAGTACATCTGGCAAGTATCAGCACATGACATCTCACTGGGTAAGTACACTATGCTGCTAGGCATGTAACAATGCACTGTGCAGCCTACAGGCAGACTGGCTCAACACTGGCCTACATCTCCTATGGGGGAATGCACATGTACCTGCATATATAGCAAGCTCTACAGGCATGTCACAGCACAGGGTAAGATACACCTGTGTGAAAGTGCATAACCACAACCAATGTGAACACAGCCACAGCCACATATGGTAAGCTAGCATAATATTACAGTATATGGACTATCTGTTCTACACCATCCTCATATGTGCCACTCACAGACTGACCCTACATATACTGGGCTGCTACACAGTTTGGTCTGATGGCTGTCTGTTGAATGGGACATGTGTGTGTATGGCCTTACAAACATGTACGCCATTATGGTACCATACAGTGAGGCAGCATGTAACATCAGATAGGAGGGGAACTAGAACAATGACATCTACCACAGTCTGTACACAGGCTAAAGTACATATTAACAATACACACACTGTTGACATTCACCATAAGTACACAGACCTCAGTACTGTACAAACATCCACAGAATGTCCAGGTTATGTCATGAAATATAACCCCTACTGTACATAACATGTGTAGCAGTCTAATATATCACTGGCTTGTTGTCAGATATGATGACACTAATTATGGTGTACAGCACATATGCACCACTTCCTGCATGACATATGTACAAAGGTTGACAGAGGTGTGGCTGAAACACATACACAATATTGACATGTTGCTGTGATAACCTCATACATTTACTGTTGTAACAAGGTTTGTTTCAACATATGCCCTATGAGGGATATGAAGTCAGTAACTGTCGTGGCCTTCACCATCTACAGACTGCAATCCTCACACGACCTTCTGCAGTCCACAGATAGATGCTCCATGGGTAACATATGAAACCAAAGGCACAACGCTGTCCAGTCTGCAGATGACCGTGCAGATGGGGATTCCTCATAAACATGGAACTGACATGGCAGGTATTGAGACATGTATGACAGCCATATCCAAACAAACACTGTGAAACCAACATTACTCCAAATGCAGTATAGCAGCACTTACAGTCTGTAGTCACGTCAGGCACTTCCCCTCCTGTTTGTTGCCCTCTTTCCACAGTGTATGTTGTTAGAGGTAAATCTCCAATCCATCTGAGATGCTGCTTGACAAACAACAGATCTAGTTCCTGCTCACAGTGAATGAAAAGGGCCAACACCACTATGATGTTCCTAGATATTGGAATGTGTTTCCATGCAATTGGCTATGGAAATATTACCACAGCTGTTCCACATGCAATCAGCTAGGGGAGGGCTGCAATTCATGCAGAGGCCATCAGCTGATCATAAGCATTACTTAAAATACACATGCTGCTGCCTAAACAAAGCAGGTGTGGGTCTCCACATCCATCAGAGAGGGAGTGGGAGAAGCAGACAGAGGCAAATACATGTCAGGGAGTGGTGGGAGAGTAAAACTGAAGCACATTTGTGTCACACACCTACCAGCACAAGGTATCAAACCCCCGACAACTATGTAGTGCTATCATAGTTCGATGCAGTTATTGGATGCTCCACATGGGTTATCTGCTGTGGAGCACTCAGAATATATATGTGATGGTGAGTGACATCTGCAACAGGGATACAGTAGCTATACAGTCGGTGACATATATGTGCATGTCCGCATGAACAGGTGCCAGCATCAACACAGCCACACTCTCACAGGACGCACACACATTTACACACTTGGCAGGTCCAGGAGTACAACTCATCAGTAGTGGGATTGCCACAACACATCACTGTGCGGGTATCACATGCACCACATGGGTCATATGGAGGTTGTATGGGCAAAGATTATGAGGAGATGTTAGACATCAGACAACATGCTTCAGTATGCCCATGGGGGTTGTAGTGAGTGAGGACGTTGAAATACGCAACATACAACACACACACAAACACACAGAGTGCCAGTACTGACATGCATGGGTTTATGTCTGCACGGGTGTGTGGTGGTTGACTGTGCCAACAAGCTATACAAGGGTAGGCGATGGGTATACCTTGGCATCATACCCCATGACAATGGTCTGCATTGTGGCTCAGGGCTGTAGTTTCTGCATTTGCCCACACAGGTGGGTATTGTATCCCCCATCCAGTCACCTGGGTGACTATTGTGTGTAGCCAATGCTGTGCATTGCTTGCCATGTATGTGTTCCTTAGTCCATGACATGGATGGTGTCTAGGAAGTGCACACCTCCCACATGCATGTACAGTGACATGTGGAACAGTACCTGGGAGTGTCTGGCCCATGTTGTCAATGCAGATTATCATCAGATGTGCCAGTCTTGCCCACCTGTGGCAGGGTCTTGTAATGGGCAGCAGGTTTACCCTGCACCTACATTGATAGCATGCTAGCAGCATTCCCTGGTGTCAGTGGCATCTGTCCATACAGGGCATGTTGTCAGGTATAGTATGTCTGTTGTGGGTCACATATGAAGGCACCACAGGTGGTGCAGGTGTCCATTGGTGAACATGGGGGAGGTGCACTATCTGCATGTACGTACATATTGGACAGATGGGGAGGGTGACATGCCCTCTGTAGCCCACTGATATCCTCCATAGTTACTATCAGTGGCCAATATGCAGTGTACTACCCATATATTGGCTGTTGCCTAGGAATGTGTGTGTGTATGAGACATGGGTTGAGAGTGTGCTCTGGGTAATACTGGGGTTGCTAACTGTGATTGTCTGGCCTTGATGTCATATGTATGGGTATGGGTATGCACCCCAGCCTCTCGGCTATTTCTCAGCTTTTATCCATGTACAGTGGACATTGTGATATATACTAGGGCCACCATATAAGAATTTTGCAAAACCACCACACATTGGACCCAGGTGTCACACACATTCACCTCCACACAAGGTACGAGTTACACACACATACCTGTCATGATTGGGAGTAGAACCCCTACCAAACAAGTTTATTACACTACAGCACTACCCAGTTATAGTATGCACCACTGACATTACTGGAGTATTTTTTTCCCCAAAGGTGTATTTCACACTGAATGATATCAGCAAGATTGCCAAAGTAGGCCATTTGAAATGTACTGCGAGTGACTAGCCTAAAATGCATTGCTCCCTACACAGACAGTGAGACACACACAAAACATCCACAACCAACATGTGGGGGTATAGAACCTCTAACAGAAGTGTATATCCCACTACAGCATGGGGCTGTTATAGGAAGCACCACGGGGATTACTGGAGTACTCCTTCCCCAAAGGTGCATTTCACAATGAATGACATCAGCAGGATTACCAAAGTAGGGCATTTGAAATGTACTGCAAGTGACTAGCCTACAATGCATTGCTCCTTACACAGATATTGAAACACACATAAAACATCCAGAACTGCCATGGGTGGAGATGGAACCATACCACAGTTCTAAATCACACTCCAGCAGTATGCAGTTACCAGACGAGCTACAGAGATTATTGGTCTACACCCTTCCCAGAGGTGTAGCTCTAGGTGGGTGACATCAGCAGCCTTGCCCATGTTGAGTATATGAATTGCAAAGTGTGTGAGAACCATAAAAAGCATTGTTCTCTACACAATCAGAAACAGACAGACATGCACACACAGACACAGTTGCCAAGTCAGGGATTAGAACACCTACCTAACTACTTTATCACACTATAGCAGTATGCAGTTACAGGACATGTGATGGAGATTACTGGGCAACAACCTTCCCAGAGGTGTATTTCTAGGTGGGTGACATCAGCAGCCTTGCCAAAGTTGAGTATATGAATTGTAAGGAATGTGAGTACCCTAAAAAGCATTGCTCTCTACACAATCAGACACGCACACAAATACACACTTGCCAAGTCTGGGGTTAGAAGACATACCTCACTACTTTATCACACTACAACAGTACACAGTTACAGGACACGCCATGGAGATTACTGGACAACAATCTTCCCAGAGGTAAATTTCTAGGTGGGTGACATCAGCAGCCTTTCCAAAGTTGAGTATATGAATTGTGAGTAGCCTAAAAAGCATTGCTCTCTATATAGTCATAGACAGGCAGACACACACACACACACACACACACACACACACACACACACACACACACACACACACACACACACACACACACACAAACACAGTTGCCAAGTCTGGGGTTAGAACTCCTCCCTAACTAGTTTATCACACTACAGCAGTACACAATTATGGGATGCACCACAGAGATTACTGGGCTACAGTTCTCCCAAAGGTGTATTTCACATTGGATTATCTCAGCAGGCTTGTCATAGTAAGGCTAAGGGGAGGGTGGTGTGTGCATGGGCCATAACCGATTCATGTACAGGTTGGCAGGCTACATGCGGGCACACACGGAGTAATATGTCACAGGTATGTGTATACATCTGCTAGATGAATACTTCCTAGTACAATCATGTTGCACAGCTGGCATGTGCACCACATAGCCTGTAATGCTGACAGATACTGGTCGCTAGTATCTGCAGTGAGTCACATCTGCACCTCATGTGTTTGGGGCCCGTTGGCTGTGTACTGGGTGAGACAGGCCCGTATGGTTCCTTGTCACAGTGAACCTCTTCCACACATCTATGTACGTCTACCTTTGGCTTATTATAGTGTCTTGTCCTGGCATATATGTCTGTATTCCTATCCACTGTATGTGCAAGGCATGAGTGGTGCATACTTATGAGTGTCTGCACTAACAACTGCAACTGCCAGATATGTCTGGTCCACTGGTGTCTGCAGTCATGGCCTTCATGTGTTTCAGTCTGTGAGCATACCCAGTATGGTTGTCTGTATTGAATCTGTGGATTGTGTTCAGGTAGTTTGTGCTGCAGTTCTGACCTTTGTGTTGTACACCAACAGGTAGCATGCTGTTTCTGTAGGGTATCCATCGATCATTTGGCTTTGACTGTTACTACATTTCTGCATAGCAGGGAGGGGGCACATCTGACTGTTTCTACATTTCTACACAGCAGTGGGGGGCACACCTGACTGTTTTTACATTACTATGTAGGATGGGGGGCACACTTGACTATTTCTACATTTCTACACAGGAGTGGAGGGCACACCTGACTGTTATTACAATACTATGTAGGATGGGGTGGCACACCTGACTATTTCTACATTTCTACACAGGGTTGGGGGGCACACCTGACTGTTATTACATTAGTATGTAGGATGTGGGGGGCACACGTGAAACATGTACACATTCGCTATGACCATACTGGTATGTCAGGTACCCCATTTCATTCTGTATTGCTAACTATCATGCTGACTAGAGGCATACCAGTGTACTACAGATCATGGCTTTGGTTGCCCTACATATTATTGTCTGCCTTCCTACCTTTCAGAACTAACATCCCACTGCCTGTTGTGCTGTGATCTGTCTGTGTAGGCCTGGGGGGGGGGGGTAACCATAGCCATCATTATGGGGGCATACCACAGGCTCTGTTTGGGTTTGTCTACACCTGTCCTGCTGTCTGAGACTGATGTTGGGCATGTGAATGATCCTTTCTGGCATGTGTGGGTCATATGGACACACATGTTGCACAGCACATTTCCTGCAGTGGGTTTTGTCACCCTGTGTAGTACTGGTTACTATGGTGACTCCAGTATGTGTTATAGATGTCATGGTGCCACTATGGGTGTCTACTGCCTGCTGCCATAACATTCAACCACCCAATTCCCTTGCATGCTCACATCCAAGCTACAGGTAACAACACATTTGGCAATTGTTAGGTTGATTGACTTACCTTGAGGGTGTGCCAGACTTGCAGATAGTGCTGGAGGGCTGCCTATGTCCAATGCACATAGTACACACCTTATACATGGTTGAGCACAGATAGTATCATATTTGGCATCTCTTTTACTGTATGTGTGTGTCAAAGAGAGGTGTCATTCCCTGGGTCCCTACTGTGCCAGTGCATGTACTATGCGTTGCCTTTTTGCCAAGACCAGGACATACTGGGCACGCTTCCTTCTGCCTACTGGGGCAGGCTCAGGCTGTTCCTCCTCTGGGTCGCTCTGTGCCTGTTCAAGCCTTGGCATTGGTGGGGGGCTGTGTGGCCCTGCCCCATGCTTTTCCTGCTGCAGCTGTTTCCGCAGGATCCTATTGTGTAGCATAGCACATACCATAACAATCTGGGTACATATCGCTGGTGAATACTGCAAGGCTCCATTGGATGTGTCCAGACACCAGAACCGTGACCTGAGCATCCCAAGCACACACTCTATTATATGTCTGGCTTGTGCATGTGCCTCATTATGGCGTTGTTGTTCAGGTGTGTGTGCATTTCTGATGGGTGTCATCAGCCACAGCTCCAGTGTGTACCCAGCATCCCCCACTAGGTGATCATAGGGGATATCCCCATTGTCAAATTTCTGGTACATCTGCATCAGATGCTATATGTGGGAATCATCATAACTTCCAGAGCAGCCAGCACACACATTCATTATAATGCCCTGGGCATCACAAACAACCTGGCAGTTGATGGAGGGGATGCCCCTGCTGTTGATGTAGGCCCTACCCTGCTCACCGGGTAGTGCTTTGATGTGTATGTGCGTGCAGTCTATAGCACCCACTACCCCAGGGTATTCAGCTATTTGGTGGAAGAGACACATATTGCTGGTCAGCACCTCACGGGTGTTGATGAAATATACATGCTCACTGGCATGTGCTGACATGACATCCAGGAACTGGTGAAATACTCTGGATGATGATGCCTGTGAGATCCCCATGATATCCCCACTTGTGCTTTGGGAGGTACCTGTGACTAGTATACCTAGGGCTACGCATACCTTGGTGTCCACTGGGATGGGTTTCCCCTCAGTCAGTTTGGTGTGTCAGGAGTGGCTGGCACAGCTCAACAATTTGCTGTAGGAGGTCTCTGTCCACCCTGTAGCACTGCACTATTTCCAGCTCATGTAACCCCTGGTAGGTTACCCTGGGTCTATACACTCTTCTCCCTCTCCTCACTGTGGATTTTTTGGCAGCATTCATATCCTCACCACCCTCAGCCTCTTGCACATGTTGTTCTATGTTGCCTGCTGCAGCCCTTCTCATTTTGTAGGTTTGTTTGTTAAAATTTCCCCACTTGTATGCACTGGTGGTGTAGAGTGTGGGAAAAACCAGAGGAGAAGGTGCTTGCTTAGTTTATAGTAGTGCTCTGGGCTGGGCTGGTCTGCTGTCTGTGTAACTGGCTGATTCTGATACATTTCACCTGCCAGCTAAGCTAGTTCTCCTTGAATACCTTCCTACTGCTGTTTTCCCTTCCCATTGCCTTCCTGTTTAAGCCTGTGTGTGAGCCACTGTTGGGACCTACCTCACATGCTGGTGAAAACTGGGATTCACTATCTTTCCCCTCATTTGCATAGGAGTTACATGTCTCACACTGAGCCTCCCCCCTTAGCAACCACTATTCACCGGCCAGGTTGTCTTCTGCCTGCCATTGACTTGCATGGTAGAATACTGATTTTAGTTAGAATGCTTATTTTAGGTTTATTCTCTTATTTTTCCCCCGATCCCATTTGCGTGCCACTGCCCTATGGTTAAACAGCCGAGATCGGCTAAAAAAAAATAAAAGTTGATTTTTTAATTTTTTTTGTATTGTTTGCAATGCCAGTGGCCTTATACATGGCCATTGGCATACTTCCTCAATGATGTGCAGCCTTTATTTGTAGCTGTCATAGCTCCATTTTGGATTTTGCAGAAATGTACTCGGTTACTAACCGAGTACATGTCTGCAGATAGCACTAATCTTGCACGGACTGTTGCAAGCTTCCTGGATTGCAAAATCACCTCATTTGTATAGATTTCACGTGCAAATGGGGTGATTTGCATACCTAGGCTTAGTCCGTGCAAGATTAGTGCAGGAGAGCTCATGCACGCCCCTGCAGACTGTTCCTGGATATTGCCTGTGTGAGCTCCTGCATCAGTCTTGCACTCTGTGCAAGCTTTTGAGAATCCGGGGGCTTATTTCATGTAGCTGTCTGAACTAGATTTGTATAACTACTAATGATATAGAGGAAGTTAGACATTTTTTTCTGTTATAACTATTTCTTCCACTGTGTCACTAACTTTTCCAGATTCCTTCCTCAAGTGGCACAGCATCTAATGATCACTTTTCTACTTCTATACTTTAGACTATATAAAGTTCTTACTTGATAATTCTTAAGTTAATCCTTATCTTCATATAGACAACATATATCGGCTCACATATGTATTCATTTTTTCTCAAACTATTTTATGATTCTACATGTCCTTGTTGTTAGATATTTAAGTTGTGGTGAAAATGTACCTTGTAATAGATAAAATTCATCTCTGGGATTGTAGCTGTACATCTTCAAAACAGACTGTGACAAAGGTTTGTCTGAGAGAGTAAAAAACATCTACTTTATGTTGTTTTATACATGTGTTATACTTCAGCAGTTCATAAGTGTGTTCATGTGCAAGACATTGACAATCTTGTTTCAAATATCCATATTTTTATGCCGCTATTGTTTGGCTTTTCTGAAATTTCTAAATTAAAAATGATTTGTTCTTTTTTGATATTATAATTAATTTCTTAAGTGTACTCTTACATTTCTGAATTAACTGCTGAAGTTTCATATATTCTGTGAAATATTTTCATGCTATGAGCAGTAGAGGAATGTCTGCTCTTATATCTGGTATTTTATTAATAATAATATCATATTTGTGAATTCTGATCATACAGTTTATAGAACTATATTGTGATAATTTACACTGGAATTAAACTAGGTAAAATTAGTAACTGTAAAGACATATTGTATTTGCTGTCTGTTATATGGGCCTTTCTTTACATAGTATTATTTTATTTCCTACATCTGTACATACTTGCTTAATGATATCCTTCTGTTCGAAAGTACAATTTATACTGCATTTCAATTTATTTTTAACATTGTATAATGCAATTAGTCATTTGTATTTCTTTTTTAGTTCATAATTTGTAATTGTGTCAGATACAGATATTAGTAAATTTCAGACCCAGAAGATTACTTCATGAATGAGCTTGTTTGTTATTTTAGAATAGTAAATCTAATAATTCTTGTGGGAAAATTTACATTTAACCCCAGTTTACTTTGCTCGCATGTATATTCACTTTTTTTCTGCATAGTTTTCTGATTTATCGCCGTAACACAGCATGAAGAGAAGTGGTACAAGAGTGCTGCAGCAGTGTTCCAGCGCACAGGTACTTTGAGTTACCAGCCTTCATTGTTGAAATGAAAGCTAATCGGTTACCCAGGTGGTTCTTTATTATTTATACACCTCACAAGACCTCACAGGCTATTTACAGGAATAATGAATATGCACCTATATCAGATGACAGTTGTTCATTTCAGGCAGACTGACATACATACATACAGACTAACCAAGCCACACTAATTAACTGATTAAGGATGCAAAGAAAACTGCTATGAATTGAGCATCAGTTTTGATTTTATAGCTGAGTAAATGTAACTAGCCCTGTGGCATAAACACAAAGTCTTAGAATATTATATTACCATAAGCTTTTCAGTTTCATGCAGAAGTCACTGTCCATCATCACACTCTGAGGACCTAGCACTAAACCATATGTCTGTGTGCATTACAACCAGACATTATCAGAGAGTATAGCTAGGCTCATAATGTACATAGGTAATTATTCCTCCATCTATTGTTAGGTTTCCCAGAATCATCATAATGTCATTTAACAGTAAGCAGAAGCGTTGCTAAAATAATTACTACTGATGCCAAAGACAATAGTTTCTGTAATTAGACATTGTATTTTTTCTACATATTAAAACAATGTGAATTGGAACATTTCTCTGTATTACTATTTGACCTAACTTTTTTTTTTCATCAGTCTTTCGCTAATTGTCATGTTGACTTGCATGTCTGAAAGCATAGTTTTACTTGGTGTTACTCTCCCTCCTCATTCACCCTTGTCTTTCCGTTTCTTGTACATCTGTCCATGCTGTATAATGAGAAAATCATGTAAGAGGCTTTGTGGACAGCAATGCAAATGCTAAAAAACATACAATGCTGCTATGTAAAGTAAACATAATGACACACAGAATCAATGTACATTTTTCACACATCAACCTTGAGCAAGTACTTTTCCAAGAAAGAGACATACCCTTTAATGAAAACAGTCCCACTAATTGCTCTCTATCTGTTTGCTATTCTCTGATGTAATATATCCCTGAGGACGTTTTACATGTTGTTTAGTTGTGCTGCAAGACCATAGCTTGTACAGGAACTGTTTTACCTTTGTAAGGTGTTTCTGTTGTCCCTGTTGTTGTGCAATCATGGAGTTAGTACATTTATGTAAGGGGGTGATGGAGACAATGTTTTTCACATGACGATGTTTTTCATATTTTGGTATCAGTCTGTTAGAATTAGTTTACTCTCTAGTCTTTAGGACTGAACAATTTGCACTTCATAGGTCGTGCAAAAGATGGTGATTAGTTTTTTGCTATTGTGAGCACTTAGAAGCTAAGCTCCAATACAAATGATTAAAAGTATACCTACCTAGTGATTTGCATACAGTTTTATTTCACTATCTCAATCCCTATCAAAAATTGTTCCTCTTTTCTCTATAGCGTATACACTTAGATTGCATAATAACAGAAATTCTGGAAACAGATATTGCCAGTGATAACCATTAGTTCACTTTAAATGATGGCAGGCCCCCCTCTTCATAAGTATCTTCATTTACAGTGGGCAATATGGAAGAATAGAAATCATCATTTTCTGTGTACTGAGCAATAGAAAACAATTAAATGCATTGAAACTAGTAGTTTTCCTCTCTGTTTAGTTCAAGACACAGTCGGACATACATAAAAGTGCACTTATTTCATTCTTATCAGTTATGTAATATAAAAAAACAATCATCTGATGTAACTCAGAGTACATATACTATGCTTGAAAGTACAATATCATAGCACATTATAAAGGTATCACAGGTTGAACTTAACTTTTCCAGGACTATATTAAATTAACGAAAACCCATTTCAACAAACGGCATTTAATTGGAAATGCCATTCATCGAATTCTGCTGTTGCGGGGGGCATAGCCCCCATACCCCACACTAATTATATATACCATCTCCGAGATCGCACTACAGTGAGGAAAGGGCAAATTTTCTGATCATCACTGTACCACAATCTCAGTATGAACAGTTCAGCGAATGGCATGTTTGATGTAAGTGCACCGAAAATGCCATTTGCTGAACTGAATTTTCGCTGTGTATTATATACCCAACTTTTCCAGTATACCCTTTGTCTTTCATTTTGATTGTCATCTGAAATACTAAATACCTGATCCCTCCTTTCACACCACATTATCTCATTGCTCTGTAGTATTTTTACAAAGTGTTTAATAATGTTTTCTTTTTGTTTTGTTTGAGAGTGGGCCACTTAAAAGTGCTGCCATGTCTAGCTCCCTCCTCCACTTATTTAATTTACTAGGCAACACACCAAAGAACACTATGAAAATTAAAGGGCACTTACCATGTTTAAAAATGTGATAACAAGACTATACTGTAAAGAATGAACTGCATTTTACCTCTGCCCTGCATTAGTAATAATTATAATACTTTTGTGTTAAATATCCTGGGCTGAGCCTGCATTTCGACATTGTTTGACTATAAATAAATAAATAAATATCAGCATCTCCACAAGTCATAATTGATTGATTCTCCATCCACAAGAAAATAACTATGGAAGCATCAACACCTTAAAGTCATAAAAAAATTATATTTTGCAGAGGGAAAGCCCCTTTGCAACACCACATGTTGAAGCTTCACCCTCTGCATGCCTTTTATTTAAATTTATCAACTCTCCATTCACATAACTGTGGTGGAAAGACAACAAATACACACTAAACTGTTGCTGGAATGCAAATAAAAACTACACTAGCAATAATGTTCCTTGCCAAGCAGCAACTGCAAATAAGCAACGGCGAATGAAAAATGTACAATCCTCATCCAGTAAAGATATGGCAACCAAATAGTGAGTTAACCAGCATCTCCTCCCCATACATGCACACATACATACATATTTCATTGGTATGCAATATATATAACCCAATGCTCTGTAATATTTTCATTTGGTATTCAGCAGACTAGCAAAGTATGAACTTATTTTAATTTAAGCTGTTTAATATATAAGCAACTAAGTTACACAGATTTTATTATATAATTTTTGATTGTGCACATTTGATTTGAGGTTCCACTTCCTCCTTGAATATTTATTGTAAAGTATCGAAATATACTAACAGCCTGATATTTCATTTGCAGGCCTTATCTGTCTCTTGAGCAGATGTTCATTGCAACAGATAACATTTCACATGAAACAAAGTTCAGCAGCTCTGCTTGAAATACCTAACCGGAGTAAAAGATAAAGTTACCCAGAGATGTCCTTCACATTCAAACAAATCATAGCTTTTTCCCTCAGTTTAATCCAGGAGACTGCACTACAACTTAAGGGATAAAACAAAATAACTGCAAACAAGGACAAAGAATTCATTAAACTGCAATTGAAAATGTTATGTAAAAGTGTATTATAGTGTTGGAAAGAGTTGGCAAGAGGGGCAGCAAAATCCACTTATGCTGTAACTGGAATATTGATGGAACATGCAGTGCCCTGACTATAGCTTTAACTGTTATTTTCTAAACTAAATAGCTACTGGAAATAAATAAACTAGTCCTAATGGCCATGCATTTCCTATTTTATTGACCTGCATTGCACACTCTTCAGTTTGCTTGTTTAATACTGTTCTATCTAAGCAAATCAAAAGTAATATAGCATACCCTGTGAATAGCTAAACAGATTAACCATATCACTTCCAGTCATTTCAACATTAAAACCCACAAACTGCATTATAATTATGTGTTGTATATGCAAAACAGATGGCACACACATAAATTTACTTGGAAAGTTGGTATTGCACACAAAGGTTACCTATTTCTTACCTAATCATAATAGTATGTCACCTGCTTTTCCTTGTTGTTATTTACAGAGTACTGCTCATAACAAACTTTGGTGTTACATTGTTAGGATACACAATTTCTCTCACTCTGTTCTGTGTAATCTGTTTGTCACTGCTCAGCCTGCTACAATTAGACTTTCTTACTGACAAAATAAGACATATTTCAAATGGAAACAATAGGTCTGGTATCAGCATTTAATAAAGAAAAAAACAACAACACAAGATTCACAGTTTCATAGGTTAGTACTAGTATAACTGGCCTTGTGGGCCAATTTAAACCTAGTCAAAATTTCCATCCCAAAGATAAAAATCAAAGCATGTACTTTGTGTTTACGAGGTAAACACCTTCACCATTAGATCAGCCTCCAACGTAATGGAACTTAATATAAAATCGTATATATTGGACAATATAACACTGGAAATTATCTGACAAATGCTTTGGAAAAATGACAAAACAACTACTGGCTGTTAAAGCCTTTAGTCAAATGTAAAACTGAACTAAGAAATAAAGTTAACACTTGTAGACATTATGAATACAATACTTTAAAATAATTCAGTGATTTTGTCTGTAAAGCAGACAGACTTCATTAGAAAAATTTTAACTCGCAACCTTGTATACAGTTCATTGGAAATAACTTGGCTAATTCCACACATTTAAAAATATAATTAGCATCTGAATTAGTCAATAAAATATTAATTAAACATTTTCAGCTGTCCATACACAGGTGTCATTGCTTTTAAAAATGTTTAATATTTATCATATTGTTCAACCTTGGAAATGTATGTGCATTTAAACACAGCTGATATTTAGCTTTTCTCTTTTCCAACTGATTTAAAAGGTCCCTTGTCTCATATCTACATTTGGCGATCTAACCATATAAAATAAAAACAACTCTCAAAACCACTACATGTTGTAGACGTAAAGCAATATTCTCATTTTTCTTTTTGTTGCATAAGCTTTCTTTGCAGTAGTTTTAAATGGTGACCTTGTTGAAATAACCATATAAAAACAGGTGTATAGAGCATACAACTACAAACACAATACCCTTACAGTTACATATATATTGTTTACCCGATAACCCCATTATATTGTTATAAATTCAAATATGTTCCTTGTAAAATGTATCTGCACATGCTATATGTACCACAATTAAAAGTCCCTTTTTTGTCAGTATCTTCTTACACAGAACTGTAATGAATGTTTCAAGCAAATGTGTCATATTAAATGGGATTCATTATCCATCTTGAAGGCTTTGTGCAAAGACAATAAGGTACAGTGTTTGATTCTAATCTCAGGTTATTGGCTAGGCTTAAAATGTCCTACAGGCAGTTAGCTAAGTATTCACCTATGAACCTAAGCGTGTTAGCATAATGAGCAGAAATGCTGAATAAATATGCATGCTGCTTATAACACTAACATGTTCATTAGCACCTTTTCATGGCTAACATCAGTGTTGTTGGCCATGAAAAGATGTAGAGAAGCATAGACATGCACTGCAAATAAAATGGCTTGCCTGTAAGCAAACCTATTATTCGAGTATATGCAGACAGCTTACATGAAGTAAGGGCAAGACGAGTATAAGAATTATGATGCAGGGCTCTTTAAATGGTAAGAGTATAAACAGAATACAATGGTGGTACTGCAGACATAAGTAACAGGTTTGGGTAAAAGAAGGTAATGCAATCAAATGCATTTATGTCACAAAGAAACATCTTAAATAGAAATACTTTCATACTGATGTAATAATTAATCCTGTTCATAAATCTTGACCCATTTCAGTACAAATCAACTCTGGTAACTAAGTAAACAGTCTGGTAGGTGGTGTAGAGGATTAAGTCTCTTGTCTCTTTGTCTCTTATAGCCAAAGTACATAATTTGACCCAAAGCAAGCTAATTAATTAGCCTGCTATTCTTAACTAGGGCATTGTACACACACACACACACACACACACACACACACACACACACACACACACACACAGTATTTGAAATTTTTCCTGCAAAAGGATGGAATACCCCCCCCCCCCAAGTTTCGGCAGTGCAACAGTAGCAGTCTCTGGTTCAGTGCTGGTTTAAATCTGATGTGTTGTACTAAAGACACATCATGCCCAGATATTGCACCCTTAAAGAAAAAAAATGTAAAGATGAATGAACGAAAAAAAAAATATATTTTTTAATTATTTAAAAATTAAATATTATGGTAGCCCCCAGTGTGTCCCCCAAGCCAGCGGGCCTTAGGCAACTGCCTAGATTGTCTAGTGCTAGATCTGGCTCACTTATCCTAAACAGTACTACAATAACATGAAAAATATACAACTGACAAATAACAACACAGATGTTATGGCATTTCAGTAGTTCAAAGTCTCCGATTGTAACTAGAGCTCATCTATTACATAATTACACTGGGCATTTTCACAAGAAATTACAGTGAGCACTGCCAAAACAGCATGTAAAGAACACACAAGAAAGCGTCCTAACACTTGCCCAATCACACCTTATGATGATTTTGCATCATGCCATACAGTAAGACATGTTATGTAAGTCTTTGTGTCCTATAAAGGTCTACCATATGAAGAAAAGAATTACAGAAATACATAAATGTGTGGATGAAGATATGAAATACAGAGCATTATTATTTGTAAATTAAGTAATGCCTGTGAACAATCAATGTCATGCTTAACATCTGCATCTCGCCAGACTCAAACACTTGCCAGGACAGATATCAGAAGCTGTGTATGAACCTCTGACTCAGCAGAAATAAGCATACTGTGTGTGTCATGCTGAACATACTTGAAGGGCTTACAGCACTTTCCTATTGTAATGTTATTGGTCCCCTACCTTGGAGGATGATGCCTTAAATATGTGGCTCTCTGACTGTGCAATAAATACTTTTTTTACATAAGCCATTCCTGAGAGACAAACTTATCTGACAGAAAGATGTTACCAAATTCAAATCCTGGCCTATGCACACTCTGCAGAAGGCTTCTGTTGCTGTTATAACAGCTGTGGATGTCATTCATGCATGCTTAACAATCACACGATGCGGGTTTTGAACATCTAAATATGTGATGACAGAAGCTACATGATGTTCTGAAGAATGAATGTGCCATGGTGCATGTATTGCTAAAATCGTGAGATATTTGTCTTTCTGAAACAGTGACAGTAAATTATTGCTGTAAGGGATATGTATACCTGTAATTTCTTTAAAATACTGTTGCTATTTATTCTGCAATAATGACTGCTGGTTTTTGTACCCAAACACACAAGGTGCATAATGCAGTCATCACTGTGATGGGGGGATAGCAATCATACACAATATGTGCATAATCACAGATTAAACATGTACTTTACTAAAGCAACAGAATAGCAAATATTGCCTCATTTCCTCATGCTAGGAAAAGCCTTACTAGTTCTGTTATGAAAGCCAAATTTCATCACATGGTATCATCATTATCCAATAAAATATTCCTGCATGAAAAAAGGAGCAGAAATTCTTGTAAGAGGAATCCCCAGCCATACATTTACACAGCAGATAGCTGGGTGACAACATTGTTACCTACCTCCAGATTCAGAATCATACTGACACAAGTGCATCTAAGGAGTTTGTTTGTGTCTTTCGGCTTTTCCCGGTTAGGGGTCGCCACAGCAGGACTCCGGTCCGCTAATGATTGGCAGTAGAGTTTTACGTACTGGCTTGCTGGGCCTAACGCACAACCTTCAACAAAGGAACGCCCATTCACGCATGTCGCTACACAGAAGACGCTCTAACTGAGAATCGAATGGGCAACGTCTAACTGTAAGGTGACAACGCTACTGCAGCACCATCACCACAGCGCAAGTGCATCTAAGGAGTAATGGCTGGATTTGAACATAGCACCTAAGATCACAAGGTACATAACACTGTCTGAATTGCATGCACCTCATGGCAAATTAGTTTACAATTGTGACAGTGCACATTTGAATGGATTACATTGTCATTGTTTAATACTGTGATATTCCTCTAAAAAGGAAATAAGGCAGTTGAAGAGCACAATTACAATATGCAGCCAGACATGCAACATGCATTAGAAGCCTTCTCAAAACAGCACAGTAGACAAACATGCACTCAAAGTAGTCAGCTGCTGCTGGATTCCAATCTTATCTATTTAGTTACACAGTTTAGAGTCAACCACCAGCAGCAAAGGATATGTCATACCACAACCATTTTTGAAAGCATGATGTAACCATCATATTTCCGAAACTGGGTATGGACTGGGAGTAATAGAAATTTATGGGGTAGCCCTTTGCCAGTGAAAATGTATCTCCTAAGTGGAGCTTTACATAAGGGGTGTCATCAAGGAGTCAGTTTTACATGATAGTATACACAGTCACACTAGTTAATCAGTTTTAGATTTGAAACCCATACCTATTTAGTTACACAGTCTTATAAGCTGCAAGTGCTACAGGAGAAGTATGATTATTGTTGTGAAAGAATACAATTATGAAATGATGGCATTATCAGTGTATTGCAGGGAACATGTTTGTGGTAAAAGTGGAATAAAGGGATGGGGACTCCTCTCCCAGGTTAAATACTTCCCCTCAGTGGAAGTTGATACAGCATGACTGTTGAGATTTTAAACTGTTTTCTATCTAGATACACAAACTAGAGGACAGGGTTTTAATTGCAAGCACCACATGTGAAGTCTTATTCTTAAAGAGGGAGAGTGGAGCTTTGGCAGGATTAACTTATCAATACATTGTAGAGAAGATGTTTGTGTTAAAAGTGGGATAAAGTGTAGAGGGAGATGTGTCCAAAGTTATATTCTTCACCTGAATGGAAGTGGACATTATATACATGTTGCTGAGGTTTTACTTACTTATAACCATACCTACACACACACACACACACACACACACACACACACACACACACACACACACACACACACACACACACACACACACAAAAACCCTTCATCACTGTCAGATTCAAACCACATACCTATTTGTACAATCTAGAGAGTAGAGTATGAGCCACAAGTGCCCACAGGAGTAGTTCAACTCTTAAGGGGAGAGAGTGCACTTTTGACACAATTAACTCATCAGTGTGCTCAAAGTCATATTCTTCTCTTGAGTAGAAGTGGACACTGCACATCTGTTGTTGAAGCTTTACTTACCTGTTACCAGAACCATGCACAGACACACACACACACACACACACACACACACACACACACACACACACACACACACACACACACACACGCAAAAGTTCACTATTGTGAGATTCAAACACCTACCTAACTAGTTATATGATGTAGAGAACACAGTATAAATCGCAAGTGCCACAGCAAACATCTGGCGTTAACAATGTGAAAATGCATATTTGTAAGTACTGCAAGTTCACTGTTCAGAACATCATCTATTGTGCATAACATATTTTGGGACAAATGCATATGTATAGACACTCCAACATAACAGCAATGTGCTTATCCTATGTAATTACACACTTTTCTGCAAACTCTGTCAACTGTCATTCATGTACATTGTCACTGCAAGTGACACATACCTGTTGCACAGTATTGGGTATCAATGACAATCATAATTGTAAAACATTAGATTATCAAGTGAGTATTCATGACAGTTCATCGCTGGAAGATTGCATGCAAGTAGTTACCACTGATTGTGCCAGTGTCAGTTGTCTTGGTTCATGCTTGCACAATGTGCATTGATAACACAGACACTTTCTAAAGGTGACAGTACACTTCTGTAAAATAGTGTTTGATTATGTGCAAAAAGCTTAGGCATCATCGTAATAAAGGTGCAAGTATAACCATTGGAGTGCAGATATACATTAACAGACTGAAGTAATTGAATCAACATCACTCTGAAATCCAGATACCTTAATTTCAAATTTCCATTAACACAAACAGATTTGTACAACCTACTCAAATAATTCATTACTGTAAATTTCTCTGCCTGAAACATGCTACTAGCAAGCTCATCTCCATAGCTGATGGCAAAGTTTTAGTGCAAGCATACTCATATCTTGAGGTGTTGAATTTGGGAATTAATGATAGTCTGTGGTGTTCCATGCCAACCTTCACACAAATAAGCAGTGTACACATCCAACCATGTCTGAATCTGATGAAATACAGAACAGATATGTGTTATGGTCATGCTCCAGGTGTCATGATTTACCCATTTGTCATTACAGTTGCAGTTCTTTAATCCATATATGTATGAGACAGGTGTATTATAAAACACATGTGGAACAAAGTATGTTATAGCTGGAGGAAACATGGCTTATGGGAATATTTTTTTGTATTGAGAAGGTTTATTTGATGACGCAGAAGGGGTGGGAAGTAGTGGTTAGTTGGTGACAGGAATACACATACTGAGAGATTAGTTTATAGTTCATTTCTGTACATATTTGTGTTGTGTTACACCTTGGTTTGTCATCATAATTATTCAGACATATCTGTACAGCATTGTTTTCCCAACAGGTATCAAAGCACATGAATACAACAGCAGGATGATAGTGTGTTAAGAAAATGTGTAGCCAACACATACACCCAAAGGAGTCACATGCATTTATTTATTATTTATTTATTATTATTTTACATTTGTTGACCACAATAGTCCATCTGGATGTGAGCCCAATTTCAGCAGAGGCCCAGGGAGAAAAGCTCCAATAAAACAAGAGCAATATTGACAGGTACAGTGTCAGTTTTACATAGAATTTAACATAAATATTTAGAGACAACAAAGAAAGTACAATATACAATAGGCATTTTAGTGAAAAGGAGGAAGTTATTACAATATATTAAAGTCATATATATCTAGATATATTTTTTTTGAGGGTAGGGG
Source organism: Protopterus annectens (assembly GCF_019279795.1). Lineage (NCBI taxonomy): Eukaryota > Metazoa > Chordata > Ceratodontiformes > Protopteridae > Protopterus > Protopterus annectens. Next base: position 1,284,054,201 of record NC_056728.1, read on the forward strand.
TCCATCTTTAGATAAAGCAGCTAAAAACACTTTGGCATACATCTGGAGTCCAACCTTGAGAATATTCCAAAATAAATCTATAGACCCAAGTATTATCTCACTGTGCCACATAGGAACTCTTCCATCACAGCGGTCAAATTCAAATATGACAAAATATTGAAGCAGACAAGAATGCATGTGTTACTCTTGATCATATTTTTTGACAGAGACAGGAATGTTGGGGAACATGCTTAAGAATAAAAAGGTCAGGTAGGTAGGATAGCTTAGGTAGCAAATACAGACATACAGGGCATACAAGACAGAAAGAGGGGGTGATTGATACAAAAGGTTTGGGGACACCATGATTGGGGATAGATAGGGGACCTAGAAAATGCATTCCCACTCAGTTTGACAACAGTTAGATCCTAGTAGTCACCCACAGAACTGTCATTACTGTCTCATGTGTCAGTAAACTGGGTCAGGGCTGGATGTGGCATCATTTTGAAAATACGATGCAGGACCTTTTTAACCCTGCCAATTCAGGCAGCAAGGCACCGCTCCTTTATGCTCTCCACCAGCCCTATAAGCTCTTGATGGGTGACAAAATCTCCACCTCCAGTAGTACTTCTCCCAGAGGCTAAAACTGTACCAGCAGATGTGGCAGAGCTGTTCGATACAAGTAGAGCAAGTAGGGTATGAGTTGTGGAGGCAACAGGTTGTGGCCCAGATATGTGTGCACTGCTGAGTGGAATGCAAATACAAAAGCCTTTAAAACACAAATAAATTGCAGCGTAACACATTTAATGGATATATGTAACAAGGAACCCAGCAGTCATGACACATTCACCTTTTTCACATCTGCTTGCAAAATCACAGGTAGTATTTAGGATACACATCATCAGGATTTCATGTAATGGCAATTGTTGTGAATTAGGACACACAGAGAGTGACAGGAGGTCATCCTCACCACAGTACATACAATTACTAATGACATCAAAGTTTACAATATTTTGTATAACTGTTATGAAGAATACTTGTGAGATATGAATTAAGTTCTCCAGCATGTATAACACATATGTCCACATTACTTATGTTACTGCTTTTATGTTAGCATACTCTATAAAATGTCATATGTCACAACATCCATACCACATATTGTTATCAATAATGAGAATATGTGAGTTTACAACAGCAACTTTGTAACATCATTTCCTAGGGACTACAAGTATAATTTTTTATTATGTATCACAGACTCTAGCCTGTTCATTTCATAAACTAAATTAGGTGTAAATACTTATTCTAACTCCAGTTATAACAAATATCTGTAAACTGGATTTGAATGCATCATTGTGTGATCTCTTTCACTAAGCTCACTTCACTTACAACTTGTACGACAGTGATAGCTAGTTGGCTGGTGAAATTTTTTCAATGAATACCATCCAGAGTTCTGATAGTCACACAGCAGTGCCAGGCTCATTTCCACTGCGGAAGGCAGCTGAAATTAAACTTTTCATTTGCTACTTTTGAAAGTTAGCCTTGTTTTCACACTACTGAGTAGAATACAAATGCAAAAGGCAATATAAAAAAACTGAAGGAAAACTACACCACTCAAAGGGTATATCTAAAAATGACCAGAGTAAGAAGTGCATTACAGTGACACATTCATCCTTCTCACATCTTGCCACATCAGAACTATAACTTCTGGAACACATTATGATGATTTAAGGTAATGCCAAATATTGGAAAAGGGAGCAGACAACAGCTCTCATGTTAGCAATACTGAGAATAGTTAAGTTGTAAATCACAACACAGTTATAGAACAAAATGTGCGTCACTATGCATTCAGACCCACTCTGAAAACATATTGGTTAACTGGATTTGAACCCTGCATCACCTGTCTCTAAACTCACTTCACTTACACCTTGTGCTGCCAAGAACATTACCTGAATGGTACTTTTCTTCACTAAGTACTATCCAGAATGTTGACTGCTGCACACTGGTGCTGGGTTTGTTAGCACAACAAAAGGCTTCCAAAATTAAAATGTTCGCTTTTTTCCTTAGAAAGTGCACTATTGTTCATTGCTATGGAGTTTACCACTCAGGTGTGTGCAATAACAAATGACATACAAAGGATGAAGAGAAAAGAAAAATAAATACTTAAATAGAGGAAACATTATGAAAAAAACTAGTTAAAATGTCCCATTCTGATGTTTCCTCAACTTTCTTGAAACATGAAAATGTGTTCCTTAAACATCTGCATGTTTACACAAACATTATATTTGCAGTATTTGAACCCCATGACATCAGGATATTCATGCAACACACTTACAATTACTATTACCATAGGCCACAGACATACTGCAAAGAAAAAAAAGTAGGCCACATATAATTGACATTACAGGTACAGCAGAACCAAGTTCTGAAAGTTGTCCTGTATGATTTGCAGTTAGATGTGTGAATGCCTGTGATATTGCCTACAGCATCATGACAGCGCAGTGGTGTAGCTGTAGCTTTGTTACCTTCCCCACCAGAAGTTGTCTGGTTCAATTATTGACTAGAGTGCCTTCTGTGTGGAGTCTGAATATTCTCCCTGTGTTTGTGTGGGTTTCCTCCCATGTTGTAAAAATATGCATCTGGAGCATTTCTTCCTGGGCCTGCACTGAAAATTAATTCGAAGTCAAACTTTCCCTGGTAGCAAATGAATGAAGCTAATCTTTCTGCATATAAAATAAAAATGTGCAACACTGCAGCTCTTCTTTATTTTTGGGCATCATTCCCTTATCTATGCTTCTCTAACAAGACAGCTTTGTAATTTCCCTTGTTGGTGATAAATGTTTCAGTGAATAATGCACTTCCTTAAAACAGCAAAGTTATTCAGAATCAAAACATGGTCATAAACAATTCATACAAATGTTAGAAATGTTTTTTCCTAGTCAATCTATGTAAACTTAGTCACAGACTATCTTGTAAGTCACTTCTCCTTGACACACCATTAGTAAGTGTGCATCAAACACACTGATTGTTCCTGCAGTCAGACTAATCATTCACACTAGCAAGCCCTTAGCAGGTGACACTCCTCAATGGTCACCTTTGCACTGCTAGGGCATGTGAACACAATTGTTTAAGTCCTTGCCCAATGTTTCCTGGAATTCATTAATTCCAATGCCCTGGACCAACTCGTTCTTTCACCACTAGATGTAGCAACATCCTTGACCTGGTCATTACTAACATCGGTGACTGTTGCTCTACACCAGTAGTCAACTCCTTGTTTTTCCATGGTTGGAATTTTAATAAATACACTTTGCCATGGTATTATCTTCTGTTTTCTCACATTTGCAATAGTCAACTTCTCCCTGTTTAGATCCGACCACAAACTAATCACCTTGGAAATCCACATCATCCCCCCCCCCCCCCCCCCACAAAGGTATCCACTATGAAATACTTATCCAATGATAACTTTGGGCTCCTAAAAACAGAGGTGGCTAACGTCACAGCACCCATGCAAGTGGAGAACAGTTGCATGACCGCTGAATCATGCACCAATGCACTGTACGAACACGTACACAAATCTTGGATCTCACCATACATGACAGAACCAAGGCGCTCTCCTCCAAAAAAAGGAAGCCGATCTAATGGTCTCCTGCCATAAACAAACTCTACAACAGAAGGAGGAAACTGATGCGAAATAAGGTGAAGTCCCAAGACTGGAAAAACTCCCTTATCTGCCTCAACAAAAAGTTGAGATCCCTCATCAAATCGTCTAAAGCTAGCTATGAAAACAGAATTTCAGCAGATAGTAAAGACAACCACAAGGCCTTCTATAGTTATATAAAGAATCTCCATTGCAATACCCAGATTTGCTCTGAGCTACTGCACAATGGTACCACCTATACCGAGCCAACAGATACTGCCAATATACTGGCGGACAGATTCAGTGCCAACATTACCCCCCCCCCCAAAGGACCAATCACAATACCAGTAGATTGCCAGGCACCTAGTATTACTGCTGTACAGGTTAAAACAGCACTGTCCAAGGCCAAGCATACAGCTTCTATGGGACCTGACAATATCTGTGGCTGTGTTCTACATGAACTACAGAGTGAACTGGCCCCTCTCCTATGTGCCCTGTTCAATCACAGCCTCACATCAGACTTTGCCCCTACTGAATGGCACACTACTACTGTCATTCCTCTCCACAAAGGAGGAGTGCTACATACACTGGGAACTATCGCCCCATTAGCCTGATGAGTCTGATATGCAAAGCTATGGTATGCATCATCATGGACCTAATAAACAAGGATATAGGGAATCTCCAAACTCTGGATCCCACACAGTTTGGTTTTGTGAAGGGTAGATCATGCCTGCTCAACCTGGTTGACTTCTTTGAGTCAGTCACCAGAGCTTTGGATGAAGGCAAGGTGGTTCACACAGCCTACCTTGATCTGGCCAAGGCCTTTGATACCATACCCCACTCAAGAATCATAGAAAAACTCAGTAAGCTAGGCATCAACCCCTATATCACTGGGTGTGTTGCAAACTGGCTCACAGATAGATCCCACAGTGTGAAAGTAGCTGACTCCAAGTCAGACTGCTGACCAGTCACGAGTGGAGTCTCACAGGGTTCAGTCCTGGGTCCTCTCCTGTTTGGTATCTACTTCTCTGAAGTCCAGGCCAAAAGAAGAGACCCTGGCTAACAAAGTTCACAGAAGATTGTAAGTTGGGAGCTATTATTAACTCCCCAAGTGATGTTAAAATCCTACAGAAAGACCTCACTGAGACCAACAACTAGTGTCAGAATCATGGCTTTAAGCTCAATGCCAAAAAAATGTGTCATCATCCCTTTTGGGATAAACCTGGTTCCCATGAATTACCGCATTGAAGGTAGTCCACCGAACAGAGAAGGCATTATAACAGATCTGGGAACACAGGTTGACAGCAACCTCTCTTTTGGCCACTGCATTGCCACTGTGGTTAGAAAGTCCTTCTGTGTGGCACATCTCATTATTAAGGGTTTTGCATCCACGAAGAAAGAGGTCATTATCTCCCTTTACTCTTCCCTCATTAGGCCAATCATCGAGTACAATGCCCTGTTTGGCATGTACCTCACTGTCAAAGTAATCACGTAGGTATGGAACATGTAGTCGAGAAGACTATTTGGATCCAGAGAGGGCAATGCTGTGGCCATGCTACCAAACCATCCCCAACTGAAACAGATGAGGTCCTGTCAACTGACCAAGAACTAGACAGTTCAGCACAAGGTTCACACAGAATCACTGATGTTGGGGCTGACATGAAAGTCAACCCGTGTGTGTCTACTGCAAAACTTCCTGGTATGCAATACAAGTAAATAAATCTCATTGTAGATTCATAAATATCATATATATATATATATATATATATATATATATATATATATATATATATATATATTTACACACACACACACATATACAAAGAGAGAAAGAAACAGGGAGAAGGGTGAGATACAAGAGACATGTGGGGAAGAAAAAAGGAGGGGAAGAAGGTAAGGGGGTACTCAAATAGACAGTAAAGTTTTTTATGAGATGTGCCTTATTTTTCATTTGTAAAGGGGATCATTTTCTCTTTCTTGTGTCATTTGATTTGTGATGCTAATCATCCATGTTTCATCTCACTTTCTTATAGTTAGGCATATCTGATTCTCTTTTTACATGATCACCTACACATGCTAAATCCATCTTCTGTGTTCTTATTAATGAACAAAAGGTAGATGTATGTGTAACTGAAAGTTATTTTTCATTGCATTAGAATTTCTTGATTTTTAACATGCATTTGACATAACATAGGTTTGTTCATTGTTTTTTTTTCTATTTCTCTCTTTGTTGTGTTGATTCTTTGTTATCATAGGTGATCCTGCAAGTGATGCTGTGGAACTCCTACTGCCTGAGGTTCGAGTATTGATAGCCTCTGATGGTGTGATGGTGGGGATGAAGAAGCACAATTTGGGGTACAGAGGATCAATCTGACACTGAGGTTGTCCTTCCAATATCTCCTGCCCCTACTTCTGACACAGTCAGTGTGCCTACACATACCCATGACACAGAGACCTCAGACATGGGACAGGTTGAGGATGACACAGTTGATCAGGGTAGTTTGATTACTCACGTTGCAGAACTTGCTAATTCTCTCAGTAGGCATTGTGACAGTGAGGTGCCACACAGGTGGGTTGGTAGAGGTGCTCGGAAAAGACCACCCTTCTCCTGATGTTAGTGTATCAGTAAGCACCACCTAATGTATGTGTAGGACTGTCATATTGGTGCAGGCACATTCTACCAGGGTCTAAGAACAGATAGTCTGAGTACTAAACATTGTGCATTCTGACATGTGGGACTGCCTGAACTGTGTTAGTGACTCCTTGGACAGGATGAATGACACACTGGATCAAGCACTGTCTCTAATGGAACATCTGCTGGTGGAGGGTCAGCATCCATGTGGCCATAGAAGTGCTACATTGTCCAGTGTTAGCCACCTTGGCCATTCAATATCCGAATGCTGTAGTGGTACTGGTTCCAATGCTCCATCAGTAATTGCAGTGACCAGACCAGACATGGTAGGCTACATGGTCATGGTCCAGGACACAGTCCTGAAGAGACCACATCCAGCAGGCATCACTCGTGTTCAGTTAGCACCCTAAATTCTAGCCTCAGAACTAATGGGTAAACTCCTGACAGAGTTAGCTCTCCTGGTCAGTTTTTAAAGCAAATAACAGTATCCAGCTCTCTACCATGCATGGTTTATATCTGTCCCAGATGCCAGGAGATAGTACTAGTACAGTACTTGACTGTATTCATGCAGTGAGACACACACACACACACACACACACACACACACACACACACACACACACACACACATACACTTTCAAACAATATTTCCCTATAACACCTCACAAACACACTACATATCTAAGCATTACTGCTGACTGCTATACATTTCTTTCTACTGACTCTGAAAATTTGATACTTAAGAAATAAATTTTTGTTTTACTTTCAAACACTCACTTCTTTGGTGTCAGGTTTGCACTCTGATTACTGTGCCCTGCTCTTTGCACATTTCTTTGTGACGTTGGATTGCTTATATGTCTAATGCACACAGTGTATAGCTAATGCTTGCATACTCAGAAGCTTTCATTAATGCAACTGTATTGCAGAAGTAATTTTTTTATTCATCTTTCATAATCAGTTGTGAATGATTGGCAGTGCAATTGTTGACCCTCACTGTATTTATGTTAGTATTCTTAGCAAAGCAGTCAAAGTCATTGTTGGTTACATTAAAATTTGAGTATGTAATAACAGGGTACATTGGAAATATACCAAGGGCATCCATGGATGTGAAACTTTAGCTATTATGAAAGACTAAAATATCTGAACATGTACAGTGTCTCTTATAGATATCAAAGAGGAAATCTTATTCAGGTATATAGGGCATTTAGAGAGAATTGTCTCTGGCAATGTTTGGGGTTATCAAAAAGTAGCAGAGAATCATCAGACAACCTGTGTAGAAGATTCTATAGGAATGAGAAATGAGCTTTGAACAGACCAATTTGTCCAGGGACATCTTCGGGGGGGGGGGGGGGTAAATAAATAGAGTAGCAGGAATTGGGAGGATAGAGGGAAGATAGGGTTAAATAGGAATGAATGAGGTTTGGAAGGAAGTGAGGAAGGGGTAGGGAGGGGCTTAAAGGATGTTAGGCAAGTGTAACTGGAGTAGGAGTCACATTTTGGCGACTAGTTCTCTGAGAGAACAGCTGATGCAAGCAATAGTTAAGATATTTTAAGAACAGCCTGGGCACTTATTATGGGAACACGTGTTTTGGTATACTGCCAGGATAGAATAGCATTAATGCCCGTGCTCAGAATATTTGTATGCATTTATGTATGTAAAGTAAAGTATTGCTTACTGGTATACTTGTGAAAATTATGCTGCCATTCACATGCTCACTAGTTTATATACAGTGGTAAGCTGAAATGCTTGATTCACATGGTTTATATCTGTCCCAGATGCCAGGAGATAGTACTAGTACAGTGCTGAAACTCCACAGCTGTAAATAGCAAACATCATAAACTATTACTAACATTACTGTACACCTAGGACATGTTCCACCTTAATGACATGTAAGAATTTGCATATGACAGTAATCAGTTATATAACTCTTTTTTTACTAGACAGGTTCAAGACTTCCCTTGTTAATAGTGCAGCTACAGGATGTGTACTTGGGGTTGTCTCTGTGTGGTGGTAGTATAGAAATTAAATCATAATTTTCTAATCATTCATTACAACATCCTTAATACTTCCCAGATTTAGTCATATCTAATAAGAAGACTCTTCTATAATTGTCCTGTCGTTTAATTTGCATTGGAGCTCCAGCTTGTAATATTGGTAGAAATGTAATCTATCTGTAAGCAATAACATAATCTGCTGTTTTATTCGGTAGGTCTAAAGTGTAGCCCTTTTCAAACATTTTTACTATCACCTGCATTTCTTTATTAAATGTGTCATCTTCTGTGAACAAATTCATGACCCTAATTATTTGTCCCCTTTGTATATTTCTCATGCACTTTTATAGTGCAAATAGTTATTGAGAGAAGTTTCCTTCCCATAAATATCACCTCTAAACAGACAACTAACACCAAGTCAGCTCAAAAGGATGTCCAAAACATTAACTGATGGTATATCCTATGTAAAATTCAAAAACAAATATATACATGTACATACTGGAATTTAACTGTGTCAGAAATGTTTACATTAATCACTTGGCCCATCCCAGGAAAAAAAAAAAACTTGAAAATAGATCTTATACAAACCATTGTTTAAAAAAGGTAAAGAGGTTAAAACTGTTGTAGAACATTAACCTTGTACAATAGTTGCACCCATAGAAGCACCCTGAATTTTACGGATATAATTAATGTTGATATTAACACTACCTGTTGGAACGTTTACTGAAAAGTAAATACATTCTAAATTTTGCAAGCATATTCTAGCTGTGCCACTGCATTATACTACATTTTGTTCTATGTGATAGAGCTGATCCACAATCTGGCAACAGTCTGGGGCATTTGGAGGGAGTTCAGACTTTGGTTTATGTGTGATTGACTTTTTGTTCACAAGATCCATATAATGAAGACAAGGAATTAGTTTTTGAGGTAGTTTTTTTTTTTTTAATTTCTAAACAATGTGACATGTTGAGAAAAGGAGAAATACCTATTAAAGATCTGGCAGTAACTGATATGAGGTTGAGACAGATGCTAAAAAGTTTAGCGCAATTCAGGAAAATCCAAGCTGGGCATCCTATAGTACCCTTCATTTTAACACCTCCAGCAAGATGAGGAACTAGATATGTGCGGAGGGGACTTCAGGATACTTAAGAAGAGATTGTTGAAAAGAAGGTGGTGCATTTTATGCAGTTCTATTTCTAGGACATTATAGGACCAAATTATTATAGAACTGGATTTTGCAAGGCTACACACCAGATCAATGTTGCCTGTAAAAATATCACTAATGTATTATAACAGTGGTTGGGGTGTATATGAAATTGAAACAGAACATTTATGTTTGTATTTAAGAAAATGGCTACATTTACAAAATAGGTAAAAACATGGAAGTATCTAAACTAAAGATATTCTGAAGATGATCCAGGGTCCTAGAGTCTATCCCCAAAACAAGGAAGGAATTTATTAAGGATGGTAAGCCTGGTAACTCATCCAGAGGGAAAAGCTAAAATACCATTTTTCTTCTGGGCCTAGTTGCTTTATGACTGCTTGGAAGGTGAAGTAAATATTATGTATGAATTCAGAAGTACTAACTGTTTTTTAAATTCTTAAAGAAACCTAGATCAACATTTTAATTAATGTATGGCATGGGGGTATTTTAGGACTGCAAGAGAAGAATTTCAGATTTTGCAGAAGTGAGAAAACTTGTTATAGGAGCCATAAAGTATCAGCAATGAAATGGTAATAGTTAAGGAGCATTATCAAAATAGACGGTGAATATATGATAAGCATATACATACACCACCCCATCTTTGATGCATTTTTGGAATATAGAATTCCCTTCAAATGCATAGCCAATGTAAAGGAGCTATTTTTTTGTCTATTTACGAAGTAACTCATTAATAAGTCAAAAGGAAAGCCTGAAAAAGAAACATAATCTTCTGGTACAAGGCCACCTTAAGCAGTGCTATCCTTAATTTTACTGGGAGATTCAATGTATTCCAGGCCTCTTGTTCTGTGTTTATTACAACAAAAAGAACATTTCTGTTTAGTTCTTTGTGGGAATCAAGAGAAGAGATGGGTGTGTCCCTGTATATATAAAGCTGGTAGTATACTGTTCCATGAATGAATTTGTGGGGTTTATTGTCTGTGTTGAAGACCAAGTTGATTAGCTAAACTTTATATCCTGAAATCAAATGGAGATTCTGGAGTGTTTGTCAAAACAGAGAAACCTTGTCTGTAGAATGTTAAAGAAGGAAAAAAATAGCCATTGTCAAAACTAGAAAAATTGCTAAAAGATGAATCCTGTTTAATTTCTAAAAGTTAACAATATCAGTATAATGCATAGGGTGATGGCTAGATTCTCTGTGATTAGAACGAATAGAAGGAGTAGCTAAGAGGCAGTCTGAATAATCCCATGAAGAATGGCCAAAGTGGCTAAGGTGATAGGGCCCACGAAGATGACTACACAGTAGATCAAAGAAATAGGGTAACCATTAGCTTAGAGTTAATCAGCTGTTTAGAAGATTGAAATAAGTAAGGATGTGAAATGTGTATTATTTTACAATGCAGTGAAATGCCTTTTCAACATCCAGAGATACAGTAACTCATGGTTGATGATTCCTTTAACACACTGCCATCCATGTGCAATCGTGAACATGTTTTCCAAGCAGTTGAGCTTTTTGACAAATTGAACCTGATCAGTAAAATGGTAGAAATATGAGAAATGAGACTCACTGCCCAAATAACCATGAATAGTCTGTAACAAACATGTAGATGAGAAATGGGAAAACAGTTGTTTAGTATTTGATGACCCTTGCCTGGCTTAACAACTGGGATAAGATTTGAATGCTTTCAGAATAAAGGTGAGGTGCGCTATTCTAATATACAGTTACATGCTGCACAAAATAACCATGGGGGGCAGCCAAAAATACCTTCAGCTTTAATGGATATGTGCTTAAAATATGCATTAGTAATTACAGTTTTGTTATGAGGATATATATATTTAAATCATTGGTTTTATTTAATGATCCAATTCCTGAAATTATACGTAAGGCTCAAGTCCCTCTTCTATGGTCTATACTAGCAATAATAATAACTAAGAGTTGGAAAAAATTAAACTACTCTGTCATGTGATGAATTTACTAAGTTAATAAAAATTGCACGTAGGATTGAATTACTTACCATAAAGATGAGAAAAAAAATATTACACGTTCATATAAAATTGGCTTAAACAGTGATTTGCTATTAAAATATTGAATATTTTAGAGTTTTATATGTATGCTTATATATTATTCATGTTATGGACTTATGTATATAGGTATTTGTTTGTTTTATAAAAAAATGTTTACTGCTGTTAAAATTTTAATAAAAAGTTTTCTAAGAAAAAAAAATAAATATGCATGCTCTAGGTGCTACAGTTTTGTTATGAGGTCTAATGATTTTTGTTAGCCCTGAGGAAGTATTTTCACTTCACATTGGTTACAGGTGGATGAAGGCAAATGTGGGTGGATAGTTGTATATTAATAATGTTTGAAATGAGAGCTAAGTTGTTCTAAAGTCAGTAAGAGAAAGAGATTTACTAGAGAACGTTGTCTGGTAAATGAGGAGCAAGGAATATTCTGATAAGGAAGGCGTGAGTGAAAGCTCATTGTACTGTGCGAAATGCATTTCACAACAATTTCAGTTTTAATGTTTCTAATAAATTGTATACTAAACTAAAGTTCCTGAAATTGTTTTCCTAAACCTTTCAAAGCTATGAGTGGTGTAACCTTTTTGAAGGTAAGATATTGTTCTTGTACATCGATTTTATTTTATTTTGCTTTTATTTCTTAACTAGGGTAGAAGGCTGATTGCAACAGATTATTTTCAGGTCCAGCCTAGGACAAAGACATAAAGTACAACTAGACAAGAGAATGAATGGATGAAATAAATGAAGAACCTCTCTATTCCAAATCCCGCACATATCATTGTCTCACATATGCACACTGATCTGAAGAAAACACTTGTAGGTATCTCAGTGTGTCATTGGAGAGGAATCTTTCAGATGGTATAATAAAAGCAATTATTGGGATATGGAAGAAAGAATGATTAGAAGTCAAGCCACCTAGTATAACAGTAGGGAAGCCAATATGTAATGGGAGATAAAAGACCAAAGGGTTCGACTGGGTTGATAAGATCTTGTTTACAGAGTAAGGACAGGAAATAATCTTGAACAGTCGTATGAACCCCAGGAAGGCTTGGGGTACAAAAATCCTGCCTACATTAAAGAATGTGTCATAATGTTTGAACATTTAATGAAAGATTATAATTCAGTTGTGAAGTTTATACCTAAACCTCATGCATACTTATCAATGGCCCAGGAAGTGAGAAACGTAGATAAAGCAGATATGTGGAAATTCTTACAATCATTGGTACCAAAGGGACAAGAAAGGAAGTTGACATCCCTTGTAAGAATGAATGAGTCCTTAATCTGCCCATGGAAGATTTGAAAGAAGTCTTGTGCTTGTTTAACTCCCATTGCTGCTTGCAGGTATATATTATCCAGTATAGAATTATACTCGAATATTCTAATCATAATATACTTTAGCAACTATTAGGCAATGAAAAAGTATATAGTATATGAACAGATGGACTACCATGTCTATATGAGATTATGACGCCACTCTTTTTGCAAACAGGTGAGCAGAGAATATTCCATGCAGGCATTTCAGTTGAGCAAGTTGTAAAGGATTGGCTTATAATAAATGGGTCTCCTTAATAGCAATTGTGACTTGGGATTCCTACTGTAACTACATTCATAGCCTGTCTTGCTTAATGGAAGAAGGAATGTCATTAATGGGGTCTATGTCATATATTCAAACGTCCAAACTGTCGAATACCATATGTTCAAGACCATATGGTCAACATTTGGATGTTCGAATATAGAATAAAAAAAAAAAGAAAGAAAGAAAAACACACCTTAACAGTGCGAAAAGGGGGACAAGCCCCCCTGCACCCCCCACACACCCCTACTTAAATATACCAACTCAGAGACCGCACTTCAGTGCAGAAAAGGGAAATTCTCCCATTCTGCACCCTACAGCGTCATTAAAAGTAAATCTTCGAACACTTGAAATGTTGATCATATGGTCTCGACCATATGATGTAAGACATTTCCAGTGTTCGAAGATTTAACATAGACCCCATTAATGTTAGCACACTGTAACTTTATCTGGTTTCAGGAAGAAATACAGCAATGTAGTCTTGAGGTGTGGAAGTAGACAAAAGCATGTGTAACCAGAAGAGCCCATCTGGACACCAGGCATCCTTCCTTCTTTTATTTGACCAAAATCCAGTAACTCCAACTTGTAATTTAAACATTAAGAAAATGTTTTTATTAAAATGGCATAGAAAATAGGAAGCACAAACACCTAAAGAATGTAAGTGCCAACCAGACCATGCAATCTATATGCAAACAACATAGTTCACAGCAGTGTTATAAGAAAGCAAGAATATCTGACAGCTCCAGGCAAACAAAAATTGCAACACTTACATCTTATTACAGGTTCATAGATTAGTATTATGCTAACTGCCCTTATGGGCCATTTTAAGCCTAGCCAATTACCTCATGTGAGAATCAAACGCTGCAACTTGTGTCTGTAAGGTAAGCACCTTAACCATTATGCCAACTGCCCACTAACATAAATTACAAACCTATACATGAAATAAACTGTAATGTGCAATATAAATTATAGTGCATCCCTGAACAGACTAGAGAGATCATAGCAATACAGCACAAAATGTTTATCAAAATAGTTGCAAATCTTCCTTTATTGACACATCATGGCAATTATGCAAATTTCCCTGATTTTTTTCAGCATACAGCATCTGGTTCTTGAATGTACAATGGCAAATAATTTTAAAAATGCACACAGGCCAAAAATCAGACCTTACTAGTTGCAAACATGTTTAATCATTCTTTGGGTTAATCAGCATTATATAAAGTGAAGTGTTTACTTGCATTCTGAAACATTTAACTTACATCATTTCTGATGTACATTTAAATCAAAGATAGGATAACAAAAAATCTGAAACAGAATATAAAAACAATCCACTTTAGATAAATATAGACTCTAGATAACATGTATAAGGCAGTGCTTCTGCTTAGCCTGAAAGTTCACAAATGACACCTACATTTTGGAGAGGTAAATCAGTCTATAGGAGAGAACCAGAAGATAGAGAAGGCAGCTGATAATGGCTATAAGCATACAATTCTACAGGATGATTGACATTCTCAGGAGACAGAGTACTTATTCAGAGTGCTCCCTGCAGTCCTCATAAGTCTGGGAAGGAATGATTGAGTAGCTGTGAAAAGAAAGAACTGCAGGACAGTCTGAGACTGCTTCATTTAGAGCCTTCTGTGTTAGAATATGAGTGGACCAATCACTGTGGTATAGAAGGATTGATTGCTGATTGCCTGTTTGTGTTTGTGATGATAGGAACAATTATTAAAAGGCTGTAAAATGATTAAAATAGAAAAACATTCAAATGTAAAAGTCTAATTTTATTACTAGTAATGGACAACCAGCATAGTGCTTTTAGAATAAAAATCTACATATAGTCACATATAGTGTGTTGTATTGCGTTATGTTTTATTGTTTAATTGTTTAACATTTGGTTACTGTGAACCAGTTGCTATAGTTTATACAGGCTTTAGTATTTTTATGATCAGTAATGATATTACATATGTATATATATATATATATATATATATATATATATATATATATATATATATATCATACTAATGAGTTATGAAATGAGCAGAAAAAATGTAAATCAACCTAGATCTAATATATTATTTTTATATCCTGTCACATATTTCACTCTTAATGACAATTCAGATAAGCTGTCACATGTAAGAGATAAAAAATACACTTGCTTTAAATAAAATACATTAATTTGGCATCCTGTTATTTTATGAGAGTCTTTAAAATAATCAACTGTGATGACTTGGTTTTGCTAAAGTGTATTCTGCTGCTATGCTCAGGGCCTTTAATGGAAAAGGACCGCAGATTCTGTGAAACAAGCTGGTCACCAAATAAAATAAATAATTAGAGAACTAGACAACTGCAGTTTTGGAGGATACTTGGGGTTAGGTTCACAAAGCTATTTTAATGCGTGGAACAGGCAGCGGTTTGTAGTATAATGTGTGCTGCTGGTCTGTGAATTGAATATGTCATTATCTCACCTGGATTCCATAATGCGGTCATCTGCTGCTTGCCCTAGTTTAACAGTGTATAAACAGTCTTGGTTAGCAAGGTATTCAAAAACCAGAAAGGTAAAAAGCATTAAACTGGATGTGTCTCCCTGGCCAGTATTCATAGTCATTGTGCAGATACATTACAGGTATCTGCATTGTCCATGAATGAGCATAGCTAGGCCACAACTCATAAATGCCATTATCATTACTGCACTATGGCCACAAATAAGGCCATAATAGATATAAAGGAGGAACTATGTAAAATGGATTATGCTAATGACGTATTATTTTGCCAACTTGGGATTCATAGTCAAATTTCTGCACTGTCTGCAGATTTGTTGTAAAAAGCGGAGTCGCACTTATTCTATCTCCATTGCAAAAAAAAAAAAGAGATTTCACTTACCTTTCTTTGTCATGATTCCTTGTTCCTCATCATTACTGCACATCAAATATTGCAGCCATACAAACAAAAAAAAAAACGTCATCAGTCAAACTCAACAATGAAACCATGCCTGCCATCCTCAGAAAAAAAATTATGTGACACAACCCTTGTAATGATGTACACATGCAGAGTCTAGCCAAGTAAAGCTATGCTGAAGTCATGTTTGCACTACTATGAATACATTTACAATAGTACAGAAATAAATGTGTTAACAAATCTCTCCTTCCCTTAGTCCCTATAACTTTCTTGAAATTATAATGCTGTCATTTCTCATTCATTGCTGAGACAGGTATTTCCCAGTAAAGACATAAGTTCTGTACTTTAGAATTAAATCACTGCATTTCTACCATGTATGCACAATCACTAAAAGATAGTGTTACTACCTGTCCCACTTTGCGAGGGACAGTCCCACTTTGGTCAGTTGTGTCCTGCAAAAAAAATGTAAAAATGGCAAATGTCCTGAGATTTTAGGACAAAATTATTTCCTATATTTTATGTAATAGTTGCATAAAACAGTTAGGCTGTACCTGAAACACCTAAATGTTATAAGAAATAGAATAAGCAACTAAAATGCTACAAGAATAAGCTTTTATTTAGGAAAAAAAGTGAAGTTCTGTCCTTTGTACTGGCCATGGGTATGTTTTGGCCTGTAAACTCTGATGTTTGTGCTAAAAATGTCCCACTTTGGGCATTTGAAAAGGTGGCAACCCTACTAAAAGACAGCATACTAAATGATTTCTCACTATCAATAATCAGTTCCACTGATGCTGTAATGATTTTTCATTTATAAATGACAGTTTATGGTATTCACCAAAACCTATGTACTATGCTCACAATAAGACTAAAACAAGTAAACTCCACAATCACACATCATTTGGAACTGTTTCAAATTAACTTAAAATATTGTCATTATTTTTTCTAACTTTAAAAAGTCTGTGGTTTCCATTTGACAGCTTACCTGAGTAATCTTAAAGTAATATGTCTATGGTAAATTTACTCATGTAACTTCAGGGTCCTTTATATGCATCTTGTATGCAAATGAGGCCCTTTTACATTTATCTCTGTGAATCGCAGTAATAAGTGAATGTGCACAGGAAGTAAATAATTTGTCCCCTTGCTTCCCTTCACATAAAGCATATCTTCAGGTACTTCTGCTTTTGTTTATCAAGTTGCCTGCACATTTGCATAGTCAGTGTGAGTAGCATCCATTGAACAGATTTGCATATTATATAGAGCTCTGCTCTTCATGGATTACATCTGAAGCTCGGAAAAGTGTGAGTACCACCACGTGTCTCTTAAATACAAAGTATACCTGGCATGCTTGTTTTGATGTGCTACACCAAATGCCATTTACTTTCCAGTAAATGTAGTGCCATACTTTAGAAACATTTTCTGCTCAGACAGACCAGGCTGTGATTCTTATAACCAATACACATGTGACACTCAATGCTGCCTGACAGCAGTTTTCTACTTTTCACACTGCCAGATTGTGTTGAGTGCCCTGTCTTAGTAGTGATATGTGTTTTTTTTTAATTTGTATTTTATCCTTAAAAAGATAATCATTTAGATTAGGAGTCTCAAGGAATCCCAGGAATGCTACTCCACAGTGTGTTTAGAAATAATAAGGTTAAAGTTGTCTGACATCACATTGCATGTTTGTAAAAAATGATACCAAGAAAGACATGAGTTTTTCATTCAAATATAATCTGTCAGATAAGAGTAAATATAATCAGAGTGGTTCTTTACATTCCTAGTACAAATGATTACAGAGAGCAAGAACATCAATGAAGATTTAAATGAAAGGCAAGAAATAACTACAATTAAACTGAACAAAGTTAATTTAACAGAAATTAAATAATATCATTGCTATTCTTGCCCTGTATTCCTTCTCTTCAGTATTGTGCAAATAGTTTAATAGACTAAAAGCAACATAAAATAAAACTTCACCAGTTAACTGAGCTCTTTTGAAGAAAGTACAGTTGTTTAAGTAAACTTAAACAGTAGATGTTCAAATGATCACTACTGCAGTAGCCTTAGCTATATGGGTTATATCCTGCATAGGATATAATAGCAGGTCAGCTTCCAAAGCTTCAAGGCACCTTCCATGCACCCAAACTGTCAGACAGCTGAGCTGACTGAAAAGACAGGTTTGGGTGCCAAACCTTTCAGAGTTTTTAATGTCAACAGAGACAGGGAGGTGAGCCCTGAGAGGGCAATTATAGAAACAACAAAAAAGTCCACACCCTGACAAAAACAACATAGTGAGAAACAAGGGGATGCAGAGAGTGAGTGACGACTGCTTCAGTGATAATTTAAACATCTGCTGTAATGGTAGGTTTATTTACACGGAGTACAATGTTCTGAATTAAAAAAAATTAATATTGCTCACTGCTGCAGTAGTCTAAGCTATATGCACAGAATACCATAGTTTACAAATTTTTGGAGGTGGAAGGATCCCCTAAGGAATGGTCCTAGCAAAACCTTGTCTAGACCTAGAGATAGAATCAAGTTTATAGTGCTTTGTAAAAGTATGTACAGAAGACCAAGTTGCAACATTTAGAATAATTCTAGAATCTAATCCTTTCCAAAAGGCCACAGACGAAGCCAATTCTCTGGTAGAGTGGGCCTTGGCCCTGCCTGAAATAGTTTTGTTGTGGTGAGTATAACAAATGCTATTAGACTTAGACATCCATTTGTAGTCTGCTTTGACACAGATTGTCTCTTCTTATTATCTTGACAAGAAATGAGCAATTAATCCAAAGATATGAATGATTTACGTCTGTCAAGATAGTGTCTGAGTTGTCTATGGTCATCCAAGGTATATAGTATTCTTTCTCCCTCATTACTAGGCTCAGGAAAGAAAACGAGGAGAAGGCTAGACTGTCTTAAAGTAAACTTGGATACCATTTTAGGTATCAAAGAATAATTCGTTATCAAAGAGACCCTGTCCCTGTGAAAAATAATAAAAACACAAAATCTGAGTCAACCACCACGGTACAAGCCGAAAAGGAAACTGAAATAAAATAAAACTTTTATTAAAACAAAAGATTAGTGCTTTCGCAGGGTTGCCACTTCATCAGACAATACAGAACAAAAAAGAACATTTGATTTAATACAATTACAATTACTTTTTTTGGCTTGCACCATGGTGGTTGACTCGCATTTTGTTTTTTTTACTATTTCATATTTGATTTGGGGTCACCTTTGGCAGTTGGCTTGCTTTTGTTTTTACTCTTTGCCTGTGAAAAATAAGGTAGGGTTGACGCACTATAACAGCTTGCAACTCGAAAACTGTTTTCCATGTTAAAAACCTCAAGGCAACCAGGTTAGGTGGTTCAAATAGAGCAAGTGTTACATATAAGCCGTGAGACCCAAAATCCTTAGGTATTCCCTTGCAGTGACTAAGTCTGAATAAAAAACCTTAGAAAGAGATCTAGATATAGATCTTTTTTTTTCCTTTGTAAGAAAAGCTGTTTGAACTGAGGTGTCTACCTGATAGCCCAGGAACACAATCCTGTATAAAGGAGTCAAAAAAGACTTTTGAATACTCCCTTGGAATTCTAGCTTGTGTAAAAGATCTCTCGCCCAAGTGAGAGGTTCCTGCACATTGAAAAAGACTCTGCAAAGATATACAAGTCAGCTAAATGTGGGAAAATGTGGATATACTGTGGCCTGTAATGAACTATAACTGGAGCTAGACACTTAGAGAATGCTCTTGATGCAGTGAATAGTCCAAAGGGTAAAGTAGAGAACTGATAATTTGATCCAGACACAGAAAACCTTAAGAAACTCCTGAAGTCTGGATGAAGAGGGATGTGATGATTTTTTAAATGTACAATTACTAGGAAACTTGAACGAGGAAGAAAAGTTAGGTTGTGAAGTCACAGCATTTTCATCTTGGGCACTACCACAAACAGGTTTAGGAAAGAAAGATCCAGAACTAGTCTGCAAGCATTTTCTTTCTTTGGTACTAAAACATCCTTGAATAAAAACATTTTCCCATCTGAGGAAGTAAGAACTGGTTCTGTCACTCACTGGGGCAGCATGTGATGAAGGTCAGGTGGAAACAAAATAGTGTAGTGCCTTGGATGGAGGATTAGCCCATGGAAAGGATGAATTTCTGTAACCTTGATAAATGATCTTCAGAACCCATGTGTCTGAAACTATCTGTTGCCAAAGAGAAAAGTAGAGATCAGCATCTCTGGAAGTGAAAAGGACTGCCCGGGTGGATGAGGAGACAAGGTCCCTTAAATAGTCATTCTGATTTGTTGCATTGCCCTTGGTTTGGGGGGGTCCTATTACTTTTAGACTCTCCCTGCCATTTCTTTTTAAACTTATGCCTACATGCATTTTGATAAGATTGTTTTTTTCCAAAACTGCATGACGAGTTATTAAACCCCTTAGAAAATTTGGAAAAGGAAGGCTGGTAAATCTAAGAACTTTCATTCATCAGCTTTCTGTCTCATAACCTGGTCATTACCAGCATGGGGAGATAGATGCTCCACACCAGTGGTCACCCCCTCATTGGTCAGGTCTGACCATAAGCAAATCACCCTTGACATCCACATCCCAACCCCACCCCCCAGTAAGGAAACCTCCTTAAAAAACTTCTCCAAAGCCAACTTCATGCTACTGAAGTCAGAAGTGACAAACTTCACGACACCCATGCAGATGGGATCTGAATGTTCAACTGCAGAATACTACACTGAGGCACTTTACAAGGACATCCACTCATGCATGAATTGTGCCATCCCAAATAGAACCAAGATGCTCTTCTCCAAAAAAAGGAAGCCAATCTGGTGGTCCCCTGCTATAAACAAACTATACAACAGTAGGAAGAAACTGTTGCAGAAAAAAGGAAAATCCCAGGATGCAAAAAACTCCCTCACCAGCCTCAGTAAGAAGCTGAGATCCTTCATAAAATCCTCAAAAGCTAGTTACGAAAATAAAATTGCCAAAGATTCCAAAGACAACCACAAGGCATTCTATAGTTATGTCAAGAATCTAAATGGCAATGCTCAGATCTGCTCTGAGCTACAACAGAATAGCATTAAATATACTGATCCCAAGGATATTGCCAATATCCTGGCAGATTGATTTAGTGCCAACTTCACCCCTCTCTCAACCCCTAAAGGGCCCATCTCAATACCAAAAGATTGCCAAATTCCGGTAATCACAGTCACACAGGTAGAAACCGCACTCTCCAAAGCTAAGAATACAGCATCCATGGGACAAGATGACATCCCAGGCTGTGTACTACATGAACCACAAAATGAACTGGCACCTCATCTAAGTGTCATGTTTAATCATAGCCTCGCCTCAGGCTTTGTGCCCACTGAGTGGTGCACAGCTACAGTTATCCCACTCCACAAGGGGGGATCCTCCTTGGATCCTGGGAACTACCGTCCCATCAGTCTGACAAGCCTGATCTGCAAGGGCATGGAATGCATTATCATGGAACTTATAAACAACGACATTGGCAACCTTCAAACACTGGACCCCACCCAGTTTGGGTTTGTGAAGGGCCAATCTTGTCTCCTGAATCTGAATGACTTCTTTGAATCAGTCTCCAGAGCTGTGGATGAGGGTAAGGTGGTCCACAGAGCCTATCTAGACCTCGCCAAGGCCTTCAACACCATCCCCCACTCTGATATCATAGATAAACTTACTAAGCTGGGCATAAATCCCTATGTCACTCGATGGGTTGCCAAATGGCTTACTGACAGAACCCAGACTGTAAAAGCAGCCAACTCCAAATCCAGCTCCAGACAAGTGACAAGTGGAGTACCTCAGGGTTCAGTCCTGGGACCACTCTTGTTTGGCATCTACTTCTCTGAAGTATAGGCCAACACTAAGGGACTCTGGCTAACAAAGTTTGCAGATGACTGCAAACCTGGAGCCATTATTGAATCCCCAAATGATGTGGATATTCTACAAAAGGGCCTTACAGAAACAGATGCCTGGTGCCAGAGTGATGGGCTCAAGCTTAATGTCAAGAAATGTATAGTTATCCCCTTTGGAAAAAAAATGTACCCATGAATTATCACATAGGTGGCAGTACACTAAACATTGAAAGTGTGATGAGAGACTTAGGGACACAGGTGGACAGTGGTCTCACTTTCAATAACCACATCACCACAACAGTCAGGAAATTCTTCTATGTGGCACACCTCATCACTAAGGGCTTTTCATCCAGAAAAAAGGAGGTCATTTTCCCACTGTACTCAGCCCTCATTAGACCCATTATAGAGTATAATGCCCTGTTTGGTATGTACCTCACAAGACATCTGCAACAGCTGGAAAGGCCACAGAAATACCTCACCAAAAGAATCATAGGCCTAAAGCAGATGCCATATGCTGACCGTCTAAAAAAACTCCAGCTATACTCTGTGGCATATCGTCTACTGAAAGGTGATCTCTGCTTAACATACAAGGTCATGTCAAACCCTGAGCTGTTGGAAATGCTCCACTTAGAGAAATCCCAATCCCTCAGAGCTACATGCTCCAGGGATCTAAACCTTGTCATCACAATGAACAAAACATGCTGGAGGGATAGGTTTCTGACCCATAGACTCCCCATACTCTGGAATAGACTGCCCATACATGTCAAGAAGAGCACCTCATTGGCCCTCTTCAAAAGGAACCTTGATGATTGAATGGGAGATAGGAAATTCACCCCTGGGGTCATGTCAGTCGCCCTGCTTGACAGGGGTCCAGAGAAGTAAATACTGTGGGAAGAAATATCCAGGGAATTGTTATGGCTAGGCTTGTATAGGCCCTAGGGCCGATAGCCTAGTACCAACTTATGAACCTATGAACAGCAGAATGGCCAAAAACTTAATCTCTGTTCAAAGGATAACATAAAATTTTACATAATCTGGAAGGCATACATCACTGACACAGTAACAGTGGCCAAAGCCCTTTAAGAAGTAACAACTGAATCATACCCACAGTGTAAACAACCAGTAGTTAGCTTCTACTGTAGAAGAAACTAAAGCAGATCATCCTTACAAGAAGAAACTGCAGACAAAACATCCCTCATATTTTCACAGTTAGAACAAACCTTTACATAACAGCTTGCCAGTTCCAAATTCTGAAAATCAAAGTTGCAGAAGCATATGCTTTTCTTTCCATACTTATCAATAATCTTCCCATTCTTGTCAGGAAAAAGTAGGATTGCACTTATCTAAGTGCTTAGCAGATAAATTAACTAAAGCTATATCTCCTGGGTCAGGTTTGGGAAGAGTGTAAAAAACGTAAAAGTTTGAGGTACTTATTCACCCTATGAGAATGCATTGAAAGAGGAAGCTCCTTTAAGAGACATGCTGCCTTTTAGAGGCACTTGGCTGACTATCATAAAAACTGCAGGCAATAACATACACAGTCTTCACAGTTAATAGAAGTGGAGGAAAACGTGAAGGTTCTGGAAATTCCTTCTGTAACAGCTCATAGTATTTTCCGAGGGACTGAGAAACCTCAGTGTTCTCTCAATGAAAACACTGGAACATTCTAGAAATAGTCTCAGAGAAAGAGGAACCCTTACGGGCACAATAAGAAACCAAGCTCTCCCTCTGAGTCTGAATCAAAAATCTTAGGTAAAAACCCACTTTCTATCCTTTCATCTTCTTGGCCAGAATTAGAATCTTGAATCCTCTCAGGAAAGTAGGTGTGCCTCTTTCTTTTACCAGAAACTATTTTATAAGAAGTTCAATAGCCTGAACTAAACATTGAGACACACTCAGTAAATTACTGGTATCCAAGGAAATTTGATGAGGAGTAGCTGCATGTTTAGTTGTTTCTTTCTGACAGGAAAAATAGGACCAGCATTGCTATTAATGGTAGCAGCAGCTTCCAGAGGGATGGGCACATCATTCTGTCAAACAGGGAAACCTTCACTGTTCCCTCTTCCAGAACTGACAAGAATTGTGGGTAAATTCATCAGCCATGGACAATATGGCTAACCCCTGGTCCATAGTTGCTGAAGGTGCTGCACCAAAGTGACCCAGGGTAAATGATGCATGGTCTGAAGTACAGCTAATGGCCACAGCAGAGACACCCACCTGCTTTGGTTACAATGTCTGTCAGCTTAGCTTTTTCTTTTTATGGCTGGAAGAAGGATAATCAATGAGACCAGCAGTTTGTTCCAGGGTCAAGCCAAAAATGATGCCACTTTAAATCACTTTGACAGCCCCAAAAAGTAAAATTTACATAATTTCTGCACAGAATTAAAAAAAAAATTTGAAACTGGCAAGAAAAAAATAGTGCTACCATTTAAAAGTAGAACACAGTCTCACAATAGTTTGTCAAAACACAAACTCTTAGATTTAATCTAACTTTCATGAACAGGAAAGTGTTATCAAAGAAACAATTTTTTAAAAAGGAAGATTGTTCCTCAAAGGGAACTTATCTGCCCAACAAAGGAACAGCACAAGCTGGCCTTCAATCCTCAGAAACCTCAGAGGGCCATAATCTTTGACAGCAGGAAAGCTCTAAAGTGCTTGATGCCCAAACCTATGCTTCTAGTCAGCTCAGCTCAAGCTGACTAATGGTTTCGGCATGTGGAAAGTGCTATAGCCTGTCTTTCCTTTCTCCCTTTTTTGGTGTGTTGTTTTGCCAAGATGTGGCCTTTTTATTTTATGTTATACATCTCATTCTCATTTCAGGGTGCTGCCTCCTTCTTTCTGTTGACATGAAAACTCTGAAGGGTTTGGCACCCAAACCTGTCTTTTAGTCAGTTTATTGTAAGCTGACTAAAGGTTTGGGTGCATGAATGGTGTCTTAAATCTTTGGAAGATGGCCAGCTGTTATATTCTTGCAAGATATAATCCATATAGCTTAGGCTATTGCAGCAGTGATCATCAAGCTGTTTTAAAGTACATTCTCCTTTCTTCCCCAAAATTCTCTCATTGATGCCGATGTAATACAACAGGCGGACATAATTCAAATTTTGGTATTCTGAAATAGAATGTACACAGTCAAGTTCTGCCTGCCTGCTGTAGTTCACCAACACTGCAAAAGCAATACATATTTCCATGTAAAGTATCCTATTATTAATGTCTTGATTCCAACATCCCTACCTCGAGCTCTTATAACGTAATGTTATTTTCAAGTAGCAGAATTGAGTTTCACTTTATTCTTAGACTTCATGTTGTCCAGGGAACTCCATCACCAGTTTATGTACATTTATGTATAGAATTTTCCTTGTATCTGGACATCACCTCTGACATTACTTACTGTATATGATGATATGTTTTTTGACCAGTGGGAGCATCTCGTTCCACTCTTTGTGTAGTCCCATTGCTGTAATGCTAAATCACTCAGGTAGTCCTTGTCTGCACTTGGTGTGATAGTTTGATTCATAAATATGCTGTAATATAGAACTGATATTCAACTGCTGATTTGCCCTAATGTTGTTTGGCCAGTACAGGATGGTGTATCTTAGAGTTATGCTGGCTATGCTGCAGAAATACATTTTCTTGAGAAGTTTAGGTATTGGTAGAGTGGCCCTAGCCATAACTTCCCCAGTGGAACCTCATTCACCAATGAACATTGCAAGTCGCACATAGCAGTAGTGTGGTCCTAATAGAGAGAGAAATGTCAGCAAGCAAAGGAGAGTAGTAATGCTGAAATTGAATTCATCCTCAAGTCTTGGTGAGTACCTTCACGAGGTGGACCATGTTTTTCACAAAATCTCACCAAGGTGACACTGATATATAGACTGTATTTATATAGCATATATCATGGACAGAAGTAAGTAAAAAACATAAAAAAAGATAGCTGGGTGCACAAGTCCCAGAATAAAAAAGTGCCCGATCCTGGTAGGCCCAATGGTGCTAGGACTGGAAAAAATGACAGTGTAGAATCTTCAAAATCTGGAAACATTCCTACAATGGGGCTAGGCCAGGCACAAGGGGAGGATGGCCCTGCCTGTTGTAGAAAAAAGTAGCAGTCTACAAAAATCACATAAACTGATAGGCCAAAGAAGAGCCATAAAGACGATAGGGTGAACTATTGAGGATAAGAAAGAAACTATATATTGTTACTATTATGCAAAAAGCTCAGAACTACCAGACAGAGGATATACAAGGAGATTAAGAGATAAATTAGAGGAAAGAAGAATACTTTCACAGGAAAAACTGTCAGAAGCTTCAAATTAAAATTTGTGTTCATTAATACAACAGATTTTTGAAAAACAGTATATAGATCAAGAAACATTGATCTGTTTGGAAAATGAAGCATCTGAGGAAGTGTGAAAATGTAAACAACAAAACCTAGACATTTTTGAAAAGTATAAAAAATAAATATGGACATGGGATAGAAAGAGAGATTTGATATGGTGCAATAGTTATGCAAAGGAGAAAGCCAAGTTAACTAATATAGATAAAGTAGTCACAAAGATATCCAAAGAGACATACAGGCAAACGCATCCAGGTATGAAAAATTTCACAATAAAAAAATTGATATCACAACGATGGAATGTGGAAAAGAAGATTAGTAAAGTAGAAGTTAAGGAAATAGAAGTTGAAGTTATGGAGTGACTGCGAAGTGAAGGATTTAATGTAGAAAGTCTAACACAGACTGCATCGCTGCATGACGGAGTGAGTCCCCAAAGTAAGAAGAAGCAAGAAGATCAGGAAACATCTGAAGAAGAAATATGGACATGGGAAAGAAAAAGAGATTTAATATGGTGTAATATTTATGCCAAGGAGAAAGCAAAACTAACCAATACAAAAAGAGCAGCACCAAAGATATTTGAAGAGAAATACAGGCAAAGAAATCCGGATATGGAAAACCTTACAAGACAAAAAATAATAAGACAAAGAAGAAAAGTAGAGAAGGAGATCAGTAATGGAGAAGTTAAAGAAATGGAAATTAAGGTTATGGAGCACCTGCAAAGTGAAGGATTCAGTGTAGAAAATCGAATGCAGAAAGCACCACAACAAGATAGAGCAATGGATATCCAAATTAGGGGGAAAGCAGTGGAAGAGAAAACAATTGGTCAGGTGCCATATCAAGATATTTTGGAGCCTTCAACAAGAAATCAGTATAAACGTTCACTTAAAGCTATACAGCAAGGGAAGGAACAGGGCACTGCGGAAACTCTGATGTAATGTTGAGGAGTGATAGGCCAGTGAGTTCCCATATGACAATGCAACGGATGGCACAGGATGAAATTAAAGGTGCCACAAGAAGATGCTATATAACTTTCTATAGAATGCCCACAGGAAGTGGAAAACAAAGGATGTGCTCTTAGTCTGGAAGAAAATGAACTAAGGGAAGAGTTGCTTGATTTAATGGACATAGATAGATATATTAAAATCAATTAAAGAAATAGATTGCAAAAGGTCAATAAAACCCCAAAAGTCAGAAGTCTGATAAAACAAATGAACACATTAATTAGGACTGTCCATAGAGATCCATTTGATATAACAGAAGTAAACATGATATGTCACTGTGCAGATAAATTAATAACTGATAAAGTTATACCACAAGAACACAAGGCAGTGAGGCAAAGGAAGGGGAGAAATCGATTGCCATCATGGAAGTATCAAATAGAGAAAAATATAAAGCAGTTAAGACAAGAAGTGTTACTGTTAGAAGACTATAGAAGAGGGAATAGATCAATAAAAATACTAAGAAAGATAGATGTGATAAAAGCAGCATGCAGTTTTACAACAGACCAGGATCTACCATGCACTATCGCAAATAATAAATTAAAAATTTCAGCACAGGAGGAAACACTTAGAAGATACACAGATAACTATAAAGGAAAAGTACAAAATAGGCAATTTAGTGAGGACCCAAAAACAATTTATAGAGAATTGGGAAACAAGGTAAAAGGAATTGAAAGACCGCCAAAAAAAGAAGAAATAGATGCATTTTGGAGAAGTATCTATTAAGATCTTGTGGAACACAACAAAGATGCTAAATGGATAAAAGACGTAAAAGAAAGAATAAGAAGTTTAAAGGTACAGGATATGAAATGGAATGAAGTAACAGCCAGAGAGATTGAAACAAAGTTAGGAAAAGCTTCTAACTGGAAAAACCTCAGGCCCAGATGCAGTGCCTAACTTTTAGTTAAAAGTATTAACATCTTTGCATGGAGACCTAGCTATGAGCAAGAACTATTTATATGCACACCCCGAGCAGACATCAATCTGGCTAAAAACAGGTAAAACAATGCTCAGTCATATGGAACAAAGGATCATTTGTTGCTAAATAAAGTCATAGTGGAGAACTGTAAAAAGGGGAAGAATCTATGTATGGCATGGACTGACTAAAAAAAAGCATTTGATAGTATCCCACATTCATGGATAAAAGATTGCTTAAAATGTATAAGATACATCCTACACTGATCAACTATGTTACAGTTATGATGAAACAATGGCAGACCACTTTGCAATTAAACCATGATAAAGGCACATTATTATCCCAAGGATAAAAATTCAAAGGGGGATATTCCAGGGTGACTCTCTGTCACCGTTGCTGTTCTGCCTTGCCCTTAACCCGTTAAGCTGTTTACTTAATGGCTTAGGCCATGGCTACAATTTGTCTCCTAGAAAACAACAAAGTCTAAAGACTTCTCATCTTCTGTTTGTCAATGATTTAAAACTGTATAACTCATCAGATGAGGAACCGAAAGCACAGTTGCAGGTTGTCAAAACTTTTTCAGATGATATTAGAATGTCATTTGGCCTTGATAAATCTGCAAAAGCAACCTTTAAAGCAGGGAAACTGCAGCACCAGGAAAACATCAGTTTGGGACAAGAATGTGATATAAAAGAACTTGAGCAAGAGGGAGTGTATAAATACTTGGGAACTGATGAAGGATCAGCAATAAAACACAAACAAATGTGAATAAAACTTAGTAAGGAATATTTTAGAAGACTTAAATTAATCTTGAAAACAGCATTGGCATCTAGAAACAAAATCCACGCAATAAGCCAGTTTGCTCTTCCTATCCTAACTTAGAGTTTTGGAGTGATTGACTGGCCCTGAAACGTGTTGGATAGATTAATTATTAGAACAAGAAGGATGCTTCATGCTCATCAAATGGTCTATAAAAATCAGTGCATACCAAGATTATATGTTCCACATTCCGAAGGAGGGATGGGCCTCCTTGAAATTGATTACATGTACAGATCTGCAATGGTGTGACTCCACACATATCTGCTGACGTCATGAGATCCAAATGTAAAAAATGTGAAAGTTTTGAAACATGAGGAAAATAAATCTAAGATGACTTCCCTGCTTAACCGTGCAGAAGCATATCACCATCAAGCAGGAATGGAAATCAAACCAAAAGTAGATAAAAGTCAGGTAGTAACTGAATGTGCCAAAAAAAAAAGAAAGAATATAAGGTGAAAGATCAGATGAAAAGGCAAGAAATGTGGAAAATGCTTAAATGTAGTTGCAAGTATAGAAAACTTCTGGAAGAACCTCATGTTGATCAAGAATGAATGCAGGAATGGTTAAGGAGAGGTGGACGATGCAGTGATGCAGTAGTAGCATTGTCACCTCACAACAAGAGGTTCTCTGGTTCAATTCTCAGCTGGGTGCCTTCTGTGTGGAGTCTGGATGTCCTTCCTGTGTTCATGTGGGTTTTCTCCAGGTGGTCCAGTTTCCTCCCACGTCACAAAGACATGCATCTGGAGCATTTCTCCCTGTGTCTCGCTGAAAATTGGCTTCATTCCAAGTCGGACTTTTCCAGTAAATAAATGTTAAATAAAAAAATCAAACCAAGAGATGAAAGGTTAATATTGGCGGCTCAAGATAGTGAGCTACGTATACTCTGGTTTACAAAGTCCATTGAACATGTTGGAAAAACAGACAAATGTAGGTTTTGTAAAACCGAACTGGAAACAGTCGCACACTTTGTTGCTGGTTGTGACATACTAATGGCAGAAGGACTGTATACTGAAAAGCACAATAATGTGGCGAGACTGTTGCACTGGGAATTGTGCAAACATTATAGTTTTGAACTGGTTGAAAAGCACTGGAAACATGAGCCACAAAGCATCATAGAAAATGATGAAGTCTACAGCACATGGGATTATTCATTACCAACAATTCAAAATATAGATGCTAGAAAAGTGGATATAGTGGTCCAGCAAAAAGAAGACAAGAGTAGCATTGATCAATGAAATCACCACACCAAGTGACTACAGTGTCTTGCGCAGAGAGAGACATAAAGTTATAAAATATCAGGATCTCCAAGCTGAAATGAGAGCATTGTGGAAGAAAGATACCCAAATAGTTCCAATAGTAGTAGGAGCAGCAGGTTTTATAAAAAAAGAGTCTAAAATCTTATTTAGATATGTTACCAATGCATGTAACTCTGTACGAAATGCAGAAGGAGTCATTACTGGGCACATTGCGGGTGCTGCGAAGAGCACTTTTGGCTG
The DNA here is from genome assembly GCF_019279795.1 of Protopterus annectens. Classification (NCBI taxonomy): domain Eukaryota; kingdom Metazoa; phylum Chordata; order Ceratodontiformes; family Protopteridae; genus Protopterus; species Protopterus annectens. The sequence goes on from NC_056728.1 coordinate 1,284,084,519, forward strand.
ACATCAAAGAATGAAACAATACTAATTTCATGAACTTTAATCGTACTTTGACTTAGGAATGGGGTCCATTCCCATAATGGTATTATAAACCCAAAAGACCTGGAGAAATAAAAAAAAACAGTTGAAAGGTTTTGAAGCAGCTGTGCTTGCGGTGCTGGCTTGGCTGTCACAAACCTATAACATCCAGCTGGTACAAGAATTATATTACCTCCATCCTGTTTATGAAATACTGAGAATCTATGCATATCATAATGTCGGACTCATTTGAACTCAGTTGTGTATACAATGTTAAGCAGCTCCTTATCCTGGTTTTACAATGCAGTATACTGGTGTTAGACTTCCACGAATTATACTGGGCTATCATCAGTATGGCAACAAAGCACAAACAGTTATTACTGATTAATGCCAAACTTTGTAATCTAACTTTATGCATCCTACTCTTGTCCTACATGATGAGATTAAGTGGCAGACTGTCTTTAACGATGCCTGCATTCTGTATAAAATGAAATGGCTTTATTTGTGACTAATATATTCCCTATGACTTATACATTTATCAGAATACATATTCTCTTTTGAAATTATATTTTATTTATTGAGAAGAAATTTGAATTAATGACTGAAGGCTGGCTTGTATTTACTCTCAGAACAGAATTACGCATTTCATAAAATTGAAAAAAACTAATTACTGTGTAATAAATCAGTAGCAAAACATACAAAATAAATGGTGTTATGTTTACTTCAGTATCACTTTGCATATAAGAACTTCACAAAAGCTTATTGTGAAATTTGATGAAACAACATGAAACCTGGAGCGTATTGAGTTACACATCCATTTTCAGAGGAAGACTGGTGATCTATAACACAGCACCAGGAATCAGGATGGGATCATGAGGGAGATCATAATAGTGTGAAGATCTTTGAGATATTCAGCACTAGTAAGCTTTCATAGGTTAAAACATGTGCCTGAAAGGAAGCACATCACCTTATTGTAAGTGGGCATGGCCTGGATCTAATGTGATCTCTTGTGTAAACTCTGGGTAAAAAATATGCCCAGATGTTCTGGCAAGAAGTAGGCAGTAGGACACCATCCTCCCACAAAATTCTATGTGAAAAGCATAAGGTCACTGGGTAGAAGAAGGTGATTTCAGCCAACTGAAATTCTACAAGGAAAAAAAAGTTAAGAATCAGGTACTAATTATACAAATCTAATTCAGATATGAAAAATACATGGTGTATTGTAATTGCAAACTAACCTATCTTTACTGTTTATCCCTTTACCTACGCACCTGTCACCACACAGTATGACAGTGCGTGTGTCTAAGTGTGACACACCCACCCACATACACACAGAATGTATGTGTGTGTATGTTTGTGTATGAATGTATATATATATATATATATATATATATATATATATGTATCTATGCGTGTGTGTGTGTGTGTGTATATATATATATATATATATATATACACACACACACACATATCCATATATATATATATATATATATATATATAGAGAGAGAGAGAGAGAGAGAGTTGCAATGTGCGTGGTAAAACATTCAAATAATCAATAGTAACATGAGGTGAAGTTGCATATTTATCCAAATATTTGAATGAAGATGGAAACTGAGTAGAATGAAGACTAATAACCAATAAAAAATGCAAAATATTTAAATGACCTACTTGAGTGTGGGAATAGTTTGTAATGTATATTGATAATTGTCCTTCCATGTAGGTTGTACAGTCATGGAATTAAATACCAAGAAAAAAAAAACAGTATTTTTATATATTAAATAACATTTAATGTGGCTAAGGGACAATATATAAGAGTAGCTAGACGGTGTACATGTAAGGCTCACTTCTGTCATATTGCTGCGTACTATTGTATAGTCCAATTTATAAATAGGAGTTAGCACTGCATTAACGCCTCAGTTTAGTTCTGACAGATGAATTTGCACTTGTAAATGTTTGATATTATACATACACACACACACACACACACACACACACACATATATATATATATATATATATATATATATATATATATACGTGTGTGTGTGTGTGTGTGTCTGTCAACAGTAAAAAAGTGAACACTCATGTGACTGAGCTTTCTGTTAAATGGAATTTCTACCAACGGCCTTTTGCATTGGATCATTCCATTGGATCACTTTGCAGTGGAGTAAGGGAATTTGCCCTTAATCCTCTGCTATTAAGTGTTGGCTGCATGAGGCATTACCCTGCTAAAAAACAGTTTTTTGTTGGGGGGGTTTTCCATCATTTTATAGTTTGATGTAAAATGATCACTTTCACTTTATCTATGTTTGCTGTTATGAACATTTCCAGTTTGTAAATACACTCACACATAAATATATATCACACTGCTTTCATTTTGTTTATATTTCTACAATATTTACAATATTTTCAGTAATTTATGTCATTAATTTCATAAATGTTACTATCGTTCATTCTATCCCCATCATTTTTCCACAACCATCTTTTTACTTTAGTCAGCACATCTTCATCATTCTTTTTAGTTATGTAGCTAGTCATCACATCTTTCCACAACGTCCATGCTATTACAGTGAATAACCTATCTCATCAACTTCTTATTTTATTCTTTTCTTATTTCCCATACAATATTATATCTATGCTTATAATGCAAAAATCTTCCTACTTATGCTCATTTTGATTTTTTTCTCAAAATCGTCATTATTTTTATAGTACAAAATGATGTTTTATCATTTCTTCTTCATTACAATATTTTCATTTTCTCCCCTCATCTTTCTTACTACTTTTTTACATGTAACTTATATAGTAATCTCCCCCCAAAATCTTCTGCCTCGTAAAATCTTCAAATCTTTCCCTTCTATTTTTATTAACGATTATTATATTATATAATTTCTTTCTATCTTTTATAACTTCATCAGACTTAATTGCCTATAACTTCATGTTACCGTCATATATTTTTCATCACTTCTTCATTTTTATTTCTTTACTTTCCCTTTTTTTGTTTTATCTCTCCATATTTCACAAATAGTATTTTCACTATCAAGCTACATTTTTTTGCCTTTGTATTTTAATACCCAAAAGATGTCAAGTATACAACTGATTTTTTTTAAATTAAACCGCTCTTCCTCTTTTTTATCTACAATTGTCCATCTAACTGGATTGCAAATTGACCTCCAAATAAAACTGAAAAAATATCTCTTAACAGTTCTTTATCAGTTTTTCCCTGAAGCATATACACTTTCACCAAATATTGTAACTTTCCCAAAATATTCATATTTCACTTATATACCTTCTTTCTAAAGGATAAGTAAAACAATTTCCAATAAGTAACTTTATTTCATCCCGAATTTCTCTTCATCATTCTGTTATTTTTTCTGCTTTCACCAAACCTGATTCCTTTACCTTTTAACCTATTTAACCTTAATTCAGTTTTCCTTAACTGCATTTCCATCCATGTCACAGTTTCCCCCATTAATACAATATTATATTATAATAACTAAGTCATCTGTATATGAATAACACATGCATATTATTATACTGTTTTTCCATTGCCCACCCTACTTCTTTCACTTCACTAATACATGTTTGTATTTTGCATTCATACCTAGAACAAATAAACATATACTTATTGGCCACCCCTGTTTCACCACTGTTTCAATTTTATTATCTTTACTAACTGTCTACTTACCATAATCTTCAGCAAAGCCATTTTAGCAGACTTCTTTAATGTTTTTACTATTTTTGTTTTATGCTTTTACTACTTCCCCAACCCCATAGTTCCCTTAAATATCCCCATTGCCTTATGTCTGATTGAATCAAATGATTTCAAACAGCATCTGTTACTTTTTTATTACTAACATTTTCTTCATTTGTTTTCCCCTTACCTTGAGTAATCTTTCATGATCGCTTCTTCCAAAATAAATCTCCATTTTTTGCATTATCTTCATAAAGATTTTATAATCAGTATTCTACAGTGTTGATGTCCTCCATTTCTTTATATTTTGTCATCTTTCATCCATATAAATGCAATTGCCTCAGCACCTGTATTTTCTTCTCTCCCTTCTTCCAGTCATTCATTCAGTATTTTCATACATGCTTATTTTTTCCATTACACTCATCAACTTCTAATATGCATAATTTAACTGATCCAAAACTTGTGATAATTATCCCTTCCCTTTTTATTACCACATAGTTTTTTTCAATTTAATTATTTTTTTCTACTTTAAAATTTCTCATATCCAAAATTTTCTTTACTTTCCACCTTACACTTTCAACTTATTCCTTTGCATAAATTGTTTCAACTTATTCCATGATCTCCCCACTTCATTTTTGTTTACAATTTACTACTCCCTTCTAATCTACCATTCTATATATCCTACTTTTCTTCATGTTGACTCCTTTTCTTTTTTAAAAGGGCAAAATTATTTTATACCATTTAAAATGGTTCTGTTTATATGATACTATCTTAATTTTTTCTTTCTTTTTCTAATTTTTTTTGCTGTTTCTCTTACTCTACTACCTCATTCTTCCATTCCTTTCTCAAAATTTTTCATGTTTTCATCTGTCACGCTACTTCTTTTTTTACCTTGTCTTAACTTCTAAAAAATAGTTTTATATTGCTCTTTAAACTACTCATCATTGTGTCTAGCGTTCATAAACTACTCTCTTTGCTATGTGTTCTTTCCATAGTCTAATACCTTTCACTTGTATCTTTCTTACATCCCCTGAGAGCCATGTTATTCCTTTTCCTTTTTGATTATTTCATTTTTACAACCCGTATTGCTGTATCATCTGAAAACATCTTCTCATTCTACCCCAACTGCCACTTCTTTTACATCACCTGAATACATAACTTAATCCATATCTGCTTTTCAAATTCCCAGTTTGCATGTAAATGCTCTACTTTTTACTCTTTCCAAACTTACTCATCATATGACTTCTTTCATCACCTTTACATCTTGCATTAATTGTCCTTTTTTTCTTATCTTACAATTAAAGACAGCCATAATTACTCCTGGCATGCTTACTATTGCATATGTTTTTAATTCTTGAAGATTTTTTTTATTTCTGTCATGTTTGTATATGCATATATTACTTATGATTTCACAGGATTTCTTAATTTTTTCACCACTTTTTTCAATTTTATTATCTTTAATAACTCTTTACTTACCATAATCTTCAGCCAATGCATTTTATCAGACTTCTTTAATGTTTTTACTATTTTCCCAAACCCATAATTCCCTAAAATATCCCCATTGCCTTGTGTCTTATTGAATCAAATGCTTTCAAACAGCATTTGCTACTTTTTTATTATTACTAACATTTTCTTCATTTGTTTTCCCTTTAGCTTGAGTACCTTTTCATGATCACTTCTTCCAAAATAAATCTCCATTTTTTGCATTATCTTTTTAAATATTTTATAATCAGTATTCTCCCACTGTTTTTGGCCTCCATTTTTTAATATTTTGTCATCTTTCATCCATATAAATGCAATCACCTCAGCACCTATATTCCTCCAACCATTCATTAAGTATTTTCACACATACTTATTTTCCCTTTATACTCATCTCCTTCTAATATCCACAACTTAACTCATCCAAGACTTGTGATAATTATTCCTTCCCTTTTATAACCACATATTTTTTCAATTTAATTCTTTTTTTCTAATTTACAATTTTCCCTATCCAAAATTTTCTTTAATTTCCACCTTCCACTTTCAACTTATTCCTTTGCATACATTGTTTATATAGCTTCTTCCACTATCTCCCCAATTCCTTTTTGTTTGTAATTTACTACTCCCTTCTAATCTACCATTCTGTCCATCTTACTTTTCCTTCATTTAAATTCCTTTCCTTTTTAAAAGGGCAAAATTCTTTTTTTACCATTTAAAATGGTTCTGTCTATATGATTAATTTTTCCTGTCTTTTTCTCATTTTTGTGCTGTTTCTATTACTCTGCTACTTCCTTCTTCCATTCCTTTCTCAAAATCTTTCATCATGTTTTTTGTCTTCCATGTTACTTCTTTTTTTACCTTGTCTTAACTTCTAAATGTAGTTTTATATTTCTCTTTAAACTACTCATCATTATGTCCAGCTTTCATAAACTACTCTCTTTGCTATGTGTTCTTTCCATAGTCTAATACCTTCCTCTTGTGTCTTTCTTACATCCCCTGAGAGCCATGTTATTCCTTTTCCTTTTTGATTATTTCTTCATTTTTACAACCTGTATTGCTGTATGATCTGAAAACATCTTCTTATTCAACCCCAACTGCCACTTCTTTTACATCACCTGAATACATAACTTTACTAATATCTGTTTTTCAAATTTCCTGTTTGCATGTAAATGCTCTACTTTTACTATTTCTAAATTTACTCATCATATGACTTCTTTCATCACCTTTACATCTTGCATTAATTGTTTTTTTTTTCTTATCTTACAATTAAAGACACCTGTAATTACTCCTGGCATGCTTACTATCATGTATGTTTTTAATTCTTGAAGACTTTTTTCTTTCTGTCATGTTGCATATGCATATATTACTTATGATCGCACAGGATTTCTATTTTTTTTTCTAAAGTAACATATCATCACCCTTCCTGGTATCACAATTGTTCCATCTGTGTTGCATCTGATATTTTTACTTCATCTTCTCTTATGAAAACAGCAGGACACTCACTCTACCCTAACATGTATCAACGTTCTGGAACACTCTGCCATTCTCTTTCAAACAGGTTGAAAACTGTATTGCTTTCAAAATTCAGCTAAGAGAATACCATGAGTCATCCTGCCTATATAGTTGTATATCTCCTGGATACATTCTTTTAACATTCCTGCTACTTTTCTCTCACTATTCTTATTCTATTCTTTTGCTTTTTTACTCTTTCTTTTCCCACTCCACTCTTTTAATCAATTTTACCAAACTCCTTGTACATTATCAGCCATTACTCCCATCTAACGTGCATAAATCACAGATTCGCCTGCCCAACAGGCAACATGCATGCCTGTGCCAAGTTACCACTTTTCCTACTCCTCTTTTCCTTCACCTACCAAACCTTTTTTGGCCTCCTCAGTTAGCTCTGCCTTACAACATCTGAGTGGAAAGTGACTTACTGCCCTCCCCTAATATCACCATATTCTAGTTTTCTTTCTATTTTCTCTTTAGCATTCTATATAGTCTTCACGTTTATACTCATATAAAACACCACCCTATCACACTGATATTTAACAACTGCGTATCTCCTTAGTATTGTCTTTATATACACTATGATATTGTATTATTCTGAGCTATGCCAAACCACAGATTTTATCACATACATGCTATTTTATATAGTATTTAATGTATTTTAGCAATGTGCTAATGTAATTGCCTTTGTAATGTTTAGTGTATCAAAGTATAACTGTCCATTGTCAAATGTAATCTGAACTCTCCATATTTTCTGTCAGAGCTATTCTTTCAAGTCCTCCTCTGAAATGGGTCTTGCATCCAGTCAGGCTTACCTGGTAAACAAATGCAAAATAAATAATAAAATAAATAAACACCCTAACCCAGAACACCTTTCATCCGTCCATCCATGCATCCATCCATCCATGCATCCATCCATCCATCCACAACCCCTTTTTCACATTTTTTCCAGATGGGGTTGGGATCTTATACAGTTTCATTTTTTTTCATTTTTTTTTCTTATTTAATGCATATAGTATCCAGCAAACAAAATACATACATCTTTTTTTCTTTTTTCAACATTGAACAACCATTAAACCCCTTCCTTTGTTCGTTATACTATTCATCTGTAGTCTCAAAATACCCAAATCATCCCATTCACTTTTTGAATCTTTTCCGCTTACCCTTAGTTTTCTCTTTCTCAACCTCTCTCCAACTGATTTAACTTCTTTCTGCTCTTATTCTTCCTCTGTTTCTTGGTCAACATCTTCCTCTTCTTCACTTGACAGCCCATAGTATTTATTTTCTATTTGTATCAGAATCTCTGCTAAAATTTGTCTTTTGACTTGCTCTTTTTCTTCAGCTTGAGTCACATTTCTTTCACTTTCTTCCTGAATAGTGTCTCTACATAATATTTTTCCTCTATCTTAATTTATTTTTATGTAACTTTTCTTTTCACAGCACTGGACATTCAAATTAAAAAACATCACATTTCCTACAAAATGGTGAACAGTTTCTAGCAGTATTGTCTTGCTCTCCACATTATCCACATCTTCTTTTTGAACATTCCTGGACCAAATGTTTTCATCCAGTCAAATGAAACAAGCCGTCAGCTGGCCCCAATACCCAACAGCTGTTCTTTTCCCATTTACTATTATATTTGTTGACCGGGATAGTCCAACTGGATACATGTCCATTTTCAGCAGAGGCCTGGAGAGAAAAGCTCCAAGGTGAGCAGAATAAATTACTTAATACAATTTATACACTGGTTACATACTTAACAAGTTATACAAATTCCAAGGTTTGAGACAATCCCCAGTGTAGTCCAGGTTATGTAACACAACTAAGCTAAATTACAATTTTTAACACCATACTAGAGGAGAGTTAGTCAAGTTTGATACATTGACATATCCAGCTTAGTTTAAATATTGTTTGAGTCTTTTCTTAAAATGACTCAGAGTGGTAAGTAGGGTAATATCAGCTGGGAGAGAGATACAGGATCTACCTACAGAGTTGGCAAAGAGAGAGTCACTGGCTGAGTTATTAGTTTTGATAGTTTGAACTAGCAGTCTATTGGAAGATCGAAGAGGTCTAGAATTATTATAGGGGGTGATGATGTTTTTAAGTGCAGGAGTATCGTCCAGATTGTAAAAGATTTTATATGCCATAATCAGTTGGTTATACTGGAACAAACTGGACAGTTCAAGCCGCCCAAGCTGGTTTAGATTGATACAGTGATGTTTCCTATAAAGCAGACCAGTGGCAAATCTGGCAATGTGGTTGTAGCTGGTAGAGAGTTTGTTAAGAACAGACTTGTTTAAGTTAGTGAATAAAGGGGATGTGCAGCAAAGAGTTGAGAGTAGGCGACTGCGTACAATGACAAATCTAGCAGGTGGGGTTAAGAAAGCTTTAATCCTGTAAAGTGACCCTAGTTTTTTATTAATGGTTTTGATAGTTTGATTAACATGCAGGTTGAATTTAAGATTATCTACGATAACACCTAGTAGTTTTGTAGAGGTGTCTGGGGAGATTATAGTGCCATTATTGGATTTTATGGCAAAGGTAAATGCAGCGGACCTGTGAATTGGTGGGAAAAGTAGCAGCTTTATTTTTTTGTGTTTTCAGATCGGATGACGACCACAAAACCAGTTCTCTACTATGTTGACGGTATTCTGGGTAGCTGACCATAGTTCGGTCTGAGATGTGGGCGAGCAGATCAGGATGGAGTCGTCAGCATATTGAATACAGTTGACTTTTGGGATGACAGTGTAAAGGTCATTGATGAAAATGGAGAACAGAAGGGGCCCTAGTATAGAACCCTGGGGAACACCAAGGGATTTGGGTAGGAGGTTAGTTTGTTTTGCCAAAGGACAGTCTGCAGTGATACAGTGATGCAGTGATACAGTGATACAGTGTATCAACACTCTTACATCTTTTAAAGTAAATCCTGATGGCAATATAATAAATATTATTCATAATGCCAAACTTGTCAAATAGTAGCACTGAATTTACTTCTTACTTGTACCACCAGTCTTTATTTTTTCTGAAGCTGCTGATCTTCTACTCCTGCCAAATTGTACATTGATGCTTGATCCTTAACTTACAACACTTACATTTCTTTACTTAATTTCTCTTTACCATAGCACCCAGTTGCATATATAAGCACTTAAAACTGATTACTCTATCATCCAGATCTACCTGTGTATGTTCATCCCTTATAATTTGCTGCTTCTCCACATTATCTACTTCATTTAGTACTGCCCCTGCAACATCCAGTCCATCACAGCACTCAGTTCCTCTCCTTCATTTGGATTACATTCTTTCATTAAATTCTGCGATACTTCTGTATCCAGATATCTTCTCTACAATTCTGTATTTAGTATTTTATCTTGCAATGATTCTCTCTCCAAAATTTATCCAGCAGTTATGTTTACTCCTTCCTCCATCTTGAAATTCTCCAAGCACTGGTGACAGCCTTCTGGGGCCACTTGGTCCTCGAAAAGAGTAGCAAGATTTCCTTGTTGCCCTGGGTAAGTTTCCCCAGTAGGATAAATATCACCTCAGGTTTCCCCTGCAAAAAAATACCACTAGACTAGTTACCTAGTTAGACTATCCAGGTCAACAAAAGGATAAATAAAATAAATACATTTTCTTAAGAGGATATCAGTTTATTAGATTTTCAAGTCACTGATAGAGTACAGAAATATAACTGAATGTAAGCTCTAGGTGGTCTACACTATCTTTCTGTCATGCATGGAACAGATTTCATACACAAGTAACTAGTGATTTTATTATTCAGTTTTCCTTGTCTGTTTTATCTATGGATCTATACGTGTGTCTGCACATACGCATATGTGTACAGAAACATAAATATACTTAATATAGTGATAAGTTTATAGAGGTGACCTGCTGATTTGCAGTCATATGGGTAAACGTTAAAGCTAGGTGGGACTGCTATTTGGTATACCATGCATTTTGTGATGTGTATAATTCATACCTGATATATCCATCCATCCATCCTCAACCCCTTTTCCCAATTTTCACATGGGGTCAGGGGTGTCACTTTAAAAGTGACAACCATCTCGAGCCAAGGTTTACACCGCCAGGATATATATATATATATATATATATATATATATACACACACACATATATATATTATGGGTCTAGGACTATTCACTGAAAGCACATTTCACTGAAAGTCAAATGACTGTGCACAAATCACTGAAAGCACAATTCACTGAAAACACAATTCACTGAAACACATTTCACTGAAAGTTATACATGGCCTTTTCCCCACTGTAGTGTGACCCTGGAGTTAGAATATATATTAAGGGGGTGTGGGGGTGCAGCCTCCCAGATAGTTTGGATATATATTAAGTTTAAAAAAGAGTAATGTATTGAAATTGCAAGTATCCATGTGTATAGTTCAAAATATTTAAAATAGGTGGTGGGCTATGCCCCCAAAACCCCCTAATGTGGGGGGCAGTGCCCCCCACACCCCCCTTACTATATATTCTAACACAGTCGCACTACAGTGGGGAAAAGGCCATATATAACTTTCAGTCAAATGTATTTCAGAGAATTGTGTTTTCAGTGAAATGAGCTTTCAGTGAATTGTGCACAGTCAAACGTGTTTCAGTGAAAAGTCCTTTCAGTGAATAGTCATAGAACCATATATATATATATATATATATATATATATATACATATATATATATATATATATATATATATATATATATATATATATATATATATATATATATATATATATATATATATATATAGATAGATATGTGTGTGTGTGTGTGTGTGTGTGTGTGTATATATATATATATATATATATATATATATATATAGATATATATATATATATATATATATATATATATATATATATATATATATATATATATATATACACACACACACACACATAAGACATTTGGTACATCAGGCACTTTCTTGTTTCTCAGCACGTCAAGATCATCCTTTCAGAAATATATGTTTTCCTCAACAGAGACTAGAACAATAAATAACAACCTCTTTATATTATTCCACCGTGGTATCTTAATGTGATTTACCTGCATTATACAGATGTGAAAGTGAAATTAGTAAGAAACTATATTAAAAAACAAAACCAGGAATGAGTATGCAAATGAAGTCTCAAAGACAAAGATCAATAAAGGAATGAAAGAAAGAATGAAAAGAAACTTGAGAAATGCAGAACTTCCAAGACAGAAAGAACACATACAGAATGAAATGATGTATTTCAGTTCTGCACAGCAAATATATGGTTCCTCCTTGTGTTGTCTGTACATCAGCATTCAGACATATGGTTATTGATGGCAACACATCTGTTCACCTGAGTGCATACATGTTACAAAATGCTGTATTCAAGTATACAGCCTTTTGCCAGGAGGAAATCCTACCACTTCTAATTAATGATGCAGAGCAGTCTGGTGCATAAGTGAGCCTGCCAACAGCTCTATGTGTCAATGACAGTCTACTGAAGCAGATATAGCTCAAACACTAGTGCTTTATATTATTTTTAATGTACATGTTCAGTGCATATTAATGCAGCATACAGTGTAAAAAATGTTTATGCAGCTCATAAACATTCCCATGTACCTGAGTTCAGTAATGGATAATACTGGAAAACTGCTACAGTCCAAAAGTAACGTTAAAGTAGGTAAGCATGCACGCCTACTGAGCTGTTGAGATTTAAAAAATACAGTAGTCAGTACTGCAGTATCATCTATGTAAGCAAGTTAATGTAAATTTTTAGTACCAATATAGTTTTATTGTTTGGAATAAAGCACTGACTGGAATATAGTTATTGACCTAGGTTTCATCTTTATTCAGACTTCTATTCTATTCTATTCTACTATTCTACTATTCTGAAGAAGTCTGAATAAAGACAAAACCTAGGTCAATTTGTTTTGTGGTTGGTTGGTTGTGTTTCACAGAGTCAAGTGCTGGTCTTTGTTTGTATTTCTGATTGACTTGTTTTTCTGCTGACACTATGGAATATAGTTATGACAATGTGTTATGTTCTATATAGTGTTATGCATTATGGCAGCCTGTGTGTCTCAATATATGTGTGTGTTATTACAGACATCCAGCTGTCACCTGACAAACTGGCCTTTTATTTCTCATTTCTTCTGACTGCACTACCCTCCTTCTATTTCATCTCGTTAAGCCACTTTCAATTTTTTTTCACTTTGTTCTCTTGTCTTACCCTTAAAGAGATCTTGCTTGATGACTGCTATAGTCTCTGTTTATCTGGCCACCATGGGCCAGACTCCTAACTATAATGGCCCCAAATCTACATCTCATATCTGCTATCTAGCATCTCTCCCTCTAGCACACCCACATTCTGCTTTACCTTTCCCTTGTCTCTTATATTGTTGCATATTTAGGCAGGCAGAATGCTTAGAGACCCTTAATGGATTATTTCTATGCACTCAAATGTTGTCTGCAGACAGATACTTTCCTGTATCTTACCAATGCCCCATCATACATCATGCCCCTCCCGGTATGTTCTACTGTATAAAATTGCTTACTGCACAGAATTACAAACTGCATGGAATTCCTGTCCTGCTGTATGTCAACACTGGAAGCTGCAGGCTCTCATCATGTGTGTACAGTCATGCAATTAATACTGTTAAGTTCCCTGTTTATTTGACTATAATATATCATTACTGACATATTTTAATCCATTTTTTAATTCTTCATACATTCTGTGTATGGCTGCCATAACATGTGATTACTTACACTGATGCATTTTGTTTTGCTCTTTTACATATGCTCTGTTTATTACCTAAACTCATTTTTTATTACTGCATGTATATTTTCTGTGTTTGCCATGTAATTAATGCATGAGCTTTTCTCCCTAGAGCTTTGCACTATCCCATTTACAAAGTAAAAATTAACTAAATAATTAATTATATGAACATAAAATACCAAACTTTAAAAAAACGAAGGATACATAAACACAACACTCTTGTGACAGTAACCATTTGTTGAGGAGGCAGAGTGTCCATACTGATATCAAAATGGCGAGACTAGATGGGAGATAATTAATCAGTGCTAGAGGGCAGCCTGAAACTGCTAAGAGCTTCAAGGCTGAGCTGATATTTTATTATTATTATTATTATTATTATTATTATTATTATTATTATTATTATTATCATTAGTATTATTATTTTGTGAAGCATGCTGCTTCACATCTGACATTCCCTGAAATAAAGACCAATATACAGCTATGTGATAGTTGAGAGTTGTGTGGACTATAATTATGGCTGGATGGCCTTGAAAAACAGTGATTCAGTGAACTCTAAGTAACCCATGATCATTAAATAGCCAGTTTGCTGCTAATTTCCTACCTACTCATGTAAGTGCTATCTTGAGTCAACAAAAGCCGCAAACCTATTTGTTCATTGTGAAGTAGACAGCCAGTGCATTTGTGATTGCTGACAAAATGTATTTCTTGCTGTTTGAGGAACTTATGTAGCCCTGTTGTCCCACTTCACAAATAAGGCTGTAAGGTATAGTGCACTATGCACTTTAACTGTGAATGTAGTATTTCAAATTTCAACAAAATCCACTACCTGTCAGTCCCTGTAAATCACCATAGGAATAGACAAATAACAAGAGATTCTGTAACTTGAGAAAGTTAAAAAAGTCCTTTCAGGAAAGCTCATTTCAATATGCTTTATCTAAACCAATGGACAAAACTGAGGTATACATAACGTGCCTCTTATATTTTTAAACGCTGCTTCAGCGCAGTCATGAGTTTTGCAAAAGGATGTTCTTGAAACTGGAATCTTAAATGAAGTTTGTGATAACAATGACTGGTCAAGAGGTGGATGACAGGATAAAGCTGACAACTGTACGAAGGCCTGAAGTACATCTGTATATCAAAAAACGTTTGCAGATCTGTGTAGAGAACAACTTTTTTTGTCACCTACAGCTGATGTGCAAGAGAACTGTAACATGAGAATAATCTGATAATACCTGGCCTTACAAAAATGGAAGAGGAACTGACCAACTTGCCTTCTGGAATGCTACTTTCAACATCTTTGAGGGGGTGAGTCTTCGTATCACAGGAAATATTTCACAGAATCAGCCCACAGGTGCAACATCATTCAGATCATCTGAAAAAAAATTGGTCTGCAGAGATGTAAAACAGAAATAGAAAAGATAAGCTTGTTAGCTAACAGCTGGAAAGGGTTGTTTCAAGAGAAAGGAAAAACTCAAAATACTTCAAATAAGAAAAATAAGCAAGACAACGCCAGCACTATGGTGTTTTAAAATTGTTTGTGCAAGATACATACAGCCTTGCCATTTTAAATGCTATGTGTTCTGGAAGGTGATGCACCCATAGCTATATGTGTTCAGAAGTTTATGCTATCATTAGTAAATTAGACTCACTGTTAAGAAGTAGGCAACCATTTGATTATCTATAGTTACAATAACTCCGCAGAGGTGCTACCTTTCCCCAACAGTCTGTCCTGTCAGATAATTGTTTCTCCATTCTGAGAATAAGAGAGGTTAGTCACTAGGCTGATAAAGGGTAATATTTTTATTATCAAACCAATTTTATAGGGTTGGATAAAGAACAGGAATTTTAGCTTGTGTATTTAGAAATGATTTATGAAAAACGGGTACCTGATATTTTTTATAATCATTATAACAGTGTATAGATTTGGAAAAGGTATTGTATGAAAACTAACAAAATGCAAACAAGTGAGGCACATTTCTATTCATTTCTAAATATGGCATATAGAATTACTTATTTAGCAAGTGCAAGGGATTGACCTAATTGGTGAGTTACAGAAAACCACATGAATACTCCATCACAGAAAAGCTCATTACTGCTAAGTATAGCTGACTGTATACACAGAAAGGTAAGTCTGCATGTACTGAAGGAGAGTTCTGCAGGTGAAAAAAGACACCTAGCAGTTATAAAATCATATGCAGTGCTTGGAGTATTCCAAACTGTAGAGAGGAAAATATCCTAGTGCTGTAACAAAGTACAGTTTTGAAGATAAAAAATACCATATAATAGCTACTGAGATGATTTAGTTTGAAAAAATATGGAGGTTCACCCTTCGTGATTTCTCCTTGAACAACTATGCTATCATTTGATGCCCTCTCCAAAGGTTCCTCTTAAGCTTGTAAAATAGCAGATCCAGGCTTATCCCTGTCTATCATGAGGTCATGTGATAAGGAGAATCATTTTTACTTCTAAGGCCTCCCCTTTTTCATTGGCAATGGTGCCATGCAGCATGAACTTATCCCTGTGTCTGCTCACACAGAATCTACCTGCAAATGCTGGAGCTTGCACTCTTGAGGACTGGCATTGCACATTATCCAAAGCCCGCAATGTATTGCAGCATTGCAGAAGCCCCACAAATGCTAGATGGCAAAAAACGGACAGTGCATGACAAAGACTGCATCATCGGCACCACCACCACCCTCATCCAGCTTTTCTGGCGGTCTGTAATCCTTTGAATAACCAGATAACCTTTTGTTTGAGCAGATGTCCTGCATCTCTACTGTGAGTCATGAAGTACTTATTGAGAACTTACGAAGTGCTTTAATCTATGCATGACTACACAGAGAGTGTAAACTTCCAGGTGAAATGGAGTGCAGTTTTGAACATAAAAATTAATAATTAGCAGTTAATAAGACATTTTTTGCTCCCATCTAGTCCTGATTCCATGGAGTTTAGGGTAGAGGTGTTTTCTTGATCTAATGGGGTTCATTTCTGCAGAAGAAACATGCCACTTAGTTCACGCTGAGACCATATTCAGTGCTCCTAGATATTTCTGATTGCAAACATGGAACATGGCTTCTAGATGTAATTAAGTGCAGTTTTGCAGATGAAAAAGTCCACCTAGTAGTTACATATTTTTGATTTTACGGAAAGGGAGGGACTTTCTAGGCATAATGGAATAGTAATGTTTCCTTGGAACATGCCAGTTGGCACTTTTTTTGAAACCTTTCTGAAGGATTTCCTACAACCATCTACAATAATACTTACCAATTCTTCAAAATATAAATACTCAAGGATTTTACTACATAAATCTCCTAGTGATTCAACACACGCAATCTTCAATGTGGTATTTATTTTATTTTATGTTATTTTACAGTTACTGTTGTCTACTAGAACTACCCTGCCTAAAGTGTCAAACATAGAAAATAAGGGGATGCTCATAGGATAGGGGGAATATGGCACATAAATAAACAGGATAACAATGAAGCCAGATACAGGTTGACCACCAGTCAAAGATTTTGAGAATTATACCTAACTATTCACTACTTAGCTGAATAAGCCTTACAGCACTAAAATTATGATAAACTACACTTCAGTCTCTCTTTGTAATACCGGTGCAGCTTGAATTCAGTGAACTCCTACAACAAAATTAAAAAGGTGTCTCTTATGCTACTCTACGTTACTGCGTTATTCCTAAAGCTCAAGCCAATTAAACAATGCTGTTGTTGGTGATTTCAATAGTGTAAAAATATGGTAAAAAATTACTACTTAAGAGTAACTGGCAAAAAAAAAAAAAAAAAAATATATATATATATATATATATATATATATATATATATATATATATATATATACACACACATATATATATATATATATATATATATATATATATATATATATATATATATATATAGCGTTGTCACCTCACAGTAAGTCGCTGTCTGGTTCGATTCTCAGCTAGAGTATCTTCTGCGTGGAGACGTGCATGAATGGGCGTACCTTCATTGAAGGTTGTGCGGCAGAGCTGGCAACTCGGTACATAAAAATCAACTGCCAATCATTAGCGGACTGGAGTTTCGCTGTGGCGACCCCTAACCGGGAAAAGCTGAAAGACACAACAACATTTATATATATATATATATATATATATATATATATATATATATATATATATATAAAGGAACCCATTGTGGTCAGCCCAGACTGCCCCAACAGAATCTGCCAGTAGTAGGGGAAGCCACTAGTCCATATACATGTCCAGGACCTACAGTTAAATGTTTTGAATGCAACCAGTGGGGCTATGTTGCATACAGATGTCCATGGAGGCAAGGTGGGGAACAAAAGATGAGAGAACCAGTAAGTGGGAAAGACAAAATGCCAATAGTAGGTTGTCTTGAGACAACAGGGGTACTAAATTACCATCCTGCAGATATCCTGATAGGGAAGGATTTTGATGAGGCAGTACCATGTGTTTGTGCAGTCAGGCTTGGAGACAAGCATGTGGGTCTGGTAGCCTGGGGGAGACCCAGACAGACCACATACTTGCAGCCAGGACTGGTGAGGTGGTTACTTCAGGGAGGGCGCTACTCTGTAGCAGTGAGACTGAAGGTGAGGCACAGCTACTTGTGGGTGCTGATGTTCCCTTGGACAGAGTGACTGCAAAGGTAGTGGTGAGTAGTAGGGGTCTATATTAGAACACTGAACTTTCAAAATGTCGAGTGTTCTAATATCGAACCCTATTAATCAAAAATTTAAAACATCGAACATACAGAACAGAAAATGTTTTCCTAGGGAAAAAAATTTGCTGTTTCAAAACACATACACACAAAACAAGCACATCAAACAAACAGCAATCCACACGCATACACCTAAACTCTTACACCTAACCCTACACTAAACTATACATACACCACTAACTATC
This sequence comes from Protopterus annectens, assembly GCF_019279795.1. NCBI lineage: Eukaryota > Metazoa > Chordata > Ceratodontiformes > Protopteridae > Protopterus > Protopterus annectens. The sequence goes on from NC_056728.1 coordinate 1,284,102,906, forward strand.
CACTTATCTTAACCCACACCCTAACCCTTAGGTCCATCACTATCGCACAGTCACCTCACCCGTGCCATAACCCTAACTCACCTACCCCACCCTAACCCTCACGTCCACACAATCGCACACTTACCTGACCCGCGCCCTAATCCTAACTCACCTAACCTGCCCTAACCCTCACGTCCACACAATCGCACACTTACCTGAACTCGACCCGTAACTTTCCACCACAGCTCTGAAAATACCGAAGCAACAGAAATGGACAACTAAATTCTTTCCCTAGGATAATTCAGTTTTCTGTTTCTTCGATATTTTCAGCGTTTGCTGAAAACAGGTCGATATTAGAACACTCGACATTTTGAAAGTTCTGTGTTCTAATATATAAACCCAGTAGTAGTACCCAGGCTGACAGTGAGGCACCACTGTCAGAGGATGCACGACTACCTGTGGAAGGGGAGCTGGGAAGGGTTACAAAAAGAGAGTTGAGACAGGCTCAGCTCTCACACCCTACATTACAAGGTCTGAGGCAGGTAGCTAGTGAGGCACCTGATTTTTAAGGGAAGGGGGAATCTGTATACTGGGACAAAGGGTTACTGTACAAAGAGTGGACCCCTGAGGGAGGGTTAGAAGGTGAGAGGATACAGCAATTGGTAGTGCCTAGAGCCTACCATCTGGTGCTTCTAGCCGTAGCAATGATATTCCCTTTGCAGGCCATATGGGCATAAAACATACAAAGAGATGTATTATGCAGAACTTTTATTGCCTGGAATTTCCAGAAATGTAACAGAGTACTGCAGGACCTGTGAACAGTGCCAAAAGGTAGGCAAGACAGGAGACAAGGTAAGAGCTCCTTTGATGCCTTTGCCTGTGGTTGAGGAGCCATTTCGGAGGCTAGCTATGGATAATGTGGGGCCTCTGTGTACACAGTGAAAAAGTATATCCTAGTAGTAGTAGATTATGCTACAAGATACCCTGAGGCAGTGGCTTTGCCACCATTGAGGCAGAAAAGGTGGAAAATGCTTTGTTAGAGATTTTCAGCAGGGTAGGCTTCCCAAAAGAAATACTGACTGGCAGAGGTGCCAATTTCATGTCAGACATACTGGCATGTCTGTGGAAGTACTGTGGGGTGAAGCACCTGAAGATCACCCCCTACCATTCCCAGACTAATGATCTTGTTGAGAGGTTAAACTCTACCATGAAGTCCATGCTACAGGCATTTGCAGACCAGTTTAAAAGGGTGTGGAACAAATATTTGCCCCATCTGTTGTTTGCTTACAGAGAGGTTCCCCAGGATTCCACAGTTTTTTCAACCTTTGCTATATGGGCATAGGGTGAGGGGTCCTCTAGATTTAATTTGTGATGAGTGGGAAGGTGAGTGTGAATCCCACAAGGAGCCTGTTGTGGCATATGTAAGTAATGGTTCTCATTCCTGTCAGACACAGCAAGCTAAAAGCAGCTTTTGAAGGACCCTACAAGGTGATAAGAAAGGTAAGTGATGGTAGCTATATGGTAGAGCTGCTAAGCAGGAGGCAGGAGCACAAATTGTACCAAGTTAACATGAAGAAACCTTACCATGATAGGAGCTCTTGTGCTGAGTACTTGCAGTGGATTGCAGGATGAGTCTGAAAGAGATCTGATGACTGATCTCCTCAGTGAGGCTCAGACTGACACCTCAGTGGAAGGGGTAGCAATGTCCCAGCAGCTATCTCCTACCCAGATTTGAGAAATCCGAGCAGTGTTACAGGAGTTTGGGGACATGTTCACTGGGAAACCAGGTTGCACCCACCTGTTGCAGCACCAGTTGGATACAAGTCCCCAAAGGGCTATTAAGCAGCTCCCTTATAGGGTGCCTGAGAGAGTCAAACAGACTCTGAGGGAGGAGATACAGGAACTATTGGAACTAGGGGTAATTCAATAGTCCAACAGTCCCTGGGCCACCCGAGTGGTGATGAGGACAAAGAAGGATGGCAGCACCAAGTTCTGTGTGGACTACAGTAAATTAAATAGTCACACAGAGTCAGATGCTTACCCCATGCCTAGGACAAATGAGGCCCTATTGCAGCTGGGTGGGGCTAAGTATCTTACCACCACTGATCTTACCAAAGGTTACTGGCAGGTGCCCTTGACTCCCAGTGGTAGAGAGAGGTCAGCCTTTGTGACTCCTTTTGGCTTGTATGAGTTTACAAAGATACCCTTTGGGATGAAAAATGTCCCAGTGACTTTCCAGAGGCTTGTAGATCATATCCTAGCAGGAGCAGGAGGGTTCACCCTTGCTTACATAGATAATATTGCCATCTACAGCCATTCCTGGTAAGAACACCTTCAGCATGTCAAGGAGGTGCTGGGCAGACTACAGAGTGCAGGGTTTACCATAAAGCTGAGCAAATGTCAGGTGGGTATGGCAGAGGTCTCCTACCTCGGAAATAGAGTGGTGAGTGGAAAGATCAGGTCAGAACCTGGCAAAATGGAAGCCATTCTGGCATAGCTTACACCTGTTATCAAAAAGCAGTTGAGGCCATTCTTAGGAACAGCAGGGGGGTCTATATTATTGGTTCAATGGTTTAAAACTTCCACTCTCATATGATTGACACCATATGAGCGAAGATTTAAAACTTTGAACAAATAATAAAAAAATAAAAAAAAAAAAAAAAAACTTACCTGAATGCTCTGGGCAGGGGGGCAAGCCATCCTGCACACTCCCAGCTACTTAAATATACCAACTCCGAGACTGCACTACACTGAAGTAAAGGGAAATATTTCCTACAGAGATATCCATTGAAACTTGTGAGCTTTTAAAAGTTTGCTTATATGGTGTTGACAGTATGAGGCTTGAACTTTTGAATGTTCACAATTTCTAATGGAACTGACAGCAGGGTACTACAAGAAATTCATCTCCAATTATAGTATCATAACGGCTCCCCTCACAGACCTGACAAGGAAGAGCAGGCCAGATAAGATAGTGTGGACCATAGCATGTCAGCAGGCATTCCAGAAGCTGAAATAAACTTTGGAAGGACTGCCTGTGTTAACCAGTCCAGATTGCAGTAAAGAATTTTTTGTGCAGGTGGATGTTTCAAAGCATGGGGTGGGTGTGTATTTTGTCAGATTTCTTCAGAGGGAGAAGAGCACCCAGTGGTTTATCTCAGTCATAGGCTTCAACCCAGGGAGGAATGCTATGCAACTGTAGAAAAGGAGTGTGTAGCCATAGTGTGGGCAATGCAGAAACTTCAGCCTCATCTGTATGGAAGAAAATTCACTGAAGGTACAGATCACAATCCCCTAACATGGTTTCACCAAGTAAGCCAGAGAAATGTCAAGTTGCTAAGATGGAGCCTAGGGTTGCAAACATATCATATGTCAGTACAGCACTGCAGAAGGGTTAGCAATGCCAACGCAGATGGGCTCTCAAGACAGAAAATGGGGCAAGGTATATTCAGACAGACCTGACCCTCTCAAGCAACATTTCTCAAGGGTCATTTCAAAATCAAGCTTGAGTTATCCAGGGGGGAAGAAATTAATATGTGACGACCATGCTCTGGCCCAGAAATCAAGGAGCCTCAATCCTCACCACTAGCACCAGTGAGGGGTGTCCACATTGGGAAGGATAACAAATACACACACAGTAAAGTACAATTTCCCTTAAGAGCACACAGAGATCACAGTCAGTCTGGAGCTAGTTTCTCCCTTTCTCTCCACATCCCCAATAAGACTCCTACTGGCACAGCTATATGGTACAGATCTCAGCTTAGTAGTCAACCCAGAGCCTCCAGTGCCCTCTCTGTCCAACCAGTGCTTCGTGTCCCTGCCCAAGTAGCTGACACACACACACACACACACACACACACACACACACACACACACACACACACACACACACACTTTGAGATTTGGTTTATATACAAACACACAGATACTCCTTGGGAAAGCTGGCACAGGTTCTCCAGCTATGCCCCCTCTTGCCAGGCTATAAGGTAGTAATCACTGCCACCAACTGCTCTTATCAGCTACTAAAAAGGTCCTTACGAAGGGTGTCCAATTATTACTGTGCAATATTATTATCCAATTAGTAAGTGTGACAAACAGCAAGGCTTATTTGGAGTGGCTTTGTATAGTATCACTATATGCATGCAATGTACTCTAGAGCTTAAATTGTCTCTACATAAAACAGTCACAGTTGAAAGGTTTAAAAAATATTTAATAATAAATAATAAAAACACAAGACAAATCTCAATTCAACATAGTGTTTGTCAAGTGTTCAGATATCACAGGAAAATGCTTAAAAATAATACTGTAGAATAGTCTGACATAAATATAGAAAACATCTAGACTAAATCTGATTAAATTCCTATCTATTTCTAAGAGCAATCACAGTTCTAAATAAACTTACATATAGAGAAAAGGTGAGTACTGGTGAGTGATGTTCTTCAGACAAAATCCAAAATGCTCTGATTCTCTCTCTCTGAGAAAGTCTTAAAAATAATACATCACTGCTGACTCATTTTATATTACATCATTCTTCTTTGGTTCCCAGGCTAACAGAAACTCAGAGTTTTAACATTTCTTTGATCTTGCACCTGGCCAGCAAAATTCAGCAATAAAAGACATTGTATATGTAAAATCTAGCAATTAACTCTGGTCTCAAAACAATAGAAGGAATTCCTCAGTCCAGACATTATGTCTCCAAGTTTTGAGATCAAACAGTCATATAATGCTTGACTTATCAGGTTTCTTCCAGCAGAGTGCACTGTGGTTACATTTTTGAAGTTCAACATTTAACACAGTTTTCTTACATTTAATAGAACAAGCGTGTGGATTATATCCATATTTACAAGGACACAGAATTATCTACAAAATTCTATCTAGCTAGGCTGGCAGGCTTCACATATCTTCACATCATCTTCCATCAGCATTTTGTTTCTGTAAGGAAAGTAAGGTTGTACTTCTGACGATACACAGGATTGCTTTGATGGCCATCCAACAACGATGAAGTGGTTGAGCTTTTGCAAAACTGGATCAGTCCTTGTATGATCTCTCAGCTCATCAAGTCTCATGGCAGAAAAATTATGCACTTTCATGACATCAAAGTCAAAATTCTCTGCATCAAGATGTTCTGTGGCATTTCTGGGCAATCTGGATAAGGTATCAGCCAGATAAAGAAGTTTGCATTTTGTATAGACCATTTTGAAATTGTATGTTTGGAACCTAAGCAAGGTTTTTTGTAGTCTTGCTGGAGTGGTATGCATAGGCTTCTTTAAAATAGTGACTAGAGGTTGATCAGTTTCTATATGGATAACGCAACCATATATAAACCTGGTGGACTTCTTTGAGACAGTTAACAAGGCATTAGATGTGGGAAAGGAGGTCCACACAGCCTATCTTGACCTTGCAAATGCTTACACCATTCCCCATTGTAGTATTATAGACAAGCTCACCAGCTTGAACATAAACCCCTACATCATGAGAAGGGTCGCCAACTGGCTCATGGATAGAACCCACATGGTGAGAGTTGCAGGCTCTACGTCTGACTCTAAACTGGTAACAAGTGGTGTCCCCAGGGCTCAGTCCTAGGACCCCTCCTGTTCGGAATATACTTCTTAGAGGTACAGGCAAGCACAGGAGGACTATAGCTGGCCAAGTTCACAGGCGACTGCAGACTAGGGGCTATAATTGATTCCCCGGCTGATAGAGACACCCTCCAGAAGGGTCTCACTGAGACGGATACCTGGTGTCAAAATCATGGCCTCAACCTAAATGCCAAAAAGTGCATAGTCATCCCCTTTGGAAAAAATAAAGTACCCGCGAACTACCACATAGGTGGTATTCCCTTAAATACAGAAAATGTAATAAGGGATCTGGGAACCCAAGTAGATAGTAATCTCTCCTTTGATAATCATATTGCCAAGGTGGTTAGAAAGTCCTTCTATGTGGCCCACCTAATCACAAAAGGGTTCACATCTAGAACAAAAGAGGTTATTGTGCCTCTCTACTCATCACTCATTAGACCCATCATAGAATACAATGCCCCATTTGGGATGTACCTTACAAGACACCTTCAACAGCTGGAAAGACAACAAAAGTACCTCACCAGGAGGATTTCTGTCCGCAAACAGATGAAATATGCAGCCTGACTCAAGAAACTCCATCTGTACTTGGTTGCATACTGCTTACTCAGAGGTGATCTCTGCCTGACATACAAGGCCATGTCCAACCCAGAATTGATGGACATGCTCCACCTAAAAAAAAAAAACAAATCCCGGAGAGCCACACACTCTAGAAATATAAACCTCACCACAACGATAAATAGGGCATGCTGGAGGGATAGATTTCTGTCCCGGAGACTCCACATGCTTTAGAACAGGATTCCAATATAAATCAGGCAGAGCCCCTCACTAACACCCTTCAAGAGAAACCTTGATGGGGAGATGGGAAACAGATAATTTACCCTGGGGATCACTGCAGTGGCTCTGCTGGACAATGGCACAGAGAACTAATGGCTCTGCTGGACAGAGGCACAGGGAACTAATCTAAGGGGGTGGAAAAAGCCAACACATTCTGGCTAAGCTTTGCTGAGCTAATCTTGGAATTTGCTAGAAAGTTACGGGATCTTCCAAGTGAACCCATAGTGGTTGCAGCTGCCATGCGCTTAAGCCTGCTTCTGCTTGCCACATGCTGCATGCTGTCTACGCTTGCTCTAGAGGCTGCTGAAACTAAGCTTTTGTCACTCATAAGCATGCTCATCTGCCTTTCTTGAGCTCATGGATTTGACAAATCTCTATGGCTTTGCTCAATGTTAAATCACTGTCACAAAGCAAAATCTTTCTCACTACTGCACTGTTAACACCACACACAAGCCTGTCCTTTATTAACTCATCTTTCAAGTCATCAAATCTGCACGTTAGCCTTAATTCTCAAGTCAGTGATACAAGCTGTGATGCCCCATCACTGGCCAAGTAAACAAGGAGACTCAATCCTCACCACTAGCATCAGTGGGGGACGTACATTGGGAGGATGACAAGTAAACACTCAGTATTTCCAGATGCAGTGATCTGCATCAAGTGCAATTTCCCTTAAGAGCACACAGAGACCACAGTCACTCCGGGGCTGTTTTCTTGCTCTTTCTCCAGATCCCCAATAAGTCTCACCAGTGACACAGCTATAGGGCTAAGATCTCAGCTGAGTGGCCAAGCAAAGACCTCCAGCACCCTATCTGTCCAACCAGTGCTTTATGTCCTTACCCAAGTAGCTGACACACACTTTGAGGTTTGATTTATACACACACACACACACACACACACACACACACACACACACACACACACACACACACACACACACACACACACACACACACACACACACACACACACACACACACACACACACACACACACACACACACACACACATACACACACACACACACACACACACACACACACACACACATATACACACACACACACACACACACACACACACACACACACACACACACACACACACACACACACACACACGCACACGCACACACCTGGGAGGGGCTAGCATAGATTTACTAGCTATGACTCCTTCTGCCCAGACTATAAGGTAGTTATCACTGCCACATCATTATCAGCTACTTTAAGGTTGTTAACAAAGGCTGTCCAATTTTACTGTGTAATGTTACTGTCAATACAAATGGTACTTTGATCAAGAGCAAGGCTATTAGGAGTGGCCCACAGTCTCATCAAATAAATATGCAAGTACTTCCAAAACTTAAATATTTCTCACAAATATCAGCCACAATGAAAATTTTGAATATATTTAATAATAAATAATAAAAGAACAAGAAAATACTCAGTATATGATCACAGTAACATCAGAGTTCAAAATCACAGGAAATATTCAAAACAACATTGCAGGAGAGATTCAAATAAATAAAGAAAATGTCTAAACTATACTTCACTATATTCCTGAATGAATATAAGATAATTAGTACACATAGTTAACAGAGCAAGCAAGGCAGATGTGGTGAGTGGGTCTTTCAGCTGATGTTGTCAGATCAAATGAAAATACAGAGTACTTAGTCTCTCTCAGAGAGTTCGTAAATTAATATCCCAAATATTACTGCTGGGATAGCTTGCAGAATGACATCAATTCTTGTCATCTGACTCTATCCCAGGTGAAAAACAACCATTGATGCAGCTGATAGCATTTAAAATCTACCTGTGCAAATACATAAACACAGCTTTTCTTAGATGTAAGGCAAATCCTGGAAGTCAGAAAACAATAAAAACACTTCCAAGACAATACAGTGAACCTCTAGTTCTGCTGCTGCACTGAAATTGAAAGATAACATATTTTTTTATGGTATGGCTATAAAGTAATTTAAATTTTCAGCAATTTTTCTGAAATTAACCTCCTGTGTTTCAGTTTCCATTGTTAAAATATATACATCTAAACAGTTATAATAGTGTATGTACATTTCTGTTCTGTTCCAGTAGGCTACACAGTGTATACATTTTTAAAGCTCAGTACTTTACAGCCTTATTCAACACACACTTCTGTACCAGCAGTTTGGTATACACATAACATACAGTTCTAATACATTTGTAACACAAGCATATGAATCATGTTGATATTAACAAAATAAATACAATTATTTACAAAATTCCAGATAGCTGGGCTGGCAGTATCTCCTTTTATGACATAAGCTACAAATATTTCACCTGGCATTTGGTCTTTTGCATAAAATAGGTGTAACATTTGTCTGGGGTTGCATATTTCTCTAAATTTATATTTCAAGCACTCAGGATCTTCCCTTGATTCAACATGTACAACTGTATTGTGGCTTTTCCCTTCTCCTCCATATACTGCTGGTGCATATAGAAATGAATGCTCTGTCTCAATGGCTTCTGACCCAGCTAATTTAAGCAAAATGAATGCCCTTGTACATGCATTTTTGCCATAAAAATCTGCCTGTATGAAAATATTGTATTCCTGCTCAAATACTCTCCAATCCTCTGCAATATTATGATCAAACACAGGTGGACAGAGTCTGCAAAATGCCTATGCAGTATCATCACACAGTAGTGCAGGTGCTTGGAATTATACACAAACACACACACATGCACACACACGCACGCACACACACACACACACACACACACACACACACACACACACACACACACACACACACACACACACACAAACACGCAAACACAAATGCACACGCACACACCTGGGAGGGGCTAGCATAGATTTACTAGCTATGACTCCTTCTGCCCAGACTATAAGGTAGTTATCACTGCCACCAACCACATCATTATCAGCTACTTTAAGGTTGTTAACAAAGGGTGTCCAATTTTACTGTGTAATGTTACTGTCAATACAAATGGTACTTTGATCAAGAGTAAGGCTATTAGGAGTGGCCCACAGTCTCACCAAATAAATATGCAAGTACTTCCAAAACTTAAACATTTCTCACAAATATCAGCCACAATGAAAATTTTGAATATATTTAATAATAAATTATAAAAGAACAAGAAAATACTCAGTATATGATCACAGTAACATCAGAGTTCAAAATCACAGGAAATATTCAAAACAACATTGCAGGAGAGTTTCAAATAAATAAAGAAAATGTCTAAACTATACTTCACTATATTCCTGAATGAATATAAGATAATTAGTACACATAGTTAACAGAGCAAGCAAGGCAGATGTGGTGAGTGGGTCTTTCAGCTGATGTTGTCAGATCAAATGAAAATACAGAATACTCAGTCTCTCTCAGAGAGTTCGTAAATTAATATCCCAAATATTACTGCTGGGATAGCTTGCAGGATGACATCAGTTCTTGTCATCTGACTCTATCCCAGGTGGAACACAACCATTGATGCAGCTGATAGCATTTAACATCTACCTGTGCAAATACATAAACACAGCTTTTCTTAGATGTAAGGCAAATCCTGGAAGTCAGAAAACAATAAAAACACTTCCAGGACAATACAGTGAACCTTTAGTTCTGCTGCTGCACTGAAATTGAAAGATAACATCATTTTTTATGGTATGGCTATAAAGTAATTTAAATTTTCAGCAATTTTTCTGAAATTAACCTCCTGTGTTTCAGTTTCCATTGTTAAAATATATACATTTAAACAGTTATAATAGTGTATGTACATTTCTGTTCTGTTCCAGTAGGCTACACAGTGTATACATTTTTAAAGCTCAGTACTTTACAGCCTTATTCAACACACACTTCTGTACCAGCAGTTTGGTATACATATAACATACAGTTCTAATACATTTATAACACAAGCATATGAACCATGTTGATATTGACAAAAAAAATACAATTATTTACAAAATTCCAGATAGCTGGGCTGGCAGTATCTCCTTTTATGACATAAGCTACAAAAATTTCACCTGGCATTTGGTCTTTTGCATAAAATAGGTGTAACATTTGTCTGGGGTTGCACATTTCTCTAAATTTATATTTCAAGCACTCAGGATCTTCCCTTGATTCAACCTGTACAACAGTATTGTGGCTTTCCCCTTCTCCTCCATATACGGCTGGTGCATATAGAAATGAATGCTCTGTCTCAATGGCCTCTGACCCAGCTAATTTAAGCAAAATGAATGCCCTTGTACATGCATTTTTGCCATAAAAATCTGCCTGTATGAAAATATTGTATTCCTGCTCAAATACTCTCCAATCCTCTGCAATATTATGATCAAACACAGGTGGACTGAGTCTGCAAAATGCCTATGCAGTATCATCACACAGTAGTGAAGGTGCTTGGAATTATACACAAACACACACACATGCACACACACACACACACACACACACACACACACACACACACACACACACACACACACACACACACACACACACACACACAACTATATGCTAGAATTTCATGTCAGAACCTGTAATTATGCCCAGTAGCAAAACAGACTGAAATAACTGCACTTTGCCAAATAAGTCTCCGCAGCACAAGAACACGTAAAATCACTGTACTTTGTGAAACCAGTCCTTATCGGTGTAAGAAATCCTTTGACATGACTGTACACTGTGAACAAACTGTACACATCAGAAGAAGCTCAGAGTAAGAAACACGTTGAAATGAATGTACTTTGCAAATAAACTGCACACAGCACAAGAACCTTTTGAAATGTCTGTACTTTATGAAATAACTCTGTACAGTGTAAGAAACACTTTGAAATGGTGTCACTCTGTGAATAAATGTACACAGCACAATAAACCTTTTTCAAATGGCTGTAATTTGACTGCACTTTGCAATATAACTGTACTTTGCACACAGCAAACTCTGTGAAATAATTGCACCATAATAAAGCACACAGTCTGCAAACACTTTGCACACTCTGAGTTACTTTGAACAAAACTAGTTATGCTTTGAATGGCTTCTGACAAAGCGAAATAGTAGTTTATGCCCAAAACACGGTCATTTACTAAAAAAATTGCTGTAACCTTGCTTTTTATGTTTGTTTTGCCCATTTATTGTACTCGTTATGCCAATTTAATCTCATATGCTCTCTATACTTTTCTTGTGCCCATTTTACTTTAAACATGCTTGTTATGCAAACCAGAGGTAATTCTGAGCCCCATATGACTATCTCTAGGTTTATCAAATATCATGGCTTCAAACATTTTGTTTAATTAATAATGTGTTTTGTGCCTTTCGTTTGATTAATAATATGTTTGTGCTACTCATTTGATTATTGCATTTTATGCCTCACAATGCTTCTTTTCATTTTCTTTGCAAAATAAATCTTTCATGCAAGTTTTTGGTTACCTTTAGTTAATTCCTAGCTCTTTTTGATTGTTTCAGCTCTGTATCACTCAATCTGCCTTTACCTTCAACTCTGCACCTCATGGCTTGAAAAAGTTGCACTCTCTATCCCGTTTTGACACCATGTTACTTTTTTAGTCAGGATAAAACAGACAAGAGGTTGTGAGTTCAGTTCACACAGCTTTATTACACACAAACACATCAGGAATGAGACTTTGTAACTTAAACTTAAACTTATAAACAGACTGACTACCACACTCATACATGCTAACACTCTGACTGTACTCTCAAAATGGCACTGCTGCCTGCACATGCTCACTAGTTATATGCACGTGCTTACATCTGGAAATGCTTCTTAATGTTACATACACACAATCTGTTCTACAAAAAAATTATGAAGAAAAACACCAATTGCACAATTTCCATTTCATATTTTTCTATGATCATATAAACATATGACATATGCACTGCTTTTCACATTAATACTGAATTTGCCAGATAAGCCTTTTTCCTGAATGCTAATCTATGCACCCTCCACAGAAGACAAATTTCTTTCAATTAATTTATCAAACCCTCCCATTTCATCATAACTACATCACTTTTCTCAAATGTTATTCCTAACAAAACACTTCATTCATTGAAAAATGCACATCCCAAATTTTCACCAAATTACCCAAACCCTTAGTTTTATCTTTATTGAAGGTTATTCCAATTTCCATTAACCATCCATTCCAAAAAAACAAAACAAAAAAAAAAACAACACTTCTATCATCCATATTTTGTTGTTAGCAACTATAGCTATATCATCTTCATATGTTAAAACTACTGGAATCACCACCTCCTTTTGTATTATATATCTAGCATCTTCCATTTTGTAAGCTACTTCACTCATTATCACATTCATTACCAATGCAAACAGTATTCCACTTATTGGACATCCTTGTCTTATACCACACTTCATGCATAATTCTTTACTCACTAACACTCTCATTCTATTATTTTTATACATTGACATTTTTCATAAGCTAGAACTTCAAAAAAATATTTGTCAGTCCATACTCATTACCTCTCTTCCTGCATGCACTCCCTCTCTCTCCTCATTTTTCTTCTTCATATTTTTTCAGTTTTACAATTTCATATTAACCTAGTTTTACCCTCTCCCTCCAGCCTCATGTATGTTTTCTTCCTTTTGCCTTTCTTTTCATTGTTTACTGTTTACTCTTAGCAACATATTCAAAAGTGTCTCTTTTTTGCGCAACCTGCATTGAAGTGCACACCTTGCTGTATGTCCTTTCTAAACACACTGGTTACATTATACCTTGTCATAATCGTTAATTAAATGAGGAAAAGTGCCCACAAAAGAAACATGATTCATGCTGGCCAGCATATCTTATGTCCCTCTATGACCAACCACAAAATTAACACTTTGTAAGTATTTCACCATGTCTTTTTTCACATGTCAAAACAGTTTCCAAACTCCAACCTCCATTCCATAAGTTTATCTCATCTCTAACTTTCACAATATTATCAACAAATTCATACAGGCACAGTGTGCATTGTTAAACATTGTCTTCTTCCATTTTATCAGTTCTAAACTGCAATGTAGCATTTTTTACCATTTACATTACTACCAGAAAACAAATAATTGTTCTATGGATAAATGTCCTTTTTGTTACACATTTCCAGAAATGTCATCATCAGTCCACCAGTTTCAAATGTTAAGTCACAAAAAGTCTCTCCCCTGGATTCATCAAACTCCGCTCAGGAATAGTGCTATTCCTGCACAGAGCGGATCATGTCTGTGTAGAAGAGCAGCATGCCTTGCATATTTATGAAGGCACACTGCTGTATTCTCCATAGGTTCATAGGTAGGTACTAGGCTATTGGCCCTAGGGCCTATACAAGCCTAGCCAAAAAGGTACCCTGGCTTTCGCCACCCAAGAAAATTATTTTCCTGTGCCCCTGTCAAGCAGAACAACAGAAGTGATCCCCGGGGTGAATTTCCTATTACCCATCCAATCATCAAGATTTTTTTTGAAGAGTGCTAATGAGGAGCTCTGTTTGACATAGATAGGTAGTTTGTTCCAGAGTATGGGAAGTCTCTGGGACAGGAATCTATCCCTCCAGAATGTTCTGTTTATTGTGATGACAAGGTTTAGGTCCCTAGAGCATGTAGCTCGGAGGGATTGGGATTTCTTTAAGTGGAGCATGTCCAACAGCTCTGGGTTTGACATAGCTTTGTATGTTAGGCAGAGATTGCCTCTAAGTAGACGATATGCGACGGAGTAATGCTGGAGTTTTTTGAGACGGTCTTCGTAAGGCATCTGTTTGAGGCCAGTAATCCTCTTTGTGAGGTATTTTTGCAGTTGTTGTAGATGTCTTGTGAGGTACATACCAAAAGGGACGTTATACTCTATAATGGGTCTAATGAGTGATGAGTAGAGGGGAACAATGACTCTTTTTTTCTGGATGACAAACCTTTTGTGATGAGGTGTGCCATGTAGAAGGATTTCCTGACCACTATGGTGATGTGATTATCAAAGGAGAGACTACTGTCCACCTGTGTCCCAAGGTCTCTTATCACACTTTCGGTGTTAAGTAGACTATGTGGTAGTTCATGAGTACAGAGTTTTTACCAAAGGGGATGACAATGCACTTTTTGGCATTGAGCTTGAGAGTCTTTGACACCAGGCATCTGTCTCAGTGAGGACCTTTTGCAGAATGTCCACATCGTTAGGAGTTTCGATTATGGCTCCTAGTTTGCAGTCATCTGCAAATTTAGTTAGCCAAAGACCTTCTGTGTTAGCCTGTACTTTAGAGAAGTAGATACCAAATAGGAGAGGACCCAGGACTGATCCCTGTGGTACTTCACTTGTCACTGGTCTGAAGTTTGATTTGGAGTCTGCTACTTTCATAGTGTGGGTTCTGTCAGTAAACCAGTTGGCAACCCATCTTGTGACATAGGGATTTATACCTAGTTTATTGAGTTTATATATAATTCCAGAGTGGGGGATGGTGACGAATGCCTTGGCGAGATCTAGATAGGCTGTGTGAACCACCTTACCCTCATCTATGGCTTTGGTGACTACTTCAAAGAAGTCTATCAGATTTAGGAGACATGATCTGCCTTTTACAAATCCAAACTGTGTGAGGTCCAGAGTTTGGAGATCTCCAATGTCTTTGTTTATGAGTTCCATGATGATACGTTCCATGGCCTTGCAGACAAGGCTCATCAGGCTAATGGGGCGGTAGTTCCCGGGGTCTGTTGTGGACCCCCCTTTGTGGAGTGGGATAACTGTCACAGTGCACCATTCAATGGGCACAAAGCCTGAGGTGAGGCTATGATTGAACATGGTACTTAGGTGGGGTGCCAGTTCATTCTGTAGTTCATGTAGAAGGCAGCCTGGGATGTTGTCAGGTCCCATGGATGCTGTGTTCTTGGCTTTGGAGAGTGAGGTTTGTACCTGTGCAACCATGATTACAGGAACTTTGCATTCTTCCGGTATAAGGATGGGCCTTTTAGGAGGTGAGAGGGGGGTCAGGTTAGCACTGAAACTATCTGCCAGATGTTGGTAATATCAGTTGGTTCTGTATATTTAGTGTCATTGTGCTGTAACTCGGAGCGGATCTGAGTGTTGCCATTGAGATTTTTGACATAGCTATTGAATGCTTTGTGGTTGTCTTTAGAATCAGTGGCGATTTTGTTTTCATAACTAGCTTTGGAGGATTTTATGAGGGATCTCAGCTTCTTACTGAGGCTGACCAGGGAGTTCCTCCAATCATGGGATTTTACTCTTTTTTGCAACAGTTTCTTTCTTCTGTTGTAGAGTTTATTTATGGCAGAAGACCACCAGATTGGCTTCCTTTATTTGGAGGATAGTATCTTGGTTCTGTTAGGGATAGCATGATCCATGCACTCATGTAAGTACTTATAAAGTGCATTTGTGTAGGATTCAGCAGTCGTGCCTCTATTGTCCATCTGCATGGGTGTCATGAAGTTTGCCACTTCTGTCTTAAGAAGCGTGAAGTTGGCTTTGGAGAAATTTTCTACATTTGTTTTCCTAATGGGGGGTGGGAGTGGGATGTGGATGTCTAGGGTGATTAGCTTGTGGTCGGATCTGACCAACGAGGAGCTGATCTCTGGTATGGAACACTGGTCACCCATGTCGGTGATGACCAGGTCTAGGATATTGCTGCCCTGGTGGGGGTGTGGATAAGTTGATCCAAGGTGTTGGAATTGATGATTTCCAGAAACCGTTGAGCAAAAGAGTTGGTACATGAGTAGTTTTCCCAATTAATGGTAGGGTAGTTGAAATCACCCATTGTTAGAGTGTTGGGTTGTACCTTAATATTTTCCAGTGTATCAAGAAAAGAGTAGTGGGAATCCTGGAGCATGGTGGGGAGTCTGTAACAAGCTACAATCTGGATTGCGGTTTTGCCCAGAGTTAGTTGAACTTGGATAATCTCGGATGCATTATGCTGAGCAACTAGCTTGGAGGTGTGGATATCCTTAATGAATATGGACACGCCTCCACCTTTAGTGTTTCGGTCCGGGTTTGGTGGCCGAAAGGTGTGGTATGAATTATAGCCTGGTAACGCAGGGATGCTCTCTGGAGCTTTGAACCAGGTCTCTCTCACTGCACAGATGTCAATGTTCTCCATTTTAAGGAGTGCCTCGAGTGAGTGCATTTTGAGGTTTAGACTTCTAGTATTGAGTAGCATTACCCTCAGATTTTGCTTGCTTGTGCCTGTTACGGTGGTGAATTTGTCATTTGAACCTTGCCTAAAAAAGGCACTATAGGGGTGGCAAGAGCCTCTGCCACTATCCGGAATCCCAAGGGTGACAGGTGCAGGCCATCTCTGGCAAAGCAGCATGGTCTGTCGATCATGTCATCCCAGGCAGTTAGATACCGGATTCCCTTAGAATGACACCAGAAGCTTAGCCAACTGTTAAAGTCAATCATTTTGTCCTTGTACTGTGGTGTCATTCTAGGTGATGGCAGGATGCTACTCAGGGCTAAGGTCATACCAGCATGGGCTACAAGATCAGAGAGCTCCTTCATGTCTCTTTTCAAGTAGCCAGGGAGGTACTTCTCAGGTCACTCACATTAACATGGACAATGACAGAGTCATATTTGTACTTGCTGTGGAATGACCTGAGTGTGTGTATTTTGTGGTGGATCCTGGCAGCTGACAGGCAGCTGACAGTAACTTTTTCCTTGTTTAGCCTGGTGAGTGGAACATCAGTGTGCCTGACTATAGAATCACCTATGACTAGAGTGTTGGGTACGTTATGCCTTATGGACTGTAGTTGAGTGGCACACTGAGTATGTGGGCTATGTGTCATTTGGTTGTGTTGGGGGTGGAGGTTGCTTGCATTTCTGCTTTGGAGGTCTCTGTTGTTTGGGCAGATTTGTACTGAGAGCTTCCACAAATGTAGGTGTGTGTTTTGTGCTTCTGTGTGTGTGTTTTGGTGGTGTAGGTTTTGAGGGACTATGTGATGAGTGTGGTGTGGTACAAGTGTTTACCGTCTCCTCTTGACTGTCTAGGTCGGTCTTTGGTGAAGAGAGCTTTGCTTCCAGTTTGGTTATAAAAGTGCATCTCTCACAGGTCGTAGTGTTGGGTGGTAGGAGGAGAGGGTTGTCTGTGTACATGAGGCAATTGCTGCATTGTCCCAACATGCCCAGATTCATCAGGTAGACAGGAGAAAACACCAGGAGCTGACCTTTAGACATGCCTGAATAGGTGCTTATTTATTAACTACTAAAAACTGTTTTCCTCTAGACAAGTGAGGAAAGCTGAGTGCTGTAGTAATTTGTAACTTATTTAGTGCGTACAATGAGTTCTGAACAAGTGCTGAGATCAAAGAAACAGATGAGTGCTAAAACTAAAAAGCTGGCTAGTTGCAAGGGAAATTTTGAAGAACAGACTTTATGGCGCCAGGAATAGTTTAACCCCAGTTAAGTGGGGGGGGGGCTTAGGAGCTCAGAAACAGTCCTGGATACAGCAAATCCATATCTGACCTGCCACAGGAAAGGAATTTTTTTTCCAGTAAAGTGGAAATGGAGAAAGCTGGAACAGAAGTTAATTCAACATTAAGACGTTGAGTGGGTTGGCCTTCACAAATGTTCTCTATTAGATTGAGTGAACTAATGACACTAGATTGGGAGGAGTGTCACAGATCAAATATACAGTATGGACGGGCAGCTGCAAAGCCACCAAGTATAAGAACACACAACACTAGGGAGAGTGAGTGGGAAAAATTACAGTTCATAGTTGTAGTCACTAAATGAACATTTTAAACAGATCAAGGAGCAGACTCAATATTGCTTTTAACTGTAAACAGACAAAATACATAGAAAAGCTCGGATAGAACACTCACAAACAGAAAATACGCTCTCAGTATGAAAAAGCAGTTTACAGTTAAGTCATGTTAAAACAGTACAAAACAGTACATTAATGCAGTGAAACAATAAAAAAGCTTTATAACAGTGCAAAATATAGTAGATCAACTGTATAGCACAATTATAAGCATTTCAGAACTGCAGTTCAGTGAAATCAGTGTAAGAAATAACTTATCCTGCTCTTGGAATCTTAAGGAATTTCCACTTATGCAATGCAATGCAGAGCCTGACAATACAAACAGAACCTTTATAAGACACAGGGTTTATATAGCAGTAAGAATGGTAGAGTTGGAAATACAACTCTCAGTATGAAAAAGCAGTTTACAGTTAAGTAATGTTAAAACAGTATAAAACAGTACATAAATGCAGTGAAACAATAAAAAAGCAGTTTACAATTTAGTAATTTAAATAAAAAATGCAATTATAGTAATGCACACTATTACAATTCCTAGCTGTAGCCACTAAATGAAAGTTTTAAACAGATCAAGGAGCAGACTCGAGAATGCTTTTAACTGTAAACAGACAAAAATGCACAGAAAAGCTCGGATAGAGCACTCACAAACAGCAAATACAACTCTCAGTATGAAAAAGCAGTTTACAGTTAAGTAATGTTAAAACAGTATAAAACAGTACATAAATGCAGTGAAAAAATAAAAAAAGCTTTATAACAGTGCAAAATATAGTAGATCAACTGCATAGCACAATTATAAGCATTTCAGAAGTGCAGTTCAGTGAAATAAGTGTAAGAAATACCTTATCCTGCTCTTAGAATCTTAAGGAATTTCCCCTTATGCAATGCAATCCAGAGCCTGACAATACAAGCAGAACCTTTATAAGACACAGGGTTTATATGGCAGTAAGAATGGAAGAGTTGGAAGATCAGATTACTACTCAGCCCCTGCTATTACCCAATCACTCGTACTACAGAAGGTAAGGAGGCCTTGTTACTCTCAATAATAATGAAGACAATCAGCAGAAAATGGCTGCCAGAAACACAGGAAACTCAAACAAAACTAACAGCCTAGACAACAGGCCTCTATCAAGATTATGCCACCTGAGCAGAACACAGAAATCTCACTTTAAAAGCATAGAAAGAACACCCACAAAGAGAAAATACAAGCCTCAGTATGAAAAAGCAGTTTACAATTTAGTAATTTAAATAAAAATGCAATTATAGTAATGCACACTATTACAGTTCCTAGCTGTAGCCACTAAATGAAAGTTTTAAACAGATCAAGGAGCAGACTCGAGAATGCTTTTAACTGTAAACAGACAAAAATGCACAGAAAAGCTCGGATAGAGCACTCACAAACAGAAAGTACAACTCTCAGTATGAAAAAGCAGTTTACAGTTAAGTAATATTAAAACAGTATAAAACAGTACATAAATGCAGTGAAACAATAAAAAAAGCTTCATAACAGTGCAAAATATAGTAGATCAACTCTATAGCCAATTATAAGCATTTCAGAAGTGCAGTTCAGTGAAATAAGTGTAAGAAGTAACTTATCCTGCTCTTGGAATCTTAAGGAATTTCCACTTATGCAATGCAATCCAGAGCCTGACAATACAAGTCTACATGGACATAATCTGTATACGAGCACAGGGGGCATGTCTGAGCAGTGCTTGCACAGTACACATGCCACCTGCACTCGAGAATTGATGTATGGCAATTCCAAAGCAACTGACAGTGTCTGCGGACACTATTATCATAACATAACAGTGTCCTTGGACAAAATAGAGTACAAACACACAAAAGCACTGCCCCTAACAATGGTCCAGCACAGATAATGTACAGAATGGTATGCCAGTGTACATGCTGGCATACCAAATAAGTAAGCATGTTCTTGAGAGGAACATTTAAACCAATTCCCCCATGTGTGATGTAGTTGTCCAGATGTCCTGCCCTAAGATGCAGAAAGCAATGTGCATACCCCTACAGTAAATAAAAATAAAACACATTTATTTTATTTTTTCCATCCCCAACAAAAGTTTAAGCACAACTGAGCATGTATGCACATCACGCAGCTCTGTATAGCATAGCTGAAACATCCGCAGGAGCTAAATAGAAACATACAGCCAAAGTAGTCAAAGTGAAGTAGCATAGTGGTTAGAGCATTCATTTAACATGCAATCATTTACAGTTCGAGCCCCAAAAGAGTCCATTAATTTTCACATGTGAAAACACTTGCAAAAGTATATTTTTTTTAGAAATAGGTACTGAATAATATAAATTTGTTAACCAGGGTAGTGTAGCAGGTCCAAACGTGAGGTGTCAGTGTAGTACAGATGTGAAACCCCCATATAAACACGTGTCCCATACAGTATAGCCACAAAAGAATATAATATAATGAAAGCACATAGGGGGATGTTAGGGAAGAGAAACATACATATCATACGATGTCATTAAGAAGAAATCAACCCCACAACCCTGATATTCCATAAAAATAAAAGCTGAACAATGCTAGATTGTGCTCAACTATGCTTAGCCTGAGTATGCATTGATTAAATTTGTATGCTTAGCAATAATTAGCACAGCTAAGGGGATTTGCGCACTGATAAGCAGCATCTACAACATTAAGCAATGCCTATCTGCACTGTGTGTGTTTGCCCATCACTTAGCTTAGCTCAGCATATTCAAAACTGTCCAATCATGGCAAAGTGTGGGAAATCAGCCCTATTTAAACCTTGCTGGTGGGAATACAGCCCATAACCAGTTGTAGCTCATCACTGCAGGCACTATGGCTTGTGTTGGTGAAGATCTGCACTTTTGGGCACAACGTTAAGGCATTCAAGAGTCCAGGGTCATTGTTGGACTCCTTGTACAAGACCATGAAGGGAGACTGCTGCAGGACCAGTACCAGGGCTCCCAATACAAAGTGGAGGCCTGGGACCATCTCACATGTGACCTTACCAGTGCCACTGGCATTGCAAGGACTGGTGGACAGGTCCGTCACCACTTTGCTGACTTGAAGCATAAGAAGAGGGAGCTCTTGCACAGGCGAGGAATGTCCCAGCTGTTTGTAAGTATCAGTATCAATAAGTGTTTTCCAAAGTCCAGCCTGTGTATGTGATAGATAGGTATGCATAAATGTTTCTCTATCTCCTGTACAGCTGCAGAAGGGAGGGCCACAAACGTGAACACCCATGCCAGCAGGCTGGTAAGTCTATGTTGCGAGGCTGGTGAGTACTATTCGTGGCAAATAAATAGAAAGGAGTAGAATGTCACCTGTCAGTACTTAAAAATGGGTATGGTTTGTACTGAATAAATGAGACATCAGCAGAGTAATAGTGATGTACAAGGTATATATCAATAAAGGTATCAGTACCTGTCAATAAAAGTCAAACCCCGGACTGGTCATGTTTACTTTGGCATGTGGTGGTATGACTCGAAATGTGTACAGTTTCTGCACAGCAACTATTGCTCTGAAAGCATTAAATACTCAAGGCTAATTCAACAAAGATTGTGGATTTGTAAAGCAGGAGATTGACTATATTAAATGTTCCATGCACCATGACCTGATACCAGAATAGTAATGTTTTGTTAACCAGTGTTTTCCAGACTGTGCTATGTCAAAGTATGAATACATAGTATAAGAACTATCTGCCATGTATGAATGTCAGAATTACAAGGTTACATTATACAACCAAGAGAGTATTAGGGAGAAAACAAACAAATGTCAACAGTTTTTCAATAGCTCATTCTGATGAAACACAAACTTTGTTCTATTTTATGCACAAACAGGCACTGTTTAAATCCCGGGAGTGGTAGTAAGCTGCATGGATATTTTCACCCAGGAATATGTGAATATGTGTAGAAACAGTGAGGTAGTGTTAACAGAAATTTCCTCCACAGGTCTGCCAGATAAGAAAATGTGTATCATAGCAGTAAGAAGGCTGTAATTATACACTGTGCCCAACACCCACTGTCCAATCCCAAGGCTGCAAATGACAGCAAGATAAGTACATACACCAAGTAGTCTCCACCAAGAAATGTCCCTCAAGTGTCACGCTGTCATAGCTAGTGGTCACTGTCACCCACACTCAGGGTGACTGATAGAAATCAAGGCAGAATATGGCAGTAGCTCACACACACACACACACACACACACACACACACACACACACACACACACACACACACACACACACACACACACACACACACACACACACACACACACACACACACACACACTATGAGTGCACATATGTAAGCTTGACAATGTGAATATGGATAGAAACAGTCAGGTAGTGTTAACAAAAATTTCCTCCACAGGTCTGCCAGGTAAGAAAAGGTATATCTTAGCTGTAAGAAGGCTGTACTTATACACTGTGTACAAACATACCACTGCCCAACCCAAGACCATAGGTCGATGTAAAGTGAGGTAATACCTGGAGAGTAATGATTAGAGCAATGGTCATTAAAGTTGTGAGCAACTGAAGCCTTTACAGTTGTTAATTGATATAGCTGTCTCTCCCCCACCCTATCTATATCAATAATCTAAACACATAAATCAATGGGTATGTTTTTCACCAAACCTACTGTTGGGACATGTGTCCTATTGTTCTACAAATATTTAAACATTTGACTATTAATGTTCCCTGTTCAAATGCTATCATTGGTGGCCATTTGCTATCAATGTAACCTGCATGCTGTTATAATGCCCACTGTGGTTCCATATATACATGTATTCGGTTTGCTATGCAACTGTTCCAAATCTGTTGCTTTGTGTTAATGGGAATACCTACATATGCTGTTATAACTAATCCTGGAATGTGTTTTTCATGACTAACCAACATATGTTATAAAACTGCAACACCATAGTATGTATGGGAAGGCTGATCTTAGCGGATCAGCCTGTCCTGCCTCAACTGGTCATGGGAACGGGCCCCAGCACATCTGGGACACAACCCTGGACCTCCTCGTCTGCTGGTCCTGCACCACCTTTGGGTGGAACTGCCTCAAGGGGATGGGGCCTGCCCCCCCCCAGGAGCGGACGCAGACAGGACACTGTCACCCATCGTCAGGTCCAGGGATTGTTGCATAGCAAGCTTTGAAAGGAGTTCAGAGATGTGCTATGCCAGCTTGAGGGCAGTGTGGTGCATCTTGAGGGTGAGCCTGCCCCTCCTGCTCATCCCCCAGCATAGCCACCTTTGTAGCCATGAAGGAGCAGAGATAACTTCCCATGGGTGGGACCTCAGTCTCACTGTATCCATTTGGGGGCTCGAGGGCATCCAATTCCTAACCACCCTCCCTATCCAAGTTTACGCCACACATGTATCATATGCCACCCCTGTCTTCTGTCTTGTCTGTCTTCCTACTGAACCTCCCTTCCCAAATATACCAACTATCCTCCCCCAATATCCCACTCTCACCTTATTTAAAAATAAAAAGCACAATCTGTTCCCACAACAAAAATGTCACCCATACATAGCTGTCCAATGTACATACATGTCCACTGAACACATATCATCAGGTCTAATTGGCTTAACAACACATTACTGTTTTCCTCACCCCTCTCTCAGGGGTTGGAGTGTTCACACTCACCTCCAAATTCTGTAAAAATGCACAGCTTTTGCTGTATCAGAAATGGGCAGCTATGGACCTTC